>NC_141878.1:179054369-179357399 GCF_056163025.1 Triticum urartu | reverse complement strand
CTGGACATCATCATTCCACCACTAGGTATCGTTAGCTTCGCTTCTCCTTTCCCTGGACACTCCAAACTCCTCCGACGCCACCTTACGAACGCAAGTTGCCATCATCATCCACACATTGTCCGCATCCCCTCCTTCCTCCCAAGGGCCCTCCGTAATAACCCTCTCCTTGAACGCCTTAGTTACCCCCCCCCCCTTGAGCTTCCACCACTTTGTTCTAGCGACTTTGGCACGCTTATCTCGCTGGACACGGATCCGAAAGCAAAAGTAAGCAACTACCAGCTTATGCTGAGGTACAACACTCTCTCCATGTATCACCTTACAATCTAGGCATGCACTCCTATGTTCTCTTCTCGAGAGAATGAAATCAATCTGGCTAGAGTGCTGGCCACTACTAAAAGTCACCAAATGTGATTCTCTCTTTTTAAAGAGGGTGTTAGCTACGTCATGTCGTGGGCTAGAGCAAAGCTTAAGACATCTTCTCCTTATTGATTCCTGATGCCATAGCCAAAGGCCCCATGCACCCCTTCAAAACTTGTGTTAGATGTGCCCACGTGGCCTTTGACATCTCCTCCTATGAAGAGCTTCTCTCCAATTGGTACACTCCTCACCATATCCTCCAGGCCTTCCTAGAACTCCTTCTTGGTGTTCTCATTGTGGCCGACTTGCAGGGCATACGCGCTGATAAAAGAGAACTAAGTCCCCAACTACCAGCTTGACCAGGATAATCCGGTCCCCACATATCTTGACATTTATCACTCCATACTTGAGGCTCTTGTTGATAAAGATGCCTACGCCATTTCTGTTTGCAGCCGTCCCTGTGTACCATAGCTAAAGCCGGTATCCTCCACCTCCTTCGCCTTCTGACCCCTCCATTTGGTTTCTTGAACGCAAAGGATATGAACACTTCTCCTCACCTCTGCATCAACTAGCTCCCGAAGCTTCCCAATAAGAGACCCTACGTTCCAGCTACCTAAGCAAATCCTCCCAGGCTCAGTTAGCTTCCTTACCCTCTGCACTCATCGAGTCAAATGCGAAGACCCTTGCTCATTTTCCACTACATCCAGGCGCCGATGTAGCGCGCCACTAAGGATGCGACAACCTGATCCTCGCTCACTTGACAGTGTATACAGATCAAGATACGGCACGCCACCGGGGGGTGATGGTCCGGCCCTTTCCCATTTGACACCACACTCAGGTTCCGATGTGGCGCGTCGCTGAGAGGGTTACGCGCCAATGAAAATCTTTTGGGTTTCATCTCCATAAGAGTGACTGAGTTTTTATGTTGGCTCGCCAAGCCTATCACAACCCTCCTCCTTTATCCTGGCTTGGGACTGGCTATGTTGAGACAACATAGGCAGAGTTCATCTCTATGTGTGTGTTCAAAGTTAAACAAAAATCCTTATACAACTCTCTGATTCATATCCTTCAAGTTGCATGTATATCACATGCACATGTATCATCCCATTAATATGTTGCATAGGGATTGCATGGCAAGAGTTCACCGCAATAGCAGTAGTCGTATTAATAATCTTTTGCATATATGGTACTCCCTCCGACCCATAATATAAGAGTGTTTTTGATACTACACTTTTGTGTCAAAGACACTCTTATATTATGGGAAGGAGGGAGTAGTAAAATGTCTAGGGCGCTAGATCGCCACGCACCCGGAGCGCCACCCGTTAATATCAGGAAATAGACATAGAAATGTGCTTGCACCACCTCTAATTTTCTGGATGCCAGCAGTGTCCAACCGTATAAATTTTCTTGTACATTTTGTAATTTTTATCATTGTATCTATTTTAAGAATTAATGACATTTCTATTTTACAGGGGTAGTCAATGGATCCAGGTAGCAGTTGTCGACCATCACATGAGTCGCTAACAAATAAGCATTACATTTTCGACAAAGGGTGGATTTTTATTACTCAAAATGAAGCATCAAGATAACACAAACATAGTGGCACAAACCCGATCTCTGCATAGCTAGGATGCACACAACCAACACCAACTCACACACACATACACACACACACAAAACAACCGCCGGCAAATAGCAAAGTCATATAAGACCAAAGTTATGCCTAAGCGAGAGAAAAAAAACCCTGGCATGAAGCGTTCTAATTCGCGATCGACAAACTACAACAATAACCATATCCACACTAACGATCTCATGACACCACAAGGACAATGAGATTCTTCAATAGCAACACCTTCAGGAAGGGAACAACGCTCGAGCGCCGCCATCACTGGAACCAACCACCAAAAGGTAGAGTCTACGTTTTCACCCTAAAGAAACCATCCGAGCATATTCGAGCACTGCCTTCAACAAGGTACCGATGGCAAAATATCATCATTGCTAGGTATAACCGGCATGGGCCAGACCTAGGTTTTCACCCAGATGTCACTTGAAGCTACGTCGGTATTTCCCCAAAGAGGAAGGGATGATGCAGCATAGCGGCGGTAGGTATTTCCCTCAGATATGAAACCAAGGTTATCGAACCAATAGGAGAACCAAGCAACACAACGTAAACAACACAACGTAAACAACACCTGCACACAAATAACAAATACTCGCAACCCGACGTGTTCAAGGGGTTGTCAATCCCTTTCGGGTAACAACGCCAGAAATTGGCACGCGAATGTGAGAAAGTTGTAAATAATGATAGATCGAACGCCAAATAAAATAAATTGCAGCAAGGTATTTTTGTACTTTTGGTTTAATAGATCTGAAAATAAAAGGCAAATAAAATAGATCGCAAAGGCAAATAATATGAGAAAGAGACCCGGGGGCCGTAGGTTTCACTAGTGGCTTCTCTTGAGAAAAATAGCAAACGGTGGGTAAACAAATTACTGTTGGGCGATTGATAGAACTTCAAATAATCATGATGATTGTCAGTGTCAAAACCGGCGGATCTCGGGTAGGGGGTCCTGAACTGAGCGTCTAAGGCGGATGGTAACAGGAGGCAGGGGACACGATGTTTTACCCAGGTTCGGGCCCTCTTGATGGAGGTAAAACCCTACGTCCTGCTTGATTTATTCTTGATAATATGAGTAGTACAAGAGTTGATCTACCACGAGATCGGAGAGGCTAAACCCTAGAAGTTAGCCTATGGTATGATTGTATGTTATCCTACGGACTAAAACCCTCCGGTTTATATAGACACCGGAGGGGGCTAGGGTTACACAAGGTCGGTTACAAAGGAGGAGATATACATATCCGTATTGCCTAGCTTGCCTTCCACGCCAAGTAGAGTCCCATCCGGACACGGGACAAAGTCTTCAATCTCGTATCTTCATAGTCCAACAGTCCGGCCAAAGGATATAGTTTGGCTGTCCGGAGACCCCCTAATCCAGGACTCCCTCAGTAGCCCCTGAACCAGGCTTCAATGACGATGAGTCTGGCGCGCAGTGTTGTCTTCGGCATTGCAAGGCGGGTTCCTCCTCCGAACACACCACGGAAGAATTTGAATACAGGGATAGTGTCCGACCCTGCAAAATAAGTTCCACATACCACTGTAGAGAGAATAATATTACCACAAATCTAATCTGTTGACACGTTTTGGCAGCATGACATCACGCCATGGCCCGGTAATTATTTGAACCGTTTTTTCTTTAACCAGCCCCGCACATAACGCGAGGTGGTTTCTTGACACGTCTTGTCAAAGCAGAGATCGTGCTCCCCTTATTACGGGATTCTCATCACTACGGACATGGGTAACCCAACCGTGCCTAGGACTCCTATATTTTAGGCAAGTCCCAAACGGCCATGAGGAGGACGCTTGATATTCACCCTCTTTATAAAGGGAAAAGGCTGTTACTTTTTTCCCTCCCGTGCTCAATCGAATCCCTCCTCCGCCTCGAGTTCTAACACCCAAAGCCAAGGTCAGGTGCTTCGGACCTTCAATCATGACCGGATCTAGCCTTCAAGGCCGATGGATGTCTTCCTCCGTCACGGAGGAGGACATCAAGAAGTTGAGGGAGGCCAGATATCTGACCGCCGAAATTTCGCATAGGCTGCCCGCCCGAGGGCAGGTCGTCCCTACTCCCGAACCCAACGAGAGCGTCGTGTTCGTCTCCCACATCCTCTGAGGACTAGGCCTCGCTCTGGATCCCTTTGTCAGGGGTCTTATGTTCTATTACGGGCTGGATTTTCACGATCTGGCCCCGGACTCCCTTCTTCACATCTCGTCATTCATTGTCGTTTGCGAGGCCTTCCTCCGCATTACCCCTCACTTCGGCTTGTGGCTCAAGACCTTTGATGTGAAGCCGAAGATGGTCGAAGGACAGTACGCAGCGTGCGGAGGTGCTTTAATAAGAAAAATTGCTGATGCTCCATGGCTAAAGGGTTCCTTTCCAGAGGTGTCCAGATTGTGGCAACGGGAGTGGTTTTACGTCACAGCTCCCCAAAGTGCCAAGTGGGTAGCTGCCCCCACCTTTCGCTCGGGCCCTCCACCACAACTAATGTCATGGATCAGCAGGGGACTGAGCTGGGGTCTAGCCAAGGACGTGCCAATACTGCAGAGCCGTATCCGAGATCTCTTTGAGGGAGATTTCAATCTGGTTATGGTAATGCAAGTCATGCTGCTTCGTCGAGTCTAGCCTTGCAAACGCCGGCCCCTCCGCATGTGGGAATTCAACCCAGAAAGATTGCGCACTATTCAGAATTCCCTCGGCATGACGCACGAGGAGATGTACAAATCGTTCTTGGACCCCCAAATAGAGTGTCCGGACACTACCGAGGACGTGGGCCTGAGAAGCAACCGCACCGCTGCCCAAGTAAGTAATCCCATGGCCGAACACACCGTCCTTTTATTTATCATGACATCATTCTGAAGAATCGCTCTTTGACCAGGACTGGATAACAAAGGAGAAGATGATCCGGTGTTCGGCCCCCCTTCCTGAAGGCTTGGACAATCCGGTGCTAGAAAAGATGCTCGAGCCAGCACCTTGTCCGGTTCCCTCAAATGAAGATGAAGGGGTGAATAAAGAGGGCGAAAGCGGGCCTCCATCGCTACCTATTCCAACCGAGGGAATGAGCGCCTCCGCGAGGGAGGATAACCGAGGGGAAGAATTTGACATTCTCTCTCTCCCCGGGGAAGGAAGAGGACTACCTCCGAGGATCCGGAAATCAAGGTTTCCAAACGGGAGAAGAAATCTCCACCAGAGGGTCCTGCCTCGGAGGGTGTTCTTGCCGCACAATGTTCGCGCGGGGATCAGCCTTCTAACGAGCTGTAAGTAATCAAAAGGTATTTAATAGTGAAGATATCCTACCTTACTTCTGAGGAAAATAACCGAAGTATTTATCTTGCAGTTCGGATCTTAGCCCTTCTCAGCTAAGCTCGTCTTCGGGGGATCTTCTTCCGGAGATGATGGAGAGCGAAACGCCTCCCCCTGCCACACCACCTTATGAAGCGGGCGACCCTGAGGTGTCATCGCGGAGGGCTTCTCTTGATCCGGCAAGGCCAGAAGGTAATCCTATGTCCACCCGAAGTCCTCAGTATCCGGCTCTCGAAGAGAGCAATCAAAAGAGTCTGGCACTGCCTGGTGCGCGGCCGGATGTACGGAAGGATCTGCTAGAGAAGGCGGCTATCTCAGAAGAGCACCGCACATTGATGGTTACGGTGATTGAAAGGATTTCGTCCGCCGAAAGCGGGCTGCATGAAGCATTTATGAGTCTACTGAAGGGTTTTGAGGTATGTGAAATGATGTATATTTTTGAAAGTACCGCACATTTCTAGATGTGCCTTGTGTAGATAGTAGCCCCTGAGACTCTGGTTGTCATCAAAAATGGAGGCAAACAGAGGATCATAGTCCCAGGCAATAACCAGACTACCTTTGTGTGCAGGTGGTGGAAACTCCGGTGGCTAGCCGGACTGATGGGTATGCCGAACTAAAGCGGCAGCTGGATGCGGCAGATGCCGACATCGTGCTTGTCAACAAGCGACTTGATGAGGCACAGGGTGAGTGGCCTTTCTGGTGATCGTCACATAATAAGATCAGCATGATGCCAGTATCTTTAATATGTTGTGACTGCAGATGGAGCGGCCACCGTGGAGATCCTTCGGGCAGAGCTTGCCCGAGCCAAGGAGCAAGCAAGGAGTAGCAATGCGGCTGCTTTCCAAGTGGCCAAAGAGTTAAGGGCCGAACAGGCCGCACATTGCGAGAGCAAAGAGAAAATGGCCAAGATGGCTGTAAAGTTAAAAGATACTGCCGACCGTTGCCAGCTTCTTGAAGAAGAAAATCAGGCAAAGGCGACGGACCTGGAAAAGGCCACGATGGTGACCAAAGATACCCACTCTGCGATGAGAGCGAAAAAGGAGGAGCTGCGTCAAGCCGGGGATATCGCGGCTGGGAAACCCTTTATGCTGTGGAGGAAGTTTGGAGATCCTCGGTATGCCCCTCTGGACCGGCTGTGGAGTTCGGCGGACGCATATCTGGACTTGGCGGCGAGTGTTGTCGATGCGGCCGAATACTTCCGAGATCAAACAAATCGTGAAGTGGACAAGCTATTCTGGTCACAATTTAACGTTCCAGAGCGTCCGCTTCCATTGACTGATCGGCTTGCCGAATGGGCCGAGCTGAATAGATTGTCCGGACTCGCCATGAGGTCTGTTGTGGATCATCTGTGGCCGGAAAGGCCAAAGCCGAACAGCTATTTTAGTTTGGTGCAACAGTTCCTTGGTGCGGTGCCGTGCATTAATGCGATGAAGAGGTCGGCGTGCATAGAAGGCTCGCGGATGGCCCTTGCCCGTGTCAAAACATACTGGGCAGAGATGGATGCCACCACTGTTGCGGCGCAGGGTTCGTCCATAGGCCGAGTGGCTGCCGAGCACTATTTTGAAGAAGTTCTTGAAGGCACTTGTTCGATAGAGGCCCAGTGCTTGAAGAATATTATGTTTGAGTGACATGTATTCCCATTGTAAAAACAATGTTTTATTAAGTTTATCAAGGCTATATTTATACTTTTGCCCGAAAGTATTATGATGCCTCCTGTGCGGCCGTTCATGTATATATGTATATAACCTGAAAGATTGCAGTCGTCGGCTTCAGCCCCCATGCATATAATGCGGGGGTGTTCGCAGAAGACGCATGTTCACACTTGATCCATCGTCTTGGTCCATTAAGGAGGTGATAGCGCAGCGAACTAGGCAACCGGACTATAATGCTTTAACACTTTCACTTAGGCAGAGGAGTTTGACAGTGGGGCTACTATATAGCCCCTGGTGGCTCCGCACTCATCCGAATTCGGGGTGCGTACATGCCTGGTCGGGAAATGGCCCTTCGTTAAGGCGGAGGAATCCCGAAGATTCCGATAGGTCATCGAGTGGTTGACCAGTCTCACGCTATATCATGACAGTCAGTTTTCGGCTTTCTCTACTGAGGTGCTCGTCCGGATGAACCAGGGCACAATCGCAGTAGTTCTCCTGGTGCCGCCTTAGCCGATAGAGCGGAACGTAAGGCAGCAAAACAGAGGAGCCGGGAAAACCCAACATTTGACCAAAGACATGATTCGGAGCTGATGCATATAAGGCCAAACTCGCGACGCCGAACACTCCCTAAGGTATTCGGTGTTTATGGTGTAAACCGGGCCTAAACAGTGCCCTTTGTAATGAGCCCCTGGTGTCCAGGTACGTGCAATATTCTGACGTGGCCACATGCCAATACGTTAGCATCCTTCTCAATTGTACTGAGAATCCGAGGGATGTGTACCAACAAGAGACAGTAAAAAAGGTTTACGCAGGGTCTTAATCTAAAAAGAATCCTTGGAATAGGTCCCTGCTGCACGTCTACGCCTGTGTCTCTGTTGTGCCGTATTCTGGACGGGTGTAGCATGATGGTCATCTGAAAAAGAGAGGAACTTAATTGAAAAGTTGCCGTGCAAAAGGTAAGTTATACTAAATAAACAATATGAGTAAAGTTGAGCCTGATTGTCACTTGTGCGCACGCGTTGAGCCCCTTGTATAGGGGGTATAGCCATCAAACCTGTATCAATTACATATAGCAGTACCGGACTCGTCCAACCGGGTCTGTGGTCTTAACGACCTGTCAGATGCTTTAGTTGGTGAGGCCGTTTAGTGTGCGGCTGCCAAGGCAGCCGCACGGTCTTCCGCGCGCAAGGAGCGCTCAATATTTCCTTTTACTGTAATGATGCCACGTGGACCGGGCATCTTAAGCATGAGGGAAGCGTAATGCGGTATTGCGTTAAAGCGAGCGAAAGCTTCGCGTCCGAGTAGTGCTTGATAGCCACTTTGGAACGGAGCGATGTGGAACGTTAAATTTTCGCTACGGAAGTTATCGGGAAAGCCGAATATAACCTCTAGTAGCAGGGAGCCCGTGCAATGGGCCTCTAGGCCTGGCGTTACTCCTTTAAAGGTAGTATTGCTGCGGCTAATTTTTGTTGGGTCTATCCCCATTTTGCGGACTGTGTCCTGATATATCAGGTTTAGACTGCTGCCACCGTCCATCAGGACTCATGTGAAGTGGTATCCATCAATTATTGGTTCTAATACCAAGGCAGCCCATCCTGCACGCCGGATACTTGCCGAGTAATCTCGATGGTCAAAGATGACCGGTTGGAATGACCAGTGGCAGGACTCCGCGGTGATAGGCCCTGGGGCATGTGTCTCTAGGAGTGCCGCTTTGTTTCTCCCCTTTGTCAAGTATAATACGTTTACTGTTTTGACTTCTGGTGGGAAATTCGTATGTTCCCCAGTGCTTTGCTTGCGAGGCTCGTCCTCGTCTTCGCTCGGTGTATCATGCCCCTTGTGTTCGGCATTGAGCTTGCCGGACTGCTTGAAGACCCATCATTCTCTATGGGTATGATTTGCAGGTTTATTGGGGGTGCTATGGATATGACATATTTGGTCCAGAATCTTGTTTAGGCTGGACAGTTCGTCTCTGTTGCCTTTGGGGAGCAGCTTTTGCTGACCTAGCCGAGAGCTTTTGAATCCGGCGTTTACCGTTGTGCTCTTCGGGATGTCTTCTTTATTCCGGCGCTTGTTTTTGCTGCGTTGTGATTTCCCGTTTCCGTCCCTGACTTCGGGTGTACTTGGGTCGCTGGTGCTACATCGGGCTAACCAGCTGTCCTCGCCCGCGCAAAAGCGGGTCATGAGGCTTGTTAATGCTGCCATTGTTCTCGGCTTTTCTTGGCCGAGGTGTCTGGCAAGCCATTCATCTCGAACGCTGTGCTTGAAAGCTGCTAAGGCTTCGACGTCCGGACAGTAGACTATTTGGTTCTTTTTAGTAAGGAACCTGTTCCAAAGCTTTTCGGGCTGACTCTCCAGGCTGTTGAGTTATATGACTTAAATCGTCTGGATCCGGTGGTCGGACATAGGTCCCTTGAAAATTTGCCCGAAAGGCGTCTTCGAGCTCTTCCCAGCTTCCAATGGAGTTTTCGGGGAGGCTTTTAAGCCAGTGCCGAGCTGGCCCTTTGAGCTTGAGGGGTAAGTACTTAATGGCATGGAGACCGTCTCCTCGAGCCATATGGATATGGAGGATATAGTCCTCAATCCAGACCCCAGGGTCTATCGTTCCATCGTACGCCTCTATGTTTACGGGTTTGAATCCCTCTGGAAATTCATGGTCCAGTACCTCATCGGTGAAACATAGGGGGTGTGCGGCACCCCTGTATTTGGGTGTACCGTGGTATTGGGATGTTTGTTGTGTTGCATTGCGTGCTGGAGCGCGCTTGTGTGGCCCGTAGATGGATCTGGTTGCGCCGTACTTTTGATGCGAGTCCTCACATGGATCACGTACCGGCTTATGTGCGGCGTCGTTTGTCGTTCTATGTTGGCCACGAGGTCATCTATCCGACTGGATGGCCGTTTTGTTTTTTGATTGCGGGGGATCTAAGGCCTCCTCATCGAATTCAGGTAGCAGCTTTCGCTTCGGGTAGCTCTTGGTGTGGCAATTGCTGTCGTACTTCGCTGCAGTGTTGAGTACTTCACTCTATCTGATTCTGAGTGTGTCTTGTGCAGCCCTGAGCCTTTGCTTCTGCTTTTTCAGACTCCTCGCAGTGGCAACCAGCCTTTGATGGACATTCTGTTGCTCCGGGTGCCTGTCCGGTGTGATGTCGTCCGGACTGTTATCTTCGACGGGGTCGGGTTGTTCGGTTTGATTCTCCGTGTTTCCCTGGTCGGGCGATGCTTCACCCTGCTCTATCGCCGGGTCTATATGACCGCTGTTTCTGCCGAGGCGGGATTTGGAGCGGCGCTTACGCCGCCGCTTTGACTGCTTCTCGAGTGAACAACCCTTCGCTGCATCCTTCTATTCCTCGTCGTCGTTTTCTTTGGGTGTGTCCACCATGTATACATCATATGATGAAGTGGGCGTCCAGTGCCCTGTGGGCAGTGGTTCCTGTCCGTCTCCTGCATTGTCGTCCATACCTTCGATGTCTTCGGAGTCGAAGTCGAGCATGTCGGTCAAATCATCGACAGTGGCTACTAAGTGGGTGGTGGGTGGGCAGCGAATTTCTTCATCATCCGCATCCCAATCCTGCCGAACATAGTTCGGCCCGGACTCTCCTGACAGGAAGAGAGACCTTAATGAGTTCAGTATGTCACCGAAGGGCGAGTGCTGAAAGATATCTGTGGAGGTGAACTCCATGATCGGCGCCCAGTTGGATTCGATAGGCACGGGCGCAGGCGGCTCGGAGTCCGTGGCCGGGGAAGAATCCGGTAGTTCGGCGTCACGGCTCCCGTGAAGGGTAAGGTCGATATTCGGCTCGATCCCCGATGAGAGTGTGGCCTCCGTGGCGGGGTCTATCCACCCGTCCATGGATGGCGCAATTGGCTCCGAATTGAGGGTCGGAGTGGTTGCATGAACACTGTCCGATGGTAGAGCTAAATCATGCTCATCATGACCGTGCGGCGCTCTTGGCAAGGGCTCGAATTCGTCGAAGATCGAGTCTCCGCGAATGTCGGCCGTGTAGTTTAAGCTTCCGAACCTGACTTGGTGGCCAGGGGCATAACTCTCGATCTGCTCCAGATGGCCAAGCGAGTTGGCCCGCAGTACGAAGCTGCCAAATACAAGGATCTGTCCGGGGAGAAAAGTCTCACCCTGGACGTCATCGCTATCGATGATCGGAGGAGCCATCCAGCCTAATGACAACGACACAGAGGAACTCTCAGTGAAAGCACCAGTGTTGGTGTCAAAACCGGTGGATCTCGGGTAGGGGTCCCGAACTGTGCGTCTAAGGCGGATGGTAACAAGAGGCAGGGGACACGATGTTTTACCCAGGTTCGGGCCCTCTTGATGGAGGTAAAACCCTACGTCCTGCTTGATTTATTCTTGATAATATGAGTAGTACAAGAGTTGATCTACCACGAGATTGGACAGGCTAAACCCTAGAAGTTAGCCTATGGTATGATTGTATGTTGTCCTATGGACTAAAACCCTCCGGTTTATATAGACACCGGAGGGGGATAGGGTTACACAAGATCGGTTACAAAGGAGGAGATATACATATCTGTATTGCCTAGCTTGCCTTCCAAGCCAAGTAGAGTCCCATCTGGACACGGGACGAAGTCTTCAATCTCGTATCTTCATAGTCCAACAATCCGGCCAAAGGATATACTCCGGCTATCCGGAGACCCCCTAATCCAGGACTCCCTCAATGCTATCCAGGCAATGATCATTACATAGGCACCACATCCAAGATTAGTAGACCGACTCCTGCCTGCATCTACTACTATTACTCCACACATCGACCACTATCCAGCATGCATTTAGTGTATTGAGTTCATGGAGAAACGGAGTAATGCAATAAGAACGATGACATGATGTAGACAAGATCTATCTATGTAGAGATAGACCCCATTGTTTTATCCTTAGTAGCAACGATACATACATGTCGGTTCCCCTTCTGTCACTGGGATCAAGCACCGTAACATCGAACCCACTACAAAGCACCTCTTCCCACTGCAAGATAAATACATCAAGTTGGCCAAACAAAACCCAAATATCGGAGAAGAAATACGAGGCTATAAGCAATCATGCATATAAGAGATCAAATAAACTCAAATAACTTTCATGGATATAAAAAGATAGATCTGATCATAAACTCAAAGCTCATCCGATCCCAACAAACACATCGCAAAAAGAGTTACATCATATGGATCTACAAGAGACCATTGTATTGAGAATCAAACGAGAGAGAGGAAGCCATCTAGATACTAACTACGGACCCTAAGGTCTACAAAGAACTACTCACGCATCAGCGGAGAGGCACCAATGGAAGTGGTGAACCCCTCCGTGATGGTGTCTAGATTGGATCTGGTGGTTCTGGACTCTGCGGTGGCTGGAATTAATTTTCGTCGACTCCCTAGGGTTTCTGGAATATCGGGGTATTTATAGAGCAAAGAGGCAGTCCGGGGGGTACCCGAGGTGGGCACAACCCACCAGGGCGCGTGTGGGCCTCCAAGCGCGCACTGGTAGGTTGTGCTCCCCTCGGAGCACCTCCCAGGCGCTGCCTTGGTCCATTGGGTGTCTTCTGGTCCATAAAAAATCTCCGTGAAGTTTCGTTGCATTTGGACTCCGTTTGGTATTGATTTCCTACGACGTAAAAAACATGCAAAAAATAGCAACTGGCACTTGGCACTATGTCAATAGCTTAGTAGCAAAAAATGATATAAAGTGATATAAAATGACTATAAAATGATTATAAAACATCCAAGGTTGATAATATAACAGCATGGAGCAATCAAAATTATAGATATGTTGGAGACGTATCAGCATCCCCAAGCTTAACTCCTACTCGTCCTCGAGTAGGTAAATGATAAAAAAATTGATATGGAATGCTGCCTAACATGTCATCTCATATTTCTTTTATTTATAGCATGGACATTTGGACTTTTATATTGTTCAAAGCAATAGTATAGTTTTGACATGACAACTTAAATACTCAAGCATATCAAAAGATTGAGAAGCGACCAACCAAGAAATGAATAATCTCATGAGCGAGCATTAAGCATAATTAACACCGAATAATGCACCACAAGTAGGATATAATTTCATTTCATAATTATTGATTTTCGTGCTTGCATAGGGAATCACAAACCTTAACACCAATATTTTTACTAAAGCATAATTACTCATCAAGATGACTCACATATCACATCATCATATCTCAAAACTATTACTAAGAATCAAGTTTATTTTGTCCAATGGTCTTCATGAAAATTCTTATTATATCCTTCTTGGATATCTATCACTTTGGAACTAATTTTCGTATGTTGCTTTTGATAAGCTCAAATAAATATAAGTGAAGATCATGAGCATAATTTTTCTTTCTCTCAAATTAATTTAAGTGAAGCAAGAGAGAATTTATTAAAAAAATTACTAACTCTCAAATAAATCTAAGTGAAGCAAGAGAGCATTTCTTCAAAAATACTAAAGCACACTGTGCTCAAAAATATATAAGTGAAGCACTAGAGCAAGTCCATAGCTCATAAAAATTTAAGTGAAGCATAGAGAGCAATTCTAACAAGTCATGACATAATTTTGGCTCTCTCAAATAGGTGTGTCCAGCAAGGAATCAAGACTTAAAACACATAAGAAAACAAGAAAATAATCATATCATACAAGACGCTCCAAGCAAAACACATAGTATGTGACAAATAAAAATATAGCTTCGAGTAAAATACCGATGGTCGTTAGAAGAAAGAGGGGATGCCACTCGGGGGCATCCCCAAGCTTAGTTGCTTGCTCTCTTTTGGATAATAGCTTGGGATGCCAGGGCATCCCCAAGCTTAGACTCTTCTTACTCCTTTTTCCTTCATCCATCGTAAGATAACCCAAAACTTGAAAACTTCAATCACACAAAACTCAACAAAAGCCTTCATGAGATCCGTTAGTATAAGAAAACAAATCACTACTATAAGTACTGTATCAAACCAATTCATATTTTGTTGTTGCATTATATCTACTGTATTCCAACTTTTCTATGGCAAAAACTCATCAAAGAAAACCATAGAGCCATCAAAACAAGCACACAACGCAAAAAAACAGAATCTGTCAAAAACAGAACAGTCTGTAGAAATCTAGATATTTAGAATACTTCTGTAACTCCAAAAACTCTAAAAAGTTAGGACGACCTGAGAAATTTGTATATTGATCTACTTCAAAAGGAATGGGTATTTTATCACTCTCTGGTAAAAAACGAAAATAATTTTCGCGAGCCCAAAAGTTTCTGTTTTTTTAGCAAGATTAAACAACTATCACCCAAGAAGATCCTAAAGGATTTACTTGGCACAAACACTAACTAAAACACAAAAAACACAATCATAACGGTAGCATAATTGTGCTAACACTCAAGAATAGAAATCAAAAGGAAAAAAATAAATTTTATTCATTGGGTTGCCTCCCAACAAGCGCTATAGTTTTACACCCTTAGCTAGGCATAAAGCATGGATCTAAGTTTTGTCATCCTTGTTCAACTCTTCAATCAAACACTTAGAATTCTTCAAAGATTTAGAATAAAAGATTTTCAATGACAATACTCCCAGGAACAATTTTAAAGAATTCGTTTTTGCCAAGGAGATCTCTTATAACTTCAACAAAATCTGGGTGGATAATAATCATCTTAAGACCCTCTTTACTATTACTAGAAGTTGCTCCCTTGTTCTTAGTAACTTTAGTAGTCTTGAAAATCTTTACGGGAGTTTTTTCAATAGTTTTAGCAGAAGCAAAATTCGTGCTCAAATTACTAAAGATTTCTTCTAGTTTATCAATCCGAGACGAACTTTCTTCAATTCTTTCATGAATTACAGTCCCCTTTTCCTTTAATAACTTAAAAACTTCTCCCGCTTTTGACCCAATATTAGGAGAAAAATTATGCATCTTTTTATCCAAATTTTCAATATGCTCTTCAGTAAGCATTTTCTTTTCAATAGCATCTAATCTTTCCATGACATGCTCAAGAGTCAAAGATGTTTCATTAATCACAAGAGGTGATGAGCCTACTAAATTCCCCATAGCATTAAACGCATCAAGAGAGGGACACATCAAGAAATTTCCACCGGTAATCGTATCAAGGATGAATATATACCAAGTGGTGATCCCCACATAAAAACAACGAAGAAGAACAATGGTAGATTGCTTTCGAATAGATCTATTATGAGCATTGCAAATTCTATACCAAGCATCTTTTAAATTTTCTCCTCCCCTTTGTTTAAAGTTGAGAACCTCGTTCTCAGGAGTACACGCAATAGAGGAAGAACTATCCATGACGATAATAATGGCAAACAAGATTGCACACAAAAACAGATCCGGCAAGAAAACGGCAGACGAAAAGAGGGCAAATGAAACGGCATTTTTTTGTGAAGTGGGGGAGAGGAAAATTGCAAATAATGTAAATTGCAAGGAGATGAGATTTGTGATTAGAAACCTGGTATGTGTTGAAGATCCTCCCCGGCAACGGCGCCAGAAATTCCTTCTGATGTCGCTTGAAGCTACGTCGGTATTTCCCCAAAGAGGAAGGGGTGATGCAGCATAGCGGCGGTAGGTATTTCCCTCATATATGAAACCAAGGTTATCGAACCAGTAGGAGAACCAAGCAACACAACGTAAACAACACCTGCACACAAATAACAAATACTCGCAACCCGACATGTTAAAGGGGTTGTCAATCCCTTTCGGGTAACGGCACCAGAAATTGGCACGCGGACGTGAGAAAGTTGTAAATAATGATAGATCGAATTCCAAATAAAATAAATTGCAGCAAGGTATTTTTGTATTTTAGGTTTAATAGATCTGAAAATAAAGGCAAATAAAATAGATTGCAAAGGCAGATAATATGAGAAAGAGACCCGGGGGCGTAGGTTTCACTAGTGGCTTCTCTAGAGAAAAATAGCAAACGGTGGGTAAACAAATTACTGTTGGGCAATTGATAGAACTTCAAATAATCATGACAATATCCAGGCAATGATCATTACATAGGCATCATGTCCAAGATTAGTAGACCGACTCCTTCCTGCATCTACTACTATTACTCCACACATCGACCGCTATCTAGCATGCATCTAGTGTATTAAGTTCATGGAGAAACGGAGTAATGCAATAAGAATGATGACATGATGTAGACAAGATCTATCTATGTAGAGATAGACCCCATCGTTTTATCCTTAGTAGCAATGATACATACGTGTCGGTTCCCCTTCTGTCACTAGGATCAAGCACCGTAAGATCGAACCCACTACAAAGCACCTCTTCCCATTGCAAGATAAATAGATCAAGTTGGCCAAACAAAACCCAAATATCGGAGAAGAAATACAAGGCTATAAGCAATCATGCATATAAGAGACCAAATAAACTCAAATAACTTTCATGGATATAAAAAGATAGATCTGATCATAAACTCAAAGTTCATCTGATCCCAACAAACACACCGCAAAAAGAGTTACATCATATGGATCTCCAAGAGACCATTGTATTGAGAGTCAAACGAGAGAGAGGAAGCCATATACCTACTAACTACGGACCCTAAGGTCGACAAAGAACTACTCACGCATCATTCGAGAGGCACCAATGGAAGTGGTGAACCCCTCCATGATGGTGTCTAGATTAGATCTAGTGGTTCTGGACTCTGCGGCGGCTGGAATTGATTTTCGTCGACTCCCCTAGGGTTTCTGGAATATTGGGGTATTTATAGAGCAAAGAGGCGGTCCGGGGGGCACCCGAGGTGGGCACAACCCTCCAGGCGCGCCCTGGTGGGTTGTGTTCCCCTCGAAGCACCCCGAGGCGCTGCCTTGGCCCATTAGGTGTCTTCTGGTCCATAAAAAATCTGTGTGAAGTTTCGTTGCATTTGGACTCCGTTTGGTATTGATTTCGTGCGATGTAAATAACATGCAACAAACAGCAACTGGCACTTGACACTATGTCTATAGGTTAGTACCAAAAAATGATATAATATGATTATAAAACATCCAAGATTGATAATATAACAGCATGGAACAATCAAAAATTATAGATACGTTGGAGACGTATCACACCCCGGAGCTCGAGACCGGGTACTCAAAAAGTACCACCATCGAAGCAAGCACATGTGTTGTCGCCACCACTTTTCCACGATCCTAGCAGCTAAATGTGTTGGGTTAGAAAACCGACAGCCGCCACTATGCAACCATACCCTCTGCGTCAAGCCATCATCCATAGATTGCATAACATCGTCGAAGCAACCATCTGATCTTGGAGAGTATCACTCACAAAGACCTTTCAGTCGCCATCGTAGTCCGCCGTGAGGCCGCTGCCATGCCAGAGTGTTCATCCTGGACCAACACCGACAACATAGCGCCTCACCATCGATTTCCACCTCACAGGCCTTGAACACCATCATGTAGATCTGGCCAAGCCTGCAACCGCCGGTCAGACCCCTACACGTACCGGTCATGTCGCGATCCAGGTCGCACCAGCTACGTTGGAAGCCTTGCGGAAGAGAATCCCGATCTGGTGATCGCATCTCTGTTAGGTACTAAAGCCATGAGGAAGATTGTGATTCTGCTTCCAAGACTCAGCCAGAAAGGAGGCAGGCCATCCTAGCGTCACTGGCACAGACTCGCGCCACCCTGCCAGAGCCACCACGCCGCCGGACGCCAAGCCGCACCACCAACCGACGGGCCGCCACGAAACCGCCGCCCTGTAGCACGGGAGCCGCCACGAGGAGACACCTCGCCGCCACCGTCGGCCACGCGGGCTTTGCTCGGTGGCATCCTCCGGCGGCGGCGCGGCAGGATGAGTGGGTAGATCGGCTAGCAGCGCACGGTAGGACGTGCCGCCTGAGCGGCCTTGGGCTGGGCGACGCAGACATTGTAGTTCTGATGCTGGAATTAGATATTCCAAATATCTATACAGGATTAGCATTCTGTATGATGTGCTCCACGGGAACAAAAATGTTCTTGCTTACCTGAAAATAAAATGATGGCAGATGTAGGATGGAGGTACACCATCAGTCTATGAGAAGCGAGGACAATTGAAGAGAAGGTCGACAAGGCGCTGAGCCTCAGCTCCCGCTCCGCCCCCTCCGTGCCGTGGGCCACTCCGGCCGCGGAGGCCACCAAACTCTCCTCCTTCTCGTAGATCCCGGGCATGCCGGAGCATTGATGGTAGGGAGCCGGCCTCCCCAGTGTCCCCGGTCCTTCCATGGTACCGAAAACCCAGCTGTCCCCTGGTGCGTCGTCGCCAGATCTGCTTTCAACGTCGTGCCTCCTGCTGCGGGGCGGAAGCTCCTGAGGCGATGAGGGCTCCTCCCCATCGGATCCAAGCATGCAACCACTTCCTCGGCTAAAATCGATAGTTATCGTGCCCCAACCTGCCGCTGAGATTGCTACTGTTGGGGAACGTAGCAGAATTTTAAAATTTTCTAAGCATCACCAAGATCAATCTATGGAGTCATCTAGCAATGAGGGAGAGAGGAGTGCATCTACATACCCTTGTAGATCGCGCACGGAAGCGTTCAAGAGAACGGGGTTGATGGAGTCGTACTCGACGTGATCCAAATCACCAATGACCAAGTGCCGAACGGACGACACCTCCGCGTTCAACACACGTACGGTTGGGAAGACGTCTCCTCCAACTTGATCCAGCAAGGGGGAAGGAGAGGTTGATGAAGATCTAGCAGCACGACGGCGTGGTGGTGGAAGCAACGGTGATCTCGGCAGGGCTTCGCCAAGCGCAGGGAGACGGAGGAGTGTCACGGGAGGGAGAGGGAGAGGCCAGGGGCTTAGGTGCGGCTGCCCTCCCTCCCCCCCCCACTATATATAGGGTGTCTAGGGGGGCGGCGGCCAAGGGGGTGCCTTGCCCCCCAAGGCAAGGGTGGCGCCCCCCACCCCTAGGGTTTCCAACCCTAGGCGCAGGGGGAGGCCCAAGGGGGGCGCACCAGCCCACTAGGGCTGGTTCCCCTCCCACTTCAGCCCATGGGGCCCTCCGGGATAGGTGGCCCCACCCGGTGGACCCCCTGGGACCCTTCCGGTGGTCCCGGTACAATACCAATTACCCCCGAAACTTTCCCGATGGCCGAAACTTGACTTCCTATATATAAATCTTCACCTCCGGACCATTCCGGAACTCCTCGTGATTTCCGGGATCTCATCCGGGACTCCGAACAACTTTCGGGTTACCGTATGCTAATATCTCTACAACCCTAGCGTCACCGAACCTTAAGTGTGTAGACCCTACGGGTTCGAGAGACATGCAGACATGACCGAGACGCTTCTTCGGTCGATAACCAACAGCGGGATCTGGATACCCATGTTGGCTCCCACATGCTCCATGATGATCTCATTGGATGAACCACGATGTCGAGGATTCAATCAATCCGTATACAATTCCCTTTGTCAATCGGTACGTTACTTGCCCGAGACTCGATCGTCGGTATCCCAATACCTAGTTCAATCTCGTTACCAGCAAGTCACTTTACTCATGTCGTAATGCATGATCCCGTGATCAACCACTTGGTCACATTGAGCTCATTATGATGATGCATTACCGAGTGGGCCCAGAGATACCTCTCCGTCATACGGAGTGACAAATCCCAGTCTCGATTCGTGCCAACCCAACAGACACTTTCGGAGATACCTGTAATGTACCTTTATAGTCACCCAGTTACGTTGTGACGTTTGGCACACCCAAGGCACTCCTACGGTATCCGGGAGTTGCACAATCTCATGGTCTAAGGAAATGATACTTGACATTCGGAAAAGCTACAGCAAACGAACTACACGATCTTTGAGCTATGCTTAGGATTGGGTCTTGTCCATCACATCATTCTCCTAATGATGTGATCCCGTTATCAATGACATCCAATGTCCATAGTCAGGAAACCAAGACTATCTTTTGATCAACGAGCTAGTCAACTAGAGGCTCACTAGGGACGTGTTGTGGTCTATGTATTCACACATATATTACGATTTCCGGATAACACAATTATAGCATGAACAATAGACAATTATCATGAATAAAGAAATATAATAATAACCATTTTATTATTGCCTCTAGGGCATATTTCCAACAGTCTCCCACTTGCACTAGAGTCAATAGTCTAGTTACATTGTGATGAATCGAACACCCATGCAGTTTTGGTGTTGATCATGTTTTGCTCTAGGGAGAAGTTTAGTCAACGGATCTGCCACATTCAGGTCCGTATGTACTTTACAAATCTCTATGTCTCCATTTTGAACACTTTCACGAATGGAGTTGAAGCGACGCTTGATATGCCTGGTCTTCCTGTGAAACCTGGGCTCCTTGGCAAGGGCAATAGCTCCAGTGTTGTCACAGAAGAGAGTCATCGGGCCCGACGCATTGGGTATGACTCCTAGGTCGGTAATGAACTCCTTCACCCAGACTGCTTCTTGTGCTGCCTCCGAGGCTGCCATGTACTCCGCTTCACATGTAGATCCCGCCACAACGCTTTGCTTGCAACTGCACCAGCTTACTGCCCCACCATTCAAAATATACACGTATCCGGTTTGTGACTTAGAGTCATCCAGATCTGTGTCGAAGCTAGCATCGACGTAACCCTTTACGACGAGCTCTTCGTCACCTCCGTAAACGAGAAACATATCCTTAGTCCTCTTCAGGTACTTCAGGCTATTCTTGACCGCTGTCCAGTGTTCCATGCCAGGATTACTTTGGTACCTTCCTACCAAACTTACGGCAAGGTTTACATCAGGTCTGTACACAGCATAGCATACGTGATAGACCCTATGGCCGAGGCATAGGGGACGACACTCATCTTTTCTCTATCTTCAGCCGTGGTCGGGCATTGAGCCGTGCTCAATCTCGTACCTTGCAATACAGGCAAGAACCCCTTCTTTGACTGATCCATTTTGAACTTCTTCAATATCTTGTCAAGGTACGTACTCTGTGAAAGACCAATGAGGCGTCTCGATCTGTCTCTATATATCTTGATGCCTAATATATAAGCAGCTTCTCCAAGATCCTTCATTGAAAAACACTTGTTCAAGCAGGCCTTTATGCTTTCCAAGAATTCTATATCATTTCCCATCAACAGTATGTCATCCACATACAATATGAGAAATGCTACAGAGCTCCCACTCACTTTCTTGTAAATGCAGGCTTCTCCATAAGTCTGCGTAAACCCAAACGCTTTGATCATCTCATCAAAACGAATGTTCCAACTCCGAGATGCTTGCACCAGCCCATAAATCGAGCGTTGGAGCTTGCACACATTGTCAGCATTCTTAGGATCGACAAAACCTTCCGGCTGCATCATATACAATTCTTCCTTAAGGAAACCATTAAGGAATGCCGTTTTGACGTCCATTTTCCATATCTCATAATCATAGAATGCGGCAATTGCTAACGTGATTCGGACGGACTTCAGCTTCGCTACGGGTGAAAAAGTCTCATCGTAGTCAACCCCTTGAACTTGTCGATAACCCTTAGCGACAAGCCGAGCTTTATAGATGGTCACATTACCATCTGCGTCTGTCTTCTTCTTAAAGATCCATTTATTTTCTATGGCTCGCCGATCATCGGGCAAGTCAGTCAAAGTCCATACTTCATTTTCATACATGGATCCTATCTCGGATTTCATGGCTTCCAGCCATTTGTCGGAATTCGGGCCCACCATCGCTTCTTCATAGTTTGAAGGTTCACCATTGTCTAACAACATGATTTCCAAGGCAGGGTTGCCGTACCACTCTAGTGCGGAACGTGTCCTCGTGGACCTACGAAGTTCAGTAGTAACTTGATCTGAAATTTCATGATCATCATCATTAACTTCCTCTCTAGTCGGTGCAGGCACCTCAGGAACATTTTCTTGAGCTGCGCCACTTACCGGTTCAAGAGGTAATATTTCATCAAGTTCTACTTTCCTCCCACTTATTTCTTTCGAGAGAAACTCTTTCTCTAGAAAGGACCCATTCTTGGCAACAAAGATCTTGCCTTCGGATCTGAGGTAGAAGGTATACCCAACAGTTTCTTTAGGGTATCCTATGAAGACGCATTTTTTCGACTTGGGTTCGAGCTTTTCAGGTTGAAGTTTCTTGACATAAGCATCGCATCCCCAAACTTTTAGAAACGACAGCTTAGGTTTCTTCCCAAACCATAATTCATACGGTGTCGTCTCAACGGATTTCGACGGAGCCCTATTTAAAGTGAATGCGGCAGTCTCTAAAGCATAGCCCCAAAATGATAGCAGTAGATCGGTAAGAGACATCATAGATCGCACCATATCCAATAGAGTGCGATTACGACGTTCGGACACACCATTACGCTGAGGTGTTCCAGGCGGCGTGAGTTGTGAAACTATTCCACATTTTCTTAAGTGTGTGCCAAATTCGTGACTCAAGTATTCTGCCCCACGGTCTGATCGCAAGAACTTGATTTTCCTGTCACGTTGATTCTCAACCTCACTCTGAAATTCCTTAAACTTTTCAAAGGTCTCAGACTTGTGTTTCATTAAGTAGACATACCCATATCTACTCAAGTCATCAGTGAGGGTGAGAACATAACGATAGCCACCGCGAGCCTCAACACTCATTGGACCGCACACATCAGTATGTATGATTTCCAATAAGTTGGTTGCTCGCTCCATTGTTCCTGAGAACGGAGTCTTGGTCATTTTACCCATGAGGCATGGTTTGCACGTGTCAAATGATTCGTAATCAAGAGACTCCAAAAGTCCATTTGCATGGAGCTTCTTCATGCGTTTGACACCTATGTGACCAAGACGGCAGTGCCACAAGTATGTGGGACTATCATTATCAACCTTACATCTTTTGGTATTCACACTATGAATATGTGTAGCATTACGCTCGAGATTCATTAAGAATAAACCATTCACCATCGGAGCATGACCATAAAACATTTCTCTCATATAAATAGAACAACCATTATTCTCGGATTTAAATGAGTAGCCATCTCGAATTAAACGAGATCCTGATACAATGTTCATGCTCAAAGTTGGCACTAAATAACAATTATTGAGGTTTAAAACTAATCCCATAGGTAAATGTAGAGGTAGCGTGCCGACGGCGATCACATCGACCTTGGAACCATTCCCGACGCGCATCGTCACCTCGTCCTTCGCCAGTCTCCGCTTATTCCGCAGCTCCTGCTTTGAGTTACAAATGTGAGCAACCGCACCGGTATCAAATACCCAGGAGCTACTACGAGTACTGGTAAGGTACACATCAATCACATGTATATCACATATACCTTTAGTGTTCCCGGCCTTCTTGTCCGCTAAGTATTTGGGGCAGTTCCGCTTCCAGTGACCACTTCCCTTGCAATAAAAACACTCAGTCTCAGGCTTGGGTCCATTCTTTGGCTTCTTCCCGGCAGCTTGCTTACCGGGCGCGGCAACTCCCTTGCCGTCCTTCCTGAAGTTCTTTTTACCCTTGCCTTTCTCGAACTTAGTGGTTTTATTCACCATCAACACTTGATGTTCCTTTTTGATTTCTACCTCCGCTGATTTCAGCATTGAATATACCTCAGGAATGGTCTTTTCCATCCCCTGCATATTGAAGTTCATCACAAAGCTCTTGTAGCTCGGTGGAAGCGACTGAAGGATTCTGTCAATGACCACGTCATCCGGGAGATTAACTCCCAGCTGAGTCAAGCGGTTATGCAACCCAGACATTTTGAGTATGTGCTCACTGACAGAACTATTTTCCTCCATCTTACAGCTGAAGAACTTGTCGGAGACTTCATATCTCTCGACCCGGGCATGAGCTTGAAAAACCATTTCCAGCTCTTCGAACATCTCATATGCTCCTTGTCTCTCAAAACTCTTTTGGAGCCCCGGTTCTAAGCTGTAAAGCATGCTGCACTGAACGAGGGAGTAATCATCAGCACGTGACTGCCAAGCGTTCATAATGTCTTGGTTCTCTGGGACAGGTGCGTCACCTAGCGGTGCTTCTAGGACATAATCTTTCTTGGCAGCTATGAGGATGATCCTCAGGTTCCAGACCCAGTCCGTATAGTTGTTGCCATCGTCTTTCAGCTTGGTTTTCTCTAGGAACGCGTTGAAGTTGAGGACAACGTGGGCCATTTGATCTACAAGACATATTGTAAAGATTTTAGACTAAGTTCATGATAATTAAGTTCATCTAATCAAATTATTCAATGAACTCCCACTCAGATAGACATCCCTCCAGTCATCTAAGTGAAACACGATCCGAGTTAACTAGGCCGTGTCCGATCATCACGTGAGACGGACTAGCCAACATCGGTGAACATCTTCATGTTGATCGTATATCCTATACGACTCATGCTCGACCTTTCGGTCTTCCGTGTTCCGAGGCCATGTCTGTACATGCTAGGCTCGTCAAGTCAACCTAAGTGTATTGCATGTGTAAATCTGGCTTACACCCGTTGTATTCGAACGTGAGAATCTATCACACCTGATCATCACGTGGTGCTTCGAAACAACGAACCTTCGCAACGGTGCACAGTTAGGGGAAACACTTTCTTGAAATTATTACGAGGGATCATCTTATTTAAGCTACCGTCGTTCTAAGCAAATAAGATGTAAAACATGATAAACATCATGTCGGTGTCAAAACCGGCGGATCTCGGGTAGGGGGTCCCGAACTGTGCGTCTAGGCCGGATGGTAACAGGAGACAAGGGACATAATGTTTTACCCAGGTTCGGTCCCTCTTAATGGAGGTAAAACCCTACGTCTTGCTTGATTAATATTGATGATATGGGTAATACAAGAGTAGATCTACCACGAGATTAAGGAGGCTAAACCCTAAAAGCTAGCCTATGGTATGATTGTTGTATGATGAAGTTGTCCTACGGACTAAAACCCTCCGGTTTATATAGACACCGGAGAGGGTTAGGGTTACACAAAGTCGGTTACAATGGTAGGAGATCTTGAATATCCGCATCACCAAGCTTGCCTTCCACGCCAAGGAAAGTCCCATCCAGACACGGGACGGAGTCTTGAATTTTGTATCTTCATAGTCCTGGAGTCCGGCTGAAGGTATAGTCCGGCTACCCGAACACCCCCTAATCCAGGACTCCCTGAGTAGCCCCCGAACCAGGCTTCAATGACGACGAGTCCGGCGCGCAGATTGTCTTCGGCATTGCAAGGCAGGTTCTCCTCCAAATTCCGTGTACCTGCTGAATAATGTCTGATTTTTGTAATGTAGCGCACCTTGGCTTCCACGGCCAATAATGGCCGTCTTCCATGTGTCAAACGAATGTGAAAAGTCGGGGTGTTTTTACATTCACACCCCTAGCTGCATAAACGAGCCACCTATTTAATGGGATGGGGATTCAGATCCAAACCACACCTTCTCCTCTCCGCGAGCAATCATCAGAGCGCCTCCAGCAAAGGTTCATTCCAACATGGCCAGCCTTCGCAGCTCCTCCTCTCGCCCTTCCAGTCCTAAACCTGGAGACTAGGAGAGGTGCTCCATCCCGCACAGCGA
This sequence comes from Triticum urartu, assembly GCF_056163025.1. NCBI lineage: Eukaryota > Viridiplantae > Streptophyta > Magnoliopsida > Poales > Poaceae > Triticum > Triticum urartu. The sequence continues at coordinate 179,332,002 of NC_141878.1, read as the reverse complement.
GCTAGTGTCGCTTCAGGCCAAGGGATTTCTCCCTCAGGCCTATATGGTCCCGGTCCGAGCCGGACTCGCCACCTATAATGGCGGAGAGCAAGCGGAGAGCACTCCAGTCCCTCCAAAGGAGAGCGGGTGTGCCTCGTCCCTTATCTAGTAAGAGGACTTGGATTTCCAATCCATCCATTTCTCCGTGGGCTTCTAGAGTTCTACGGCCTCCAGCTGCACGATCTCACGCCCGCCTCTATATTGCATATCACGGGCTTCTTCGCTCTTTGAGAGCTATTCTTGGGTGTTGAGGCTCATTTCGCGCTGTGTAAGAGATTATTCTGTCTGGTGCCCCGCTCTCAAGAGGGGTCTATATATCAAGTGGGCGGAGCCGAAGTGTGGCGTATCGCCGGAACCGGATATCTATCCCGAACCCCAAAGAAGGCGTCCGAGGACTGGCCTTCGGAATGGTTTTATATAGATGATGTCCCACTACTGGACCCTATCCGGGTCGGTCTCCCCGAATTCAACAGTGCTCCCTTAAAGAAATGCCTAAGCTGGCGTCCGCGGAGCTCTCAGAGAGAAAGCGATAGGGACGTCCTTCACCTGATGGGCCGGATAAGACTATTGTCTCATTCTGGACTAACCATGATTGGAGTCATGGCCGCATGCATTATGCGGGGGGTGCAGCCGCTTCAATATAGAGGCCACCCCATGTGGGATTTTAACGGGGAGGATGACGCCACCCGTTACGGTCGTAAGGGGCCAGCCTCAGTTGCCGCTCTAGTAAAGATCTTATCCTCTTTGTACAAGGGAGAAGAGGAGGAATTCCTCCGCGTCAACCCGCAGGGCGGATTTAGTATGTACAACCCCCTGAGTTGGGTAAGTGAACAATTGTGCCTGCCCATCCGCTTTATATTCCCATCATTAAATATGTAGTCCAAGGATTTCAACGCAGGAACTGCGTCAGGAAGTAAAGGATATAAACAGCCGTCCCCCACAACCCGAGGATCCAGAATGGTCCCTCGATCCAGACTCTAAAGAGGATCCGGATATATCCGTGGAGTTGATTGACGGGGTGTTTCATCAGTTAAGCAAGGACAATACCTTGGTGGCCATTACGGCTGATTACCCAGGGTTAATCCCGGCCTCCCAGGTAACAGAGAGCGGAGTCTCATCCCTTTGAGAAGGAGTCCATTCTCACGCATTTCAGTTTTCCTGACAATGACCGTGTTTTGCAGGGGAGGTTTCCAAGGCGGGAGGCCGAACCTGCGGTGGCTAGCCAACGAGGGGCCGCAGGGCCCCGTGGGGCAAAAAGGAATGTAGTCCGGACTGGGACGCCGGTGCAAAGGTATAGCGCATCCTCTTTTTCCCTGGTGTTATTTCTTCAGGGCATATTAATGCTCGTGCATTCTTCAGGACGAAGAGACCTCGCCGGACTACATCTGGAGAGGTTGCCAACCGCGCCTCCACCAGCCAGGCTCCAACGCCTGGCCCAGAAGCAGGAACGAACATGAGGCGTGCACCGGATGCTCCTCCGACAGAGGATGCGGACAGGATGTTTGCCACCAATTCCGAGGTGGAGAGTGCCATGAACCACAGGCGTCACCGGACAGTTCTTCGCGACGCTTGTTTCTCCCGAGAGGCATTAGATGCCTTCAATTCGGGAGATGCGTACCTCCGTGCCGCTCAAAATGGTTTAACCAGAGCCACGAAGCAATATGTAAAAGACATACGGGTGAGAAAATTTTGGTAAATATATATGTATATACCAGTAGCCCCCTTGACTTGAAACAGTTAGAGTAACTGGTTTAAGGATCATTTGTTATGCAGGTTCTTACAGAGAAGAATACCGTACTATCCCAGGAGCTGACAGAGTGCAAAGCCCAACTGGAGACCGCACTAGCCGCGGCAGGGGAGCCTAAAGAGACCCCCTCTGGTAAGATACACTTCGAAAGATTAATATCTTGCGAAGTGCGGCGTGGGTATGAATCTGCTAAATCATATTGCAGATGGCGCCGGACTGGATCCGGAGAGGAAACAACTCTTACGCCGGCTAAAGGCCGGTGAGAGTATGTTGACAAGGGTGAGGCGGGAGAAGAATGAGCTTCAGGATGCCAACACCAAGTTGGACATTGAACTTAAAGATGTTCGTGGCCAGCTGTCGGACTCTACTAAGGAGAATCGGCGGCTTCGACGCGGCATATTTAGTAAGTGCTTAAGCGAATCTTTGAAAGAAAAGGGTTCGGCGAGGAAGTCGACTAACAGAGTAATGTCTGTAGGTATGCTAACGGGTCGTCCTGCAGAGGAGATGTCCGGTTCTACGGGTGACCTTCTTCCCGAGCTCTCGCAACTGCACGAGCGAGTTCGGCAGGCGATGCGAGGCATTGCCCAAGCCTTATGGCCTTCCCACTCCATGCCCGAGGGCCTTGGAGAGCTTTCAGAGAAGCTTAAGGGAGCTCGGCGGTGCTTCTGGTTGTGGAAGATATCGGCCTGCCGACAAGGCGCTAGGGAGGCCTGGGCCATGGTGAAGACGCGGTACACGAAGTCTGACCCAAACCACATGGCCGAGGTCGGACCTGTGGGGCCTAACGGGAAGGAGATCCCTGTAATCTTAGTGTACGGCCAAGTAGAATTGGCCGCAAAGTATTCCCAGCAGGACTGTAAGTTAGACAGCCTGTTAGATGGTATTGAAGAGGAATACAATCAATCAGAGTGACTATGTAATTTTTAATTGACATGTGTAATGCCTTCTAGCCGGATTGTAGATCGTTTGTCGTTGCCGACCTTTTCGCTTCAACCTTAGGACCTGACGGTCCGGAGTGTGTCCGAATACCCTACCGGTTATGTAAGAACCGGGGTATGCATGGAGACCAGGCGTAGGGGTCATTAGTGCTTTATCAGACAAGTGCCCAACTAGTTATGTTATATTACATGGTTAGTAAGAAACATCTTCCAGAGAGAATAGTTCCGTTAGGGGTTCCTTTCTCTGGGAGGCATGCCCTAAAGTGCATGTCCGGACTGCAAACGCAGGAAAATCATCTGGGGGCATATACATAAATAAGTAAAAAAGGTCATCTTTTAGTTCACCGACCGAATATTCTCTTAAGAACGCTAGCTTTCGGCTTCACCCAGTCTGAGGTACACATCCGGCTGATCCGGCAGTAACAATCGCAGAGGTGCTCCCTTTACCACCTAGCCGAACAATCGGGAACGTAGGGGTAAGCACAGGAGCCAGGAAACCCAGCTTGGCCAAAACTTAAGTCATATCGATGCATATAATGGTGAAGAAAAGGTACATGCGGAAGTTTGACACATGTGGTGGGCGTGAAGCCCGTATAAATAAGCTTCTGTTAAAGAAGCCCCCAGGTTTAATGAGCGCGAGTAGCACTTCACTTGAGGAGCCTTTAAGGGCTATAAAAGAGAAGAGGGGAAGGAGAGAAATGTAAGACAGAAAATGTAAAAATGGACAGAGGAAGGAGACAAACACAGAGTCCGGCGCTAGGCATAGAATCTTCGGAGACGGGCTGCGTTCCATGGGTTCGGCTCGAGTCAGTTATCCGACGCATCTCGCAGGCGGTATGCTCCACCAGTCAGGACTTGGTCGATTATGAAGGGACCTTCCCACTTGGGCTTTAGCTTGTCCTTTTTCTTGTCCGGCAGGCATAGAACTAATTCGCCAACGTTGTAGCTTTTGGCCCGCACTTCTTTGCTTTGATATCTTCGAGCCTGCTGTTGATAGAATGTGGAACGGGCTTTTGCCACGTCGCGCTCCTCCTCTAAGGCGTCCAAACTGTCCTGCCGATCGAGCTCGGCCTCCCTTTCTTCGTACATGCGCACTCGAGGTGAGTCCTGAATTATGTCGCAGGGCAAGACTGCCTCTGCACCGTACACCATAAAAAATGGTGTGTATCCGGTGGTGTGGTTCGGCGTGGTCCGCAGCCCCCAGAGTACGGAGTCGAGCTCCTCTACCCAGTGCGTGTTAGATTCCTTGAGGGACCACACTAATCTGGGTTTGATCCCGCTCATGATGAGACCATTTGCACGTTCGACCTGACCGTTAGTTTGTGGGTGATAGACGGAAGCATAATCGAGCTTGATGCCCATGTTTTTGCACCAGAGTTTTACCTCATCGGCCGTAAAGTTCATGCCGTTATCGGTGATGATGCTGTGGGGGACGCCATAACGGTGTACGACCCCGGATATAAAGTCTATCACAGGTCCGGATTCGGCCGTCTTAACAGGCTTGGCCTCTATCCATTTGGTGAACTTATCCACCATGACCAGTAAGTATTTTTTCTTGTGGGTTCCGCCTTTAAGGGGTCCCACCATGTCAAGCCCCCAGATCGTGAAAGGCCAAGTGATGGTGATAGTTTGGAAGGCGGTGGGTGGCATATGGCTTTGGTTTGCAAAAAGCTGGCAACCGACGCATTTATGGACCAAGTCCTGAGCGTCCGCCCGGGCCGTCGGCCAATAAAAGCCTGTACGGAAAGCCTTGCTTACAAGGGACCGGGCTGCGGCGTGATGGCCACCGAGTCCGGCATGAATTTCAGCCAGCAGCTTCCGCCCTTCCTCTTCGGAGATGCACCTTTGAAGGACTCCGGTAGTGCTTTTCTTGTAAAGTTCTCCCTCATGGACTTTATAGGCTTTAGATCGCCGCACTATACAGCGTGCCTCATTTTGGTCCTCTGGGAGTTCCTTCCTAGTAAGGTAGGCTAGGAATGGTTCTGTCCACGGGGCGATAACGGCCATTAGTACGTGGGCTGAGGTTGTTATTTCATTGGCAGAGCCTCCGATTATGTCAGATTGTTCGGCGTTGGACGGTGCGGTTGGGTCCGGACTAATATTGCCATGTTCCCCTTCCCATACTACGGATGGCTTGAACAGCCTTTCCAGGAAGATGTTGGGGGGGACCACATCGCGTTTTGCGCCGATGCATGCCAGGATGTCTGTCGCCTGATTGTTTTCTCGGGCTATATGGTGAAATTCGAGCCCTTCAAACCGAGCTGACATTTTGAGGACGGCGTTGCGGTAAGCTGCCATTTTTGGATCCTTGGCATCGAAGTCTCCATTTATTTGGGATATCGCGAGGTTCGAATCCCCGCGCACCTCTAGGCGTTGAATGCCCATGGATACTGCCATCCGGAGACCATGTAAAAGGGCCTCATATTCGGCTGCATTGTTGGAGTCCGTGTACATAATCTGGAGTACATATTGAACTGTGTCTCCTGTGGGGGACGTCAAAATGACGCCGGCCCCTAGTCCGGCCAACATTTTGGAACCGTCGAAGTGCATGATCCAATTTGAATATGTGCCGTACTCTTTAGGGAGTTCGGCCTCCGTCCATTCTGCGACGAAGTCGGCCAAAACTTGCGACTTGATAGCTCGCCGTGGCCTATAAGTTATGTCGAACGGGAGGAGCTCGATGGCCCATTTTGCAATCCGGCCCGTTGCGTCACGGTTGTTTATAATATCATTGAGTGGTACTTCCGATGCTACTATGATTGAACACTCTTGAAAGTAGTGTCGTAGCTTCCGGGATGCCATGAATACCACATATGCAATCTTTTGATAATGTGGGTACCGTGATTTGCATGGGGTGAGGACAGTGGACACATAGTAAACCGGCTTTTGAAGGGGGAATTTGTGTCCGTCCGTTTCCCGCTCAACGACGAGTACTGCGCTGACAACTTGATGGGTTGCTGCAATGTACAATAGCATTGGTTCACCGATGTTTGGCGCGGCCAGGACGGGGTTTGTTGCCAATATGGCTTTTATTTCCTCGAGTCCGGCCGTGGCAGCGTCCGTCCACTCGAAGTGTTCGGTGCGCCGAAGGAGGCGATAGAGGGGTAGCGCCTTTTCTCCCAACCGGGAGATAAAGCGGCTTAGAGCCGCCATGCATCTGGTTAATTTTTGTATTTGTTTGAGGTCCTTTGGGATATCCAATTGTGACAAAGCTCGGATCTTGGCTGGATTTGCTTCGATTCCCCTACCGGATACAATGAAGCCCAAGAGCTTTCCGACTGGAACGCCGAAAACGCATTTTTCCGGATTTAGCTTGATGTCATATGCTCGGAGGTTGTCAAATGTAAGCCTCAAGTCGTCTACTAGAGATTCGACATGTCTTGTTTTTACGATCACATCATCCACGTATGCCTCTACTGTTTTGCCGATCTGGTTTGCCAGACATGTCTGAATCATGCGCTGATATGTTGCGCCGGCGTTTTTGAGCCCGAAAGGCATTGTGTTGAAGAAGAATGGGCCGTATGGGGTGATGAATGCCATTGCGGCTTAGTCTGACTCGGCCATCTTGATTTGATGGTAACCGGAGTATGCGTCGAGGAAGCACAATGAATCGTGTCCTGCAGTGGCGTCGATAATTTGATCGATGCGGGGGAGGGGAAGGGATCCTTTGGGCAGGCCTTGTTGAGGTCTTTGAAGTCAACGCACAGGCGCCAGGATTTGTCCTTCTTTGGTACCATCACCAAGTTTGCTAGCCAGTCCGGATGTTTTATATCTCTGATGAATCCGGCCTCCAATAGTTTGGCTAGCTCCTCTCCCATTGCCTGTCTCTTGGGTTCAGAGAAACGCCGAAGGGCTTGTTTGACAGGTTTGAATCCTTTTAGGATATTTAAGCTGTGTTCGGCCAGCCTGCGTGGGATTACTGGCATGTCCGAAGGGTGCCATGCAAAAATGTCCCAGTTCTCCCGTAGGAATTCTCGCAGTGCGGCGTCTACATCGGGGTTTAATTGTGCCCCGATGGAAGCTGTTTTATTGGGGTCCGTTGGATGGACCTGGAATTTGACTATTTCATCCGCTGGTTTAAAGGAGGTGGACTTGGATCTTTTGTCGAGTATCACATCGTCCCTGTTTACCATGGAGCGCAGCGTAGTCAGTTCCTCAGCCGCTAGGGCTTCGGACAGTGCCTCAAGGGCCAGTGCGGCTGTCTTGTTTTCTGCGCGGAGTGCTATGTCCGGATCACTAGCGAGAGTGATGATTCTGTTCGGCCCAGGCATCTTGAGCTTCATGTACCCGTAATGGGGTATTGCTTGGAAGATTGTAAACGCTTCCCGCCCCAGCAGAGCGTGGTATCCGCTGCTGAACAGGGCCACTTGGAATGTGACCTCTTCGGACCTATAATTATCCGGCGTGCCGAACACCACATCTAGTGTGATTTTTCCTGTACAGCGTGCTTCCCGACTGGGGATTATTCCTCTGAAGGTTGTGCTGCTTCGCTCAATGCGGTTCCAGTCTACTTCCATTTTTTGAAGGGTTTCCTCATAAATGAGGTTCAATCCGCTGCCTCCATCCATGAGTACCTTGGTGAGGCGAAAGCCGTCCACTATAGGACTGAGTACCAATGCGGCTGGTGCTCGAGCTGTTCGGAATTTAGGTTCGTCGCTGGCATTAAAGGTAATAGCCGTGTCACTCCATGGGTTTATTGTTGCTACTTGATAGACTTCGGCAAAGCTGCGGAGTGTTCTTTTTCGCATTTTATTTGATGCGAAAGTCTCGAAGACTGTTAAGACTGTACTGGAGTCCCTGAGGTGGCTTTCTGCGGCCTCCGGAATTAGGAGATCTTCGCCCCTTTTGGCCACCTGCCGGAGTATCCAACATGCTCTAAGGCGATGAGTTGGTGTGGCGTCCTCTGTACTACGAATTTTACAGGGTCCATTAAGCCATTCCTCCAGTACGGTTCCATGCCCTGTAGAGGGTTTTGGTTTTTAACCCAGGTGTCTGATGATGATGCACCCTTTTATTTCAGACGGGGTTTCTATTCAGGGCCGGATTGTCCCAAAATTTAGTTTCAGTTTTCCGGGCGCTTTCCATCGCACGGTACTTTTGTACTATGGACGCCAAGTCAGCGAAGCGTGTAAGATCACAATGACCTGTGGCGTTGAGGATTCCCTTGTCTGTGCAATTATTGCAGAAGATTGAGATTATGTTTTCCTCGCGGCAGTCCTTTATCATGTTCATAACCAGGAGGAACCTTGACCAGTAATGATGTACTGTTTCTTCGGGCTTTTTCCTGATTTGGGATAGATCGCTTATGTTCGGGCGGGTGGGTGGAATTAAATCCGGAACTTCACCCAATCTAAGACTCAGGGGCCAAGGAGTTTCCGAACTCTGAGGTTTGGATTCTTGGATGTTGTCCAGTGAATCTAGCCCGTTGCCTGATTCTAAGTTCAGGTCTTGAGTTACATCCTCCCCTCCATGGGTATCCGGCTTGGAGGGATCTGGAATCCGTACGTAGCTAGTCCTTAAGATAGATGAAGAGTCGCCGCACTGTGCCTCTACTACGGCAACGTGATGGGTGACTTGGGGAGAATTAATTTCTCTTAGATCGGGTTTAAGCCCAACCTGGTCATAATCCGTAGTGACCCCCAGGGCGGCGATGCGATCCAAGAGCTCGTTTACGGAAGAGAGCTCCATTGGATCTAACTGCTCGACGAGTTCCGAGCTGACGTGAAGATTGCTTTTGATGACCCGAGAGGTCACCGTCGGCGCAACGGCCAAACAGGCGGTCATGAGAAAACCGCCTAGCCGGAGAGTTTGGCCGACAGCCAAGGCTCCCTTAGTAACGTCACCGTCTTTAAAGACGGGAAGAGGCATCATTCCTGATTGCGACGACACAGAGGAACTCTCAATGAAAGCACCAATGTTGGTGTCAAAACCGGCGGATCTCGGGTAGGGGGTCCCGAACTGTGCATCTAGGCCGGATGGTAACAGGAGACAAGGGACACAATGTTTTACCCAGGTTCGGGCCCTCTTAATGGAGGTAAAACCCTACGTCCTGCTTGATTAATATTGATGATATGGGTAGTACAAGAGTAGATCTACCACGAGATCAAGGAGGCTAAACCCTAAAAGCTAGCCTATGGTATGATTGTTGTATGATGAAGTTGTCCTACGGACTAAAACCCTCCGGTTTATATAGACACCGGAGAGGGTTAGGCTTACACAAAGTCGGTTACAATGGTAGGAGATCTTGAATATCCGCATCGCCAAGCTTGCCTTCCACGCCAAGGAAAGTCCCATCCGGACACGGGACGGAGTCTTCAATTTTGTATCTTCATAGTCCTGGAGTCCGGCTGAAGGTATAGTCCGGCTACCCAAACACCCCCTAATCCAGGACTCCCTCACATCACATGCAATCAAATAGTGACATGATATGGCCAATATCATTTGCTCCTTTTGATCTCCATCTTCGGGGCTCCATGATCATCGTTGTCACCGGCATGACACCATGATCTCCATCATCGTGTCTTCTTGAAGTTGTCTCATCATCTATTACTTCTACTACTATGGCTAACGCTTTAGCAATAAAGTAAAGTAATTACATGATGTTTATGTTGACACGCAGGTCATAAATAAATGAAGACAACTCCTATGGCTCCTGTCGGTTGTCATACTCATCGACATGCAAGTCGTGATTCCTATTACAAGAACATGATCATCTCATACATCACATATATCATTCATCACATCCTTTGGCCATATCACATCACAAAACACTTGCTGCAAAAACAAGTTAGACGTCCTCTAATTGTTGTTGCAAGTTTTTACGTGGCTGCTATAGGTTTCTAGCAAGAACGTTTCTTACCTACGCCAAAACCACAAAGTGAATTGCCAATTTCTATTTACCCTTCATAAGGACCCTGTTCATCGAATCCGATCCGACTAAAGTGGAAGAGACAGACACCCGCCAGCCACCTTATGCAACTAGTGCATGTCAGTCGGTGGAACCAGTCTCACGTAAGCGTACGTGTAAGGTCGGTCCGGGCCGCTTCATCCCACGAAGCCGCCGAATCAAGATAAGACTATTAACGGCAAGCAAATTGACAATATCGACGCCCACAACTGCTTTGTGTTCTACTCGTGCATAGTAACTACGCATAGACCTAGCTCATGATGCCACTGTTGGGGAACGTAGCAGAATTTTAAAATTTTCTACGCATCACCAAGATCAATCTATGGAGTCATCTAGCAACGATGGAGAGAGGAGTGCATCTACATACCCTTGTAGATCGCGCGCGGAAGCGTTCAAGAGAACAGGGTTGATGGAGTCGTACTCGACGTGATCCAAATCACCGATGACCAAGTGCTGAACGGACGACACCTCCGCGTTCAACACACGTACGGTTGGGAAGACATCTCCTCCAAGTTGATCCAGCAAGGGGGAAGGAGAGGTTGGTGAAGATCCAGCAGCACGACGGCGTGGTGGTGGAAGCAACGGTGATCTCGGCAAGGCTTCGCCAAGCGCAGGGAGACGGAGGAGTGTCACGGGAGGGAGAGGGAGAGGCCAGGGGCTTGGGTGCGGCTGCCCTCCCTCCCCCCACTATATATAGGGTGCCTAGGGGGCGCCGGCCCTAGGAGATCCAATCTCCTAGGGGGGGCGGCGGCCAAGGGGGTGCCTTGCCCCCCAAGGCAAGGGTGGCGCAGGGGGAGGCCCAAGGGGGGCGCACCAGCCCACTAGGGCTGGTTCCCCTCCCACTTCAGCCCATGGGGCCCTCCGGGATAGGTGGCCCCACCCGGTGGACCCCCCGGGACCCTTCCGGTGGTCCCGGTACAATACCGATTACCCCCAAAACTTTCCCGATGGCCGAAACTTGACTTCCTATATAAATCTTCACCTCCGGACCATTCCAGAACTCCTCGTGACGCCCGGGATCTCATCCGGGACTCCGAACAACTTTCGGGTTACCGCATGCTAATATCTCTACAACCCTAGCGTCACCGAACCTTAAGTGTGTAGACCCTACGGGTTCGGGAGAAATGCAGACATGACCGAGACGTTTCTCCGGTCAATAACCAACAGCGGGATCTGGATACCCATGTTGGCTCCCACATGATCCACGATGATCTCATCGGATGAACCACGATGTCGAGGATTCAATCAATCCGTATACAATTCCCTTTGTCAATCGGTACGTTACTTGCCCGAGACTCGACCGTCGGTATCCCAATACCTAGTTCAATCTCGTTACCGGCAAGTCACTTTACTCGTGCCGTAATGCATGATCCCGTGATCAACCACTTGGTCACATTGAGCTCATTATGATGATGCATTACCGAGTGGGCCCAGAGATACCTCTCCGTCATACGGAGTGACAAATCCCAGTCGCGATTCGTGCCAACCCAACAGACACTTTCGGAGATACCTGTAATGTGCCTTTATAGTCACCCAGTTACGTTGTGACGTTTGGCACACCCAAGGCACTCCCACGGTATCCGGGAGTTGCACAATCTCATGGTCTAAGGAAATGATACTTGACATTCGGAAAAGCTACAGCAAACGAACTACACGATCTTTGAGCTATGCTTAGGATTGGGTCTTGTCCATCACATCATTCTCCTAATGAGGTGATCCCGTTATCAATGACATCCAATGTCCATAGTTAGGAAACCATGACTATCTTTTGATCAACGAGCTAGTCAACTAGAGGCTCACTAGGGACGTGTTGTGGTCTATGTATTCACACATGTATTACGATTTCCTGATAACACAATTATAGCATGAACAATAGACAATTATCATGAACAAAGAAATATAATAATAACCATTTTATTATTGCCTCTAGGGCATATTTCCAACAGCTACTTCGGGCATGGACGGAGGTTCGATCCCGTAAATGCCCGCACCCATCCCTTGACATGGCGGTCGCTGGCACGCGCGCCTGGCAGCACTCTTCGGACCGGCCGCCAACCCACATGGCCAATCCAGGGCGGGAGGCCTTCTTAAGCCATTTCGAGGGTCGTTGCTTCTGTTTACTCAGCAAGCACCATCGCCGTCGAGACTATAGAGATCCAGTTCATTGCATCATCTATGAGCTCCCAGACCACTTTGGCAGAGAGTGCCCGCAAATCCCAAGAATGGCGGCCCTGGTGTTAGAGCTTCAAATCGCTTGGGTATGGTGCCTCCCCGGGCGCCGGTGAGGCCGCGTCTCTGCTTCCCTTCGACGGCCCCTGCGTCGACGCTGACTCCGTCTTCAACTAGCATGGCGGCCTAGCTCAGCCTCGTCGATCTGGCGCGCAGGCCCCGCGTCAGCCACTCGGTGGCTGTCTCCTCATAGTCTGCCGAGAAAGCCATCTTCTTCCTTCGGCACCACGCGATGACGCTGCGAGTGGTGGGGTTTCAACTACGCCTCCCCCATGGCGATTGGGAGGGTGTTGGAGGAGCGGTTCTACATCCAGCAGTGCCACCTGCGCGTCACCTCGCACCACCCTTAGGACTACTTCGTCGTCTTCACCCAACCGACCCACCACTGCAACATCGTCCGGCTAGGCTCCGTGCACGTCAAGGGCATCGACTTCTGCATCGAGCCGTGGATGGAGAATGATCACGCCACCTTCGACACCTTGAACCTCCACGTCTACTGCATCATGGAGGACATCCCCATGCAGTACTGGTCCCTGGAGGGAGCCGAGGAGATCTCCGGCAAGCTGGTGCGCGTCGACCGCCTTGACAGCCGCACACTTGAACGCGGTCACACGAAGATGTTCGCCTGTTGGGTGTGGGTGTGGGACATGGCGCACATACCCACCAAGCACACATTCTGGCGGCTCCTGTGCGATGCGGGGTGGGTCGAGGACATGAATGGATTCTCGCTGTCCGACCGCAGAGTTGCACCACTGCCCGGTGCTATGCAACACTAGATGTTGATCCATGTTGATCGAGTGGAAGGCTGGACGAGGTGCTCCCCAAGCTCCTTGCACTCGGTCCAAAGTAGTCTACCATTCTTCGACTCCAACATTGAGGACGGGAAGATGCCGCTGGTGTACCCTGGCACCTGGACCATGAAAGTTGAAGACAGACAACACCCGGAGCGACATCGACCCTAGCAGCAGCCCCTACTGGTGAGCTTGGGCTGCAGGGGCATGCCACGGAGTGAGTTGCGCCGCGGCCAAGATGGAGACGGGTCTGGTAGGCGGTTCCAATAGGACATGCTACTGGTATGTGGGCGCATCTCACAGCGAGCACCAGCCAAGGATGCGGCCAAGGACAAGGCCCCTGTGGAGAGGCAATGCAACCGCTCTCCGCCCGAAAGACGTTGCAAGGGAGACGGCAGGGGACGCAAAAGCTCCCACTCTAAAAAGGATGCTGCTCCTGCCCCTGACGCTGATCCACGAGGCTCCAAGATGCAGACCATGGCCGGCGACGACGCCATTGACACTTTCTTTGCCAATGCCAAGCACCCAACCAAGATGAGAGACCGCGTTGACTACATGGCGGCCGAGCTGGTCGCGGCTCCCCTTCAGTTCTCAGAGAAGCCAGGCGAGGTGCAGGCCAAGGCAACATGGCCATCTGATGTATCTGGGCCAACCCTGGCTGGTCCAACGTCCAGCCCGGGTCAGTTCAACTTCCACACACCGCAACCCGCTCACATGGTGGAGGTCTCACTTAGTGCTGTAACGCAGCGGGTGTGCGCTCTGGAATTCCAAGGCGTCGGCGCTGCTCCTGAAGGAAATATGCCCTAGAGGCAATAATAAAGTTGTTATTTATATTTCCTTATATCATGGTAAATGTTTGTTATTCATGCTAGAATTGTATTAACCGGAAACTTAGTACATGTTTGAATACATAGACAAACAGAGTGTCACTAGTATGCCTCTACTTAACTAGCTCATTGAATCAATGATGGTTATGTTTCCTAACCATAGACATGAGTTGTCATTTGATTAACGGGATCACATCATTAGAGAATGATGTGATTGACTTGACACATCCGTTAGTTTAGCATGATGATCGTTTAGTTTGTTGCTATTGCTTTCTCCATAACTTATACGTGTTCCTATGACTTGACCCATCCATTAGCTTAGCACGAAGAATTTTTCAATGAAAGACCTCGGTCAAGCTGCTTATATATTGGGAATCAAGATCTATAGAGATAGATCAAGACGCTTAATTAGACTTTCACAAAGCACATACCTTGATAAAGTTTTGAAGAAGTTCAAAATGGACCAGGCAAAGAAAGGGTTCTTGCCTGTGTTACAAGGTGTGAAGTTGAGTCAAACTCAATGCCCGACCACTACAGAAGATAGAGAGAAAATGAAAGTCATTCCCTATGCTCCAGCCATAGGTTCTATCATGTATGCAATGTTGTGTACCAGACCTGATGTGTGCCTTGCTATTAGTTTAGCAGGGATGTACCAAAGTAATCTAGGAGTGGATCACTGGACAGCGGTCAAGAACATCCTGAAATACATGAAAAGGACTAAGGATATGTTTCTCGTATATGGAGGTGACAAAGAACTCGTCGTAAATGGTTATGTCGATGCAAGCTTTGACACTGATCTAGATGACTCTAAGTCACAAACCGGATACGTATTTTTATTAAATGGTGGAGCTGTTAGTTGGTGCATTCCAAGCAGAGCATCATGGCGGGATCTACATGTGAAGCGGAGTACATAGCTGCTTCGGAAGAAGCAAATGAAGGAGTCTAGATGAAGGAGTTCATATCCGATCTAGGTGTCATACCTAGTGCATCGGGTCCAATGAAAATCTTTTGTGACAACACTGGTGCAATTTCCTTGGCAAAGGAATCCAGATTTCACAAAAGAACCAAGCACATCAAGAGGCACTTCAATTCCATCCACGATCAAGTCAAGGAGGGAGACATAGATATTTGCAAGATACATACGGATCTGAATGTTGCGGACCCGTTGACTAAGCCTCTGTCACGAGCAAGACATGATCAGCACCAAGACTCCATGGGTGTTAGAATCATTACAATGTAATCTAGATTATTGACTCTAGTGCAACTGGGAGACTGAAGGAAATATGACCTAGAGGCAATAATAAAGTTGTTATTTATATTTCCTTATATCATGATAAATATTTATTATTCATGCTAGAATTGTATTAACCGAAAACTTAGTACATGTCTGAATACATAGACAAACAGACTGTCACTAGTATGCCTCTACTTGACTAGCTCGTTGAATCAATGATGGTTATGTTTCCTAACCATAGACATGAGTTGTCATTTGATTAACGGGATCACATCATTAGAGAATGATTTGATTGACTTTATCCATCCGTTAGCTTAGCACGACGATCGTTTAGTTTGTTGCTATTGCTTTCTCCATAACTTATAATGTTCCTATGACTATGAGATCATGCAACTCTCGAATACCGGAGGAACACTTAGTGTGCTATCAAACATCACAACGTAACTGGGTGACTATAAAGATGCTCTACAAGTGTCTCCGATGGTGTTTGTTGAGTTGGCATAGATCGAGATTAGGATTTGTCACTCCGAGTATCGAAGAGGTATCTCTGGGCCCTCTCGGTAATGCACATCACTATAAGCCTTACAAGCAATGTCACTAATGAGTTAGTTACGGGATGATACATTATGGAACGAGTAAAGAGACTTGCCGGTAACGAGATTGAACTAGGTATTGAGATACCAACGATCGAATCTCGGGCAAGTAACATACCGATGACAAAGGGAACAACGTATATCGTTATGCGGTTTGACCGATAAAGATCTTCGTAGAATATGTGGGAGCCAATATGAACATCCAGGTTCCTCTATTGGTTATTGACCGGAGACTTGTCTCAGTCATGTCTACATAGTTCTCGAACCCGTAGGGTCCGCACGCTTAATGTTCGGTGACGATCGGTATTATGAGTTTATGTGAATTGATGTATCGAAGGTAATTCAGAGTCCCGGATGGGATCGGGGACATGACGATGAGTCTCGAAATGGTCGAGACGTAAAGATCGATATATTGGACGACTATATTCGGACATCGGAAAGGTTTCGAGTGATTCGGGTATTTTTTGGAGTACCGGGGAGTTACGGGAATACGGGGAAGAAGTATTGGGCCTCATGGGCCAAGTGGTGGATGAGAGGAGGCAGGGCACGCGGCCCCCCTAGCCCAAACCGAATTGGACTAAGGGGCCAGCCCCCCTTTCCTCCTTTCCTCCCTCTCCTTCCTTCTCCCTCTCCTCCTTCCTTCCCTCCTCCTAGTAGGACTAGGAAAGGGAGTCCTACTCCTACTAGGAGGAGGAGGACTCCTCTCCTGGCGTGCCTCAAGGGCCGGCCGGCCTCCCCCCTTGCTCCTTTATATACGGGGGCAGGGGCACCCTAGAACACACAAGTTGATCATTGATCCCTTAGCCGTGTGCGGTGCCCCCCTCCACCATAATCCACCTCGGTCATATCATCATAGTGCTTAGGCGAAGCCCTGCGCCGGTAGCTTCATCATCACCGTCATCACATCGTCGTGCTGACTAAGCTCTCCCTCGACACTCAGCTGGATCGAGAGTTCGTGGGACGTCACCGAGCTGAACGTGTGCAGATCGCGGAGGTGCCGTACTTTCGGTACTAGGATCGGTCAGATCGTGAAGACGTACGACTACATCAACCGTGTTGTCATAACGCTTCCGCTTACGGTCTACGAGGGTACATGGACAACACTCTTCCCCTCTCGTTGCTATGCATCACCATGATAGATCTTGCGTGTGCGTAGGAATTTTTTTGAAATTACTGCATTCCCCAACAGCTCCGGCCCCTCGCCGCCTCTTCAAGGACGTCGAGCCACCACTGCTCGCTGCTGCGCTCCTGCCCCGCCCGTCAGCACCGCCAAAATCCAGAGCGGCCTTGGTGCCAGTACGCCAAAGTGCCCGCCAGGCCAAGAGTGCGCACCTGGGGCCGATGGCAAACCGCGCTGCTCTTCGCCTCGTCAAGGAGCTTGGTGTGCTCGGTCCAAATGACAGGATGACCAAGAAAGTTGTAGACGCCCTGATCAAGTGCTTCGACGAGCCTCTCTCTGAAGCGGACATCAGTGCCATTGTCGGGCTCACACGTCTGAACAAAGACGCCTTGCTGGTGGCAGCCGGCCTTGTGCGGCCAGATGGATCTGCCGATGAGGCCAATGTTTAGTGATGATAGTTCGACCCTACAATTGTATTAGTCTCCGATGGCAGCTGGCCTTAAGCTGGCTTGAGTTAGGTTCAGTAGTTTTAGAATCAGTTTTAGTTCGGACGTTAGCTCGGCAACGGTGTATTCTAGGGCCTATTGGTGGTCACCGCTACTCCCATGCTAGTTGGATGGTGTATTTTCCTGGCCTTGTGCCCAATAGTAATGATAGTCATCGGAGAAATCATATGTGTCCCCATGAATGACAACCCACCAATTCTGTGTTGGAACATCCACGGCCTCAACTCACATGCGAAGCGATCCGCAGTAGGCGAAGTAGTTGCATCCCTTAGAACCACTATACTCTGTCTCGAGGAGACTAAGATCGACGCTTGGGACCCGCGACTAGTTAGAGAAATCAGTGGCGCAAACCTATTGGGATGCATCATCCTGCCGGCCATCAGTACCAAAGGAGGAGTGGCGGTCCTCTAGAACCTGGATGTGGCAAGGATAACGTCACATGTTGTGGGGGGCATTCGTGATCATGACCAAAGTTGACCTCCTGCAGGCCAGCAATAGTTTTTGGCTGACCTCCGTCTACGGCCATGTGGATGCAACATGTCATGATGCTTTCCTCCCTGAAATCGCTGCCTCTGCACCACCACCGAGTGAGCCCTGGCTGATCAACGGAGATTTCAATATGATCTACGAATCAAGAGACAAGAACAACCTCAACATCAACCGAAGAGTTATGGGTAAATTTCAAGCTGCCATTGACGCTGCAGGACTGAAGGGAATGAAGTGCAAAAACATGTGTTTTACATGGAGTAATGAGAGAGAAAGATCTACTCTAGTAAGTATTGACAAGTTCTTTTGCAACACAAGCTAGGAGCTCCTGTTTCCCCCCTACGCGCTTATGGCAACGTCGACTGCCTGCTCAGATCACTGTCTGCTGCTGCTCGCAGACATGACTGCCCCCCCCCCACGACGAGCGCACTTCAGATTCAAAGCCTTATGGCCAAAGTTCCCTCACTATGCTGAAATCGTAGACCGAGTTTGGAGCAGACCCGTCAACCACCCCTGTGCGTTCGCCAGGCTAAAGATCAGAATGGACCGGACTGCAAAAGACCTCAGCATATGGAGCAAATCCCTCTTCAATGATGCAAAGATGCAGTTCCACATAGCCATGGAGGTTATCCTGCGCCTTGATGTGGTGCAAGAAAGGAGAGCCCTATCCACTGTCGATTTCAACCTTAGAAAGATGCTAAAACAACGGCTACTAGGTCTGGCGACGATCGAGCGAGCAAGGAGGCAGGCGTCCAGGGTAACATGGCTCAAAGCAGGAGATGCAAGCATAAAGTTCTTTCATGCAAAGATGTGCTCGCAGCGTCAAAAAAAATTCATTCACTCCCTACACACTGACGCCATAATTGCCACCACGTATGCAGAGAAGGACCAGCTGATCACCAAACATTTCAGTTCTGTGCTCGACACAAAGTCCCCACGATCAATGGCGGTGGACTGAGAGCAGCTCCACCTCCCGTTGGTGCAGAACAGAGGGCTGGATAACCCCTTCACTACTGAAGAGGTGAGGGCCGAAATTAAGGACTCACCGACAGAAAAGGCACCAGGGCCTGATGGTTTCATCGGAGTTTTCTTCAGAACAAGTTGGAATACGATCAAAGGACATCATGCAAGCTTTTGATCAGTTCTACAGGATTGCTGGAGGCAATCTCATGTAGCTGAACACCGCTCTAGTTGCCCTAATTCCAAAAAAAGACGGAGCTGACAAGATCTTCGATTCAGACCTATTGGCCTAATTCACTCCATAGCAAAGTTAGTGGCAAAGGTCTTCTCCATTAGCCTGGCTGCTGTAGTAAATGACATCATCTTGCCAGCGCAATCTGCTTTCCTCAGCTCAAAAGGCATCCATGACAGCTTCTTATATGTTGAAAACATGGTCAGATCGCTCCACGGGAAGAGAAAACCAGCCTTGCTCTTAAAGCTAGATATTGCTAGAGCGTTTGACAATGTCTCCTGGGAGTACCTCCTGGACCTCCTACAGGCGCTTGGATTCAGTACCAGATGGAGAGACTGGATCTCCTGGCTGTTGTTGACATCTTCTTCCTCCTTCATATTGAATGGTCGGCAGGGACCTGCGATCACCCATCGATGGGGCCTTCGGTAGGGTGACCCCCTGTCGCCTTTACTCTTAATTATAGCGATTGATGCTCTGCACTGGCTCATTGAGAAGGCTACTAAAGAAAACTTACCGTCGCCGCTTCCTAGAAGAGATGTCAAGCTCCGTGTTAGCTTATATGCAGATGATGTTGTGCTTTTCGCCAACCCGGACAAGACGAAGATTGATACCTGCATGCTCATCCTAGATGATTTTGGTTGTGCTTCGGGACTTAGGATAAATCCACTGAAATCAACGGCAACACCCATCAGATGTGAAGACCTCAACCTCGATGAGATCCTACAGAATTTTGGTGGCTCAATCTCTAAATTCCCGCTGTGCTATCTTGGATTTCAAATCACAATGTCTCGTTTGCGCTTGGTCCAGCTTCAGTTCATATTGGATCATATGAATGCAAGGCTGGCCGGATGGAAGGGACGGTTAATGTCCATTGCTGGCAGATGGGTGCTAGTGCGCTGCGTTCTCAGTGATCTGCCCACGTTCGCGGTCGCGGTCCTGAAAGTGCCCAAAAAGTTCTTTAAGGAAGTGGACAAAACGCAGAGACATTTTCTCCGGGCACAAGAAAAAGAGCTAACAGGTGGAAAATGCAAGGTGAACTGGCCGGCTATCTGCTCTCCAATCGACCAAGGAGGTCTTGGGATGCATGACCTGCAGAATTTCAGCTCAGCGTTGAGGCTGTGCTGGCTATGGAACTCATGGATACACCAGGATCGACCATGGGTAGGAACTGAAATCCCATGCGAGGATAAGGAAAGGCAACTTTTCAGTGCTGCAACCTCGGTGACATTGGGCAATGTTGCTTTGGCCTCTTTTCTAGAACTGCCAGAGATTTTCATTCCCACAATTTGTTCAAGCATTCGAGAAGAAAAACAAAACAGTCAAAGCTGCTCTCTCTAAAGATACATGGATTTCAGACTTCGCCCATGGAAACACAAGCAATCTGCTCCATGAAGTGGTGGCCCTCAGAAGATGGCTCACATCATCTGGTATCTCATTGCGTGAAGACCATGAAGATAGCATCAAATGGAAATTCTCTGATGATGGTACCTATAACATGGCCTCAGCTTACAAGATGCAGTTCGAAGGGCACACCAAATCACCATTCAAAAAGCTCTTGGGATAGCTTGGGCACCGGGGGGCATAACATTCTTTGCCTGGCTCCTCCTCAAAGACCACCTATGGTGCAATGACCATTTACAGAGACGAGGCTGGCCAAACCAGTACTTCTGCCAGTGCTGTCTTCGAAACCTTGAATCATCAACTCATCTTTTCTGGCATTGCAATGTGGCACTTGCTGTATGGAGACGAGCAGCCACCTGGGTCGGATGCCAGGGTTTTGACATGCACGACCGATGCCCCAACGCCAAGTCAAGCGATATCTTCCTGGCCATGATTGAAGCAACACCACCGATTTACAGGAAGGCCATGAAAACACTCACCATGCTCATATTATGGAAGATTTAGCAGGAAAGAAATGAGTGCACTTTCAGAGCAAAGATTGCTTCAGAAACGGACATTGTCACTGTTATAAGGATAGAGCTTGAACTTTGGAGACATGCAGGAGTCAACTGCATCGAGCCCCCTTTTGGGGATATAGCTGTGAGGGATTAGCTTAGAGTGTACTATGCCTCCGGGGTTGTTTTCCTTCTTTCCCCTTTTATCCTTGATCTACGGATCGCTGCCACCCTTTGTATTTTCTCCATACTTCTCCATGCTATGATAAATGAAAATGCCAGCCATCAGTTGGAACTTTCAGAAAAAAGTCTATTGGAAGCAGAAGTTCGCAAAACAGGAGTAGAAGTTGGCATAGTTATGTTATATCTGTAATGCGGATAGTATATAAACTTCGGCATGTGGTTGTCTTGTGCTACATGAGTTGCCAATTAAGATATTCACTAGCAGGGCATCGTTAAGATTTTGTTGGAATATTTTTTTTACGACCGTTTTACTGCAGCTATTATAGTATTCCATACATTACTGAAAAAATAATCCATACATTCCTGAGTTTTCACATTTTTTTCTTTGCCTCCCTTGCTTCCTTCCTCTTCCATTGTTTAGAACCCACAAAATCATAATGGTACGAACCTTCTTAACATCTACTCCCTCCATCCATATATATAGGGCCTAATGCATTTTTTGATATTACCTTTGACTATTGCTAAGATTAACTGTATGAGATATATAATATGAAAATTATCTCATTGGAACCTTTCACGTACAAATTTGATGGTATGCTTCGTGTAACTTGCATGTCATATTTTGCTGCTCTAATGTGTGATCAAAGTTAGCATCGAAAAACACATCAGGCCCTATTTAGATGGATAGAGGGAGTAACATAATCCTACAAAAACTAATAATCAGCTTAAATAACTTATCCATCAATAGCTAACATGCTCGCATCAAAATAAACCAAACAAAGATATGCACAATCATATTAATTTCAGGTTTCAAAATCCAGGTCAAACATGATTCATGGCTATGATAATTGTATCACATGATTGAAATATTACCCTTACATATAGTGTGATTTATATCACACGATCAAACTACTACTACATTTATATACAGTTGCATCCATCATAATATTATAGTGCCAAAATAGACGGGCATAGTAGCGCGCACCTACAACGGAGTAGTATCTTTTTTTTGCCCCCTGGTTTAGCTTATGTGCTATCAGGTTGGCTTTCTGGAGTCTTTGTGGTTGATGGTTTGAAGTCGAGTAAGTATTTTAATAAAATTTTAAAATCCATTAATATGAACAGATAAATCATGGACTAACTTATTAAAATGTTTCTATCCTGTTGCAACGGTCCATTAGAGCAACTTCAATGGGGCGACCCATTTCGTCCGCGGCCGTCCGTTTGGGTCGGCGCAGACGAAAAAGCGGCCCAACGCGCCGACCCAAACGGACACGCGTCTGTTTTTTGTCCGCGGGCGACCCATTCTCGATCCATTTTTGAGCCTGATTTGCGTCAGCGCGGACACGCGATGGACGCGTGCGCGGTCGCCTACTCCTGTCCCTGGGCCCGCTGGTCTGTGGCACATTGGCCTCCCTCCACCCAGCCAACAAGCAACCCTCGCCCCCTGCCTTCTCCATCACCAACGCTACCGCCTATTTTTGCAGCGACTCTTCTAGTTGCCGCCGCCTCCACATCCGCCCAGCAACGCCGCCCTGCCCCCAGCCGCCCGCCGTCGCCGGGGAGCAAACTAGTTCCCGCCGCCGGTTTCCACACCGCACAGCCGCCCCGCGACCAAGAAGACGCCTCACCGGCCCCGCCACATACGACCGGCACGCTAGTCGGACGTCGTCACACTCGTCGGACGCCGGCAGGGTAGCTGGCCGGTCTGTGGGTGACACGTCTCCCCTCGCCGGTCGTCTCCTTCTTCAACGCCCGCAAGTTGTTCGACAGTTTGCCAAGGTACGAAAATGGACTCCGCCAACGAGTTCTTTTTCCACAATTTCATTTGCGACTCCGACGATTCTTCGTCCAACGACGAGGAGGAGATATTGGCTGCCGTGTTGGTCCATCACCACCTCAACAACCAGCGGCCGTTGTTCTGTGGCTCCATTCCGGGCCACCTTCCGACGTTGAATCGTAACCGAGAGAGCGGGCATTTCCTTCTCTGGAAGGACTACTTTGATACAACAAACCCATTGTTCAAACATCACAAATTTCGTCGCCACTTCCGTATGAGTAGGCATGTTTTCAACCGTATTAAAGAGGGAGTGGTCGGCTATGATGACTACTTCGAGTGCAAAGAGTATGCCGTCGGCAAGATTGGTTTCTCCTCTTAACAGAAATGCATTGCCGCCATCCGAATGCTTGCATACGGAGTGCCCGGTGATCTCATTGACGAGTGCGTCTGTATGTGCGAGTCTACATGCCTAGAGTCCCTGTATAAGTTCTGCAAGGATGTGATTGCTGTGTTTGGCCCTGAGTACTTGAGAGAGCCGACAGCTGCAGATACAGCCCGTTTGTTGGCGATGAATGCTAGCAGGGGCTTCCCGGGGATGCTTGGCAGCATAGATTGCATGCACTGGGAGTGGAAGAACTGCCCTTCTGCTTGGCAAGGGCAGTATAAGGGACATGTCAGGGCTTGCACTGTCATACTAGAGGTCATGACGTCTCAAGATCTCTGGATCTGACACTCTTTCTTTGGCATGGCTGGATCACACAATGATATCAACGTGCTTCAGCGCTCGCCGGTGTTTGCTAGGCTTGCCGAAGGCAACACCCCACCGGTGAACTTTACTGTCAACGGCCACAACTACGACAAATGGTACTATTTGGGTGACGGTATCTATCCTCAGTGGACCATTATTGTAAAGACAATACCCAACCCCGTTGGAGAGAAAAGAAAAAGATTTATCCAAGAGCAAGAGAGTGCTAGAAAAGATGTCGAGCGTGCCTTTGGTGTTTTGCAATCTCGACGGGGCATCGTTCGGTATCCTGCTGATACTTGGAGCACGCAGAAACTATGGGAGGTGATGACTGCTTTGTGTGATCATGCACAATATGATCGTAGAAGACGAGCGCCCGGAACGTCTGTATGATCAAGACTTTCAGTTTCAGGGTGAGAATGTTGTGCCTGAGCATGGAGTAGCGGCAACATTTGAGCGGTTCACTCAGTTTCATGAAGACATGCGCGATTGGGAAACTCACGTGCAACTGCAAAATGATTTGGTTGAGTATATATGGACTCATGTTGGCAACCAATAGATGTATCTTCTTTTATTCGTTTGTAAAACTATGTGAAACATTTTTATTTATTTTTTTGGCCTGTAACTATACTATTTATTTGGGCGGAATATTTTGTTTGTTAAATTTTTATTTCACAATATGTTGAATACAATGCAAAATTGAGCGGCCAGCCGGCCACGCCTGCACATATGGGTCGGCGCGTTGGGCGCGCTGCCGACCCATATAAAAACAGGACGAAGGTCGGGCGGGCGGCCGACCCAAACAGACAAAAAGCGAACAAAATCGCCGTCCGTTGGGTCGGCCCGTTGGAGTTGCTCTTATCTGGTTTTTTAAAAAATTACTGGTCATGACGCGGCAGGTACGTGGGAGGAGCTAGACTGAAGTACTGAACTGAACTAGCAGTAGCACAATCAGCGAGTGGCATATGCAACAGCAGCTGAGTAGTAGTACTGGTGGGAAAGTATCTAGTGCTCCCAGGCCTAGGATGCTCCCCGTGCTCCGATGCGAAAAACATTTTTTAAATATTCAAAAAATTCTAAAAAAAAATGCAGCACATCGACGGAACATCGATGTCTCTTGTCACAAAATTTCATATCAAAATTCGAAACATTGCTTGAGATAAAAAATGATAAATTTGACATCAATGTGATAATGGGCCAAAACTAAAGCCCAACATATGTTATGTACAAAAATTTGTCATTTTTGTATCTCAAGCAATGTTTTGAATTTTGATTTGAAATTTTGTGACAAAAGACATTGATGTTTCGTCGATGTGCTGCATTTTTTTCAGAATTTTTTAAACATTTAAAAATGTTTTTCGAACATTTAGAGCATCAGGAACACCCCAACCTTGAAAGCACTAGATTAGATACTTTCCCTAGTACTGGTAGATCTTGCTGGTGAGGCTGCCGGGCAAACGCGTCAGTTTCCGCGAAGGCACGGAGCTCAGGGACAGGTATCCCACCACTCCCGTCGCTCGCAATCGCACCGGCGTTTATTCCGTCCGCCCGTCACTGTCACGGGTCCATGACCGTTCCTCCCTCCGCGTTTGCAGGTGCAGATCGTCGTCCACTAGCGAGAGTTGCTTTGAATATTGAACGCGGCGATTGGCCAATGAAGATGGTCATCATACGCCATGTCCAACTTTCCTTGCACCTGGCCGGATGGAAGGCTCGGATGGTAGAATTTTCGTATCTTCAGAAGTTCAGACATGTAGGTGCCGCATCTGGTCTGCGGCTGTGCTCGGGAATAATCTTGCTTCCCGAAAGGGATTAATTTGGTAAACCAGGCAAATCAGAAGCCTTTGATGGTTGAATCTGATTGCTCCGTGGTGCGCGTCTTCACTTCCAGTAGAAATGGTGTGAATCCTACCATAAAAGCTATACATAAAAATAATACTTCTTCTATAAAAAAATATAAAAGGTTTAGATCATTAAAAAAGAGTGATAGTATTGTTATTCCCTCTATAAACTAATATAAAAGCGTTTAGATTACTAAAATAATGATCTAAATACTTTTATATTAATTTACGGAGGGAGTAGTTGGGACCATAATACCTGAGCTTATGTAAAGTATTCGTTATGTTGTTAACTGAACAAGAGAAATGATCAAATGAAAGACTCAAAGGAGAGCGAAAGGTTTGATGATTGACTCCCCATCCCAGTTGACCTGCGTTCTGGCTCCAGCTGCACATCCCTTCACCTGCCCGCCGCCACCCATGGAAAAACTGTAGAAGCGACGACCTTTGACTCCGTCCAACCATCTCACCACACATTACCCGACCGACCGAGCACGGCACACCCCCATCCCTGGCGTGCCCACTCATCATCGTTTGACTCCTCATCCCCTTTCCAAGAAGCGCAACCGAAGCAATGGCCGCTCCGACGCGCCCGCGCGGGCTCGCCGCCGCCGGCAGGGCGGCGCTCGCGCTCCTCGTCCTCCTCGCCGTCGCCGCGCCTCGGTGCCGCGTCGCGCGCGCGCAGCAGCAGTACGAGGCCAACAAGCAACTCAACTGCTACGGCACCAACGACAGCTCCGTGCTTGGCTACACCTGCAACGCCACCGCCGCGGCCCGCCCCTGCGCCTCCTACGTCGTCTTCCGCTCCTCCCCGCCCTACGACTCGCCCGTCACCATCTCCTACCTCCTCAACGCCACCCCGGCCGCCCTCGCAGGCGCCAACGCCGTGCCCACCGTCTCCCCGGTCGCCGCCTCCCGCCTCGTCCTCGCGCCGCTCAACTGCGGCTGCGCGCCCGGCGGCTACTACCAGCACAACACGTCCTATACCATCCAGTTCAGCAACGAGACCTACTTCATCACCGCCAACATCACCTACCAGGGCCTCACCACCTGCCAGGCCCTCATCGCGCAGAACCCCAACCACGATAGCCGCAAGCTCGTCGTCGGGAACAACCTCACCGTGCCGATCCGCTGCGCGTGCCCCTCGCCGGCGCAGGCCGCCTCCGGGGTCAGGCACCTGCTCACCTACCTCGTCACGTGGGGCGACGGCATCGCCGACATCGCCGCCCGCTTCCGCGTCGACGCCCAGGCGGTGCTCCACGCCAACAACCTCACCGACAGCGAGAACATATACCCCTTCACCACTCTGCTCATCCCGCTCAAGAGCGAGCCCACGCCGG
This sequence comes from Triticum urartu, assembly GCF_056163025.1. NCBI lineage: Eukaryota > Viridiplantae > Streptophyta > Magnoliopsida > Poales > Poaceae > Triticum > Triticum urartu. The sequence continues at coordinate 179,305,612 of NC_141878.1, read as the reverse complement.
ACATGCTCGTGTCGCCGGCGCCACCGCCAGCACCGGCGCCACCGCAGGCCCAGCAGCCGCCGCCGTCTGGAGGGTCGGGCAGCGGGAAGGGTGTTGCCGTCGGGGTCGGTGTTGGTGTCGGCGTTCTTGCGCTGGCGGGACTTCTTGGCCTGATGTTCTTATGTGTCCGGCGGCGGCGGCGACCGCGGCCAGGCGTTGTGGAAGACGGCCATCCGGGGAAGGGCGTTCTGGACGTGCCCTCGTCTGCCGATTACGACCCTCTTGCCTCGGGCAAGCATACGTCCTCGGCTACGACGAACTCCTCGTCATCGTCGGCGTTTGTGTCCACCGACGCGCGCGCGGCGGTGGAGTCCCTGACTGTGTACAAGTACTCGGAACTCGAGAAGGCGACGGCAGGGTTCTCGGAGGACCGGAGGGTCAAGGACGCGTCCGTGTACCGCGCGGTGATCAACGGCGACGCGGCGGCCGTGAAGCGTGTGGCCGGCGATGTGAGCGGCGAGGTGGGCATCCTGAAGCGCGTGAACCACTCCAGCCTCGTCCGCCTCTCCGGTCTCTGCGTCCACCACGGCGACACCTACCTCGTCTTCGAGTTCGCGGAGAACGGCGCGCTCAGCAACTGGCTCCACGGCGGCGGCGACACCCTCGTGTGGAAGCAGCGCGTGCAGGCGGCGTTTGACGTCGCCGACGGTCTCAATTACCTCCACCACTACAGCAACCCGCCGTGCGTGCACAAGAACCTCAAGAGCAGCAACGTCCTCCTCGACGCCGACCTCCGCGCCAAGGTGTCAAGCTTTGCGCTGGCGCGGTCGGTCCCCACGGGCGTTGATGGCGGCGACGCGCAGCTCACCCGCCACGTCATTGGCACCCAGGGGTACCTGGCCCCGGAGTACCTGGAGCACGGCCTCATCACGCCCAAGCTCGACGTTTTCGCCTTCGGCGTCATCCTCCTCGAGCTGCTGTCCGGGAAGGAGGCGACGTTCGACGGCGGCGCCAAAAGAGGGGAGACGCTGCTGTGGGAGTCCGCGGAGGGGCTGGTCGTCGACGGCGAGGACGCGCGCGGCAAGGTGCGGGCATTCATGGACCCGCGGCTGAACGGCGACTACCCGCTGGACCTCGCCGTCGCCGTGGCGTCGCTGGCGGTGCGGTGCGTGGCGAGGGAGCCCCGGGGGCGGCCGTCCATGGACGAGGTGTTCGTGACGCTGTCGGCGGTGTACAACTCCACGCTGGATTGGGATCCCTCGGATTACAGCAACTCCCGCTCTTCGATCGTCGGGAGATAGTATAGGAGTACTCAGCAAAGGTGTCTTTTCTGTTATGGACAGATTATTTTGTGCAGGGCAAAATCACTTTCTTTTTAGTTGAAGAGTGCAAACTCACTTGATGTGTAATCTGTTGGTGTAACGAGAGTAAATGTGATTCGAGTCATGTATAGTACTTCATTTCAATTATTATTTTCGAAAGTACGCCAACAGCATACCATATTTTTATAGAAGAAGAAGAAAGCATAATTACAGGAAGTGTGGTTCAAATGCGAACATCCGGCACACACGGATACACCAACACCAACACCACCCAGTCTAGAGCTAAACTAACTCCTCATAAAACATTGTAGACCACCAACACCACCTACCGCCTGCGACCACTCGGCTACCTCAGTTAACGTACAAGTAACAAGCTTCATGGGATTTTTTTGTTGATTTATCCTATTAAAGACTCTTGCATTTCTCTGTTTCCACAGAGCCCATAGAACCGCCGTGACTGTGGTGTCGAAACCTCTCCTGTCCGCCCATAGAAAGCTTTTTCGTGCTCGTAGCCACCATTCTAGGGTATTCTCATTAGCGAGTGATTGAGGGGTGTCAATCTGCAGGGTGTCCCATGTCCTATACCAGACCTCCCGAGCGTACGGACACTGTAGGAGAATATGATCAGCATTATCCTCATCCTGCAAACACGTGTAGCATGCAGAACTCCCATCTTGAAGCCCATGCCTAGCCCTCCTATCTGACGTCCATATCATGTACTGCATTGCAAGCCAAACAAAGATTTTGCACTTAAGAGGGCCCCAGCTTTTCCAGACACACTTTGCCAGGAGGGATTTAGGCCATCCATTGCAGAGGCTGGAATAGACTGACTTGGCCGAGTATTGTCCAGACGATGAACACGTCCATTTGAAGGCATCCTGCTCAGTCGGACGTCTGCGCACAGTCGCCATCGCATGGCAGAGATGCATGCATTGCATTTGAGCCATGAAAGATATCTCAATTTGACAATCCTCCATCCATTTGTTGTTAAGCAATGCCTGCTGCACTGTTCTGGTATTAATCACCCTCGCCTGGACCGTCATAAGCAGGAGAGGAGCAATGTCAGCTACTGCATATCCGTGTATCCACCTGTCCCGCCAGAACAGAACGCTATCACCCGTGCCAACTTGAGTATGAACCAGACTATCAAACACCTCCCTCGCCAATCTGTCCTAGACCATTGGTAGACCCTGCCAAGGCCTCGCTGGCTCCGTACGCTTTAGCCATTCCCACCTGACCCTTAGCGCCAAAGATTGAAGTTGCAAGTTCTTCACTCCAAGCCCGCCGTGGCACTTAGGTCGACAGATTTTGTCCCATGCAACGAGGCATTGCCCACCGTTAACCTTGTCCTTGTCAGCCCAGAAAAAGGATCTCATCCACTTGTTGATCTCCTCAAACACCCAGACAGGGGCTTCCACAATCATTAGGTGATGGATCGGCCTAGCAGAGATGATAGACTGCGCCAGGATCAACCTTCCAGGTCATTGAATCAAACCTCTTTGCCAGGCAGGGACGAAGTACCTCACTTTATCCAACATGGGTTGCCATTCCGCGCGAGTCAAGTTCTTGATAGCAAGCTGTAGGCCAAGGTACCTACACGGGAATTCCGTTAAGTCACACTGGAGTAGTGCAGCCACCCTTTGTCTGTCCTCCATGTCACCTCTAATCACTATGGCCGACGACTTCCGGTAGTTCACCTTCAGTCCAGAGGCTTCGCCAAAAGCTTTTAAAGTCTCCTTCACAAAGCCGAGATCCATGACTGTAGGTTTGATAAACAGGGCTACGTCATCAGCGTAAATAGAGATCCTTTGCATGGTCGTGATCCCATGGAACGAGCTTAGCACACGAGCCGCCATGGCTCGCTGAACGAGTCTAGTCAGGACATCCATTGAGATGAAGAAGAGTAGAGGCGAGATAGGATCCCCCTGGCGCAACCCGCACGCGTGCCCAAAGCTCTTCCTAGCCACGCCATTTACGATCACTTTGGTGGTTGCAGTTTGCAGCAAGATCGCCACCCAAGTCATCCATCTCGTACCAAACCCTTTGGCAGTCATGACTTCAAACAGGAACGGCCATGACAATGAGTCGAAAGCCCTCGAAATATCAAGTTTCAGGAACACTCCGGGCGATTTGCGTGCATGAATTCTCCTTACCACTTGTCTAACTAGGAGGAAGTTGTCATGGAGGTGCCAACCTTTGATGAAAGCAGATTGATTGGCTTCAACGATCATGTGCATCTGTTTTCTGAGGCGGTTGGCAAGGACTTTGGCAAATAGCTTAGGCATGCTATGTGTCAAACTTATTGGCCTGAAGTCCCCAATTTCTTCCGCATCCGGTTTCTTGGGTATGAGAATAATATGCGCTTTGTTCAGCTTCCCAAAACCCCTCCCATCTCCCATGTAAAGCTTCATCATGACGGCCATGACATCCTTCTTAATGATTGGCCATGCCCGTTGACAGAAAGCTGCAATGTATCCATCAGGTCCAGGGGCACGATCGGGGGGGGGAGCTCCTTGATGACCTCCCAAACCTTCTCCTCTGTTATAATGTTCTCCAGCTCCCAGAGGTCATGGCTCTGCACTCGAAGGAACTGCAAGTCCAAGGTGTGCTCTCTTGCCGTAGCCTGCCCAATAATCCTCTCGTACGCTTGGAAAAACGGCTCCTCCTTCTGCTCCTGATCCGTGATGATGACTCCCTCTGTTTTTATGTGCGTGATGAAGTTCTTCGCACGGCGCCCATTCGCGAATGCCTGGAAGAGTTTTGTGTTGGCATCTCCCTCCTTCAACCACTTCATTCTCGATCGTTGGCGATCAATGGTACGCTCCAACGCAGCCAAACCTAGGAGGGCTTGCTTTAGGCTTCGGCGCAGCCATAGTTCCTCACGGCCCACGTCCGTCGCTCTTGAGCTATGTCCAGCTTGTGAATCACCCAGTTAGCCACCCTCATCAACAACTTGACATTGCCAACCTTTTTCTGCCCCCACGCCTGCAAATAGCTCGCAGTATTCCTGAGCAGAGCGTCGAGTCTCTTGTACGGGTCCACCATGTCATCGCTGCACGTCCAGGCCTCCCTCACCGCCTCATCAAATCCTTCAAGCTTCGTCCAGAACAACTCAAACCGGAAGCGCCGCTTGGGGCAGAAACTAGCACTAGTCGTGAGAAGTAGCGGCGCGTGATCCGAGACCCCAGTGGAAAGTGCTTGTAGTAGACAGTCCGTGTTGTCGAGCTCCCAGTCCACTGTCGTGAAAACTCTGTCAATCTTTGTCAGGGTTGGTGTTTCCCTCTCATTGGACCACATGTATCTCCGTCCGTGCATGTACATTTCCTTTAGCTCATGATCATCCACGAAATCTCTAAATCTTCTCATCATCCTTCTATTTATGTTGGAGTTGCTTTTATCCTCAGCTCGTATGATCATGTTGAAATCTCCAAGCAACATCCAAGGCCCCGGACATCCCAAGCAACAGTCCCTAATCTCTTGCAAAAAGATAGTTTTACTGTCGTCACCCTGTGGTCCGTACACCACCGTGATCCACCAAGGATCCCCCATCTTGAGATGCACCCTGCCCGTGAGGAAGTTGGCATTGAGCATGACGCTGTCCACCTTAAGCACCGCACTATCCCACGCTAGAAGAATACCTCCACAAGTGTCCACCGCCGGTACATAGGCAAAGCCATCAAACGACGGCCCCAAGCATTGCATTACAACAAATTGGTCCATTACATCCATTTTAGTTTCTTGGAAACAAACCAAGTTAACTTTCACCGTTTGCACAAACTCCCTAACGGCCTTCCTCTTGGCTGGGTTGTTAAGGCCCCTCACATTCCAGCACAACACCTGCGGGTGTATATCCATGAAGGACATATACACCGCCCTCCAAGCTAGCTCTCTAGTGTGAGCATAGTACGACCGCATTGTTTCCCTCCATGTCCTGCACAGTTGGCACTGCCTTGCCAAACAGCCCCGCAATGATCCTGATATGTTGCTCCCGCAGCGGGGAGTCAAACAAGGCCTGAAGTTCATGCACCATCCCATCATCCACCACCATGTCTTCTGGCACCATTCCAAGCGCATGGAGTAGCACATTCTCTGCCGGGTTATCTCTGGTCCGGCTAGTGGAGGCCGTCTTCTTCGTTGCTCGAGTTGTGCACTTGGGGGTAAAAGGTGTTGCCTCCGGCCTCAGCTTGGCCGCTTGTATCTCCTTAAGTAGTGGCGGCGCCAGCTTCTTTATAATGTTAGAGCAAAAGCCCTTGAGCTTGTTGTACGCCACTACCTCCTGTGCAGTCATTCCCACCATCTCTTCCGGGCCACCATGTAAAATCAATGCTTGCTGCTCCGATTCCACATTCACTAGTGTAGTGTTTACGTGCCCATTTCCCGTGCATGGGGGCGTCCCATCATGCATGAGCGTGCATGCACCACCGATTGGGCGCTCAGCTTGGGAAGATTCCCTAAGCTCCTGTAGCTCGGTCCCATTCCCGCTGGCCACATCCGCTGCTTTGTCCTCATCCTCCATCGAATCTCCCCCATGCATGTCCTTATCCCCTTCCTTGGAGACTGGGTTCGGCCTCTCTGTGCGTGGATTGGTGGGTGCCACCTCCGCCATAGTGACCTGCCGATGCCTGGGCTCCACATGCTCCCCACCCGCACGTCCACCCAGCAACGGTGGTTCCTTGGGATCGCCAACTGTCCGAGTCTCTGATCTGTCCACCGGCATCACGGCCCCCACCGTATCAGCAGTCGCTATCCTATCTGATCCTCCAATGACCTGGCCCACCTGTGTTTCCGCGCATGTCCCTTCCGGCCACAGAGACCGCGCTGTCTCCACCTGCCCAACGGTCCTCTCCGGGCTGGCCATGGGCACAATGATTGCTACCAGCTGGCTCCCCATCGCACCACCACTTCCATCCAATCCCGCCTCTCCGTTAAAGCTGTGAGCACGCCTTGGTGATCCCATTTGCTACGCAGCTGCTGATCTAGTCAATCGGTCAAAAGCTAATGGTCTGATGGATAAACGCTCATGCACCGAACCGAATCTGCAGGGAGGGCCCCCGTCACCGGCTGCATGTGGGGGATTTTCCAGTCCTGCCCTTCGCCGGACATCACCGCGGCGACCGTTGTGCTCCGTGCACCACCACCATGGGCAAAGCTTCCTCCAGCTCCGACGCCGCCCCTCTCGTCCCGCACTCCAAAGCGCCATTCTTTGCGCGATTTCATAGGTCCTCTACCGCCACCCATGCCCGATGTGTCAGGATCCTCCGGCAGTCTACTCTGCTCGCTGCCTGACGAAGCATCCAAGAACTGTGGCTCTTCTGTCGCTGTGTAATCCGAGATCTCATCCACGTGAATCAGCAACTTGTACTGGAGAAGGGTCGGCTCCATCAGTGGTGAACGCATCCCCGGCTCCAGCACCGCCAGCCACCGCAAGGACGGAATTTCCTCTGGCCGCGCTGTCCACACCGTCATCCTAAACGCCGAGAGGTCTGAGCGAGAACTGGTCTCCGGCTCAATCATGTCCACCAGGCAGGATGACCCCAGCAGATTCTCCGCCACCTCCCGCTCCCAGGCATGCGGCGGAATCCCCTCCATCACGATCTTGGCCTTGAACTGGAACGCTGCATGGATTGCCTGAGCCTGCTGAATCCACTGCCTGAAATACAGTCGAACGCCCCTATGCTCCATGACCGGCATGGTGCTCACCCGATTCCGATCCTCCACTCGCGCAAACACAACAAGGAAGTCCTCCGGCCGGTGACGATGGATTGACACCCTTTCGGCCAAAATGCCAGCCTTGTCCTGGAGCGCCTCAACCACAAACTCCGGCGAAATCTCCCTCCTAGCGCCACCCGCGTACACCACCATGGCGAGCTGTAAGCGCCTCTCCAGATCATCCATGGCCGGAGTGCGCCGAACGACACACAGCTCAGACGGCACCATGGCCGTGTCCATCTGCATCTGCAACCTTGGGGCCGGGGGGAGGGGGCGCTGCGCACCTAGCCGCGGCCAGGCCTCCTCCGGGGCCCGGGCCGGGGGCTGCGGTGGCGGAAGCGAGCTGCTTGAGGGGGTTGCTGACCGCGAGGTTCGACGTGCCACCATGGCCACAGCCTGACGACGGAGCTCCGCCTCCGAGGTGGGACTGCGCGGCCGCTTGCAACCCCTGGTGCCATGCCCTTCCTCGCTGCACCTGATGCACACGATGGGGTTTGTGCAATCATGCCAGAAGTGGCCCTCCCGGAGGCACCGGAAGCAGAGTCCCTCCATATCAGGAGACATCTCACGGCGAGGGGAAGACGAAGGCGGGCGAGGGCGCTGCGGTAGGACCTGCAGATCCCTATCATGGCGGTGCCTCCACAGGGTTTTCTTGGATAGCGGGGCCGGAGCCCAAGGCGCCACCTGTTTGTGACCGCCCGCTCCATCGCCGGCAGCCGCAACTTCCGCCGCGAGCCTCGTCCCCGACGAGACCTCGTGACCACCTGCGGTGCCGGACGACTCCGAGCACGAGGAGATGCCGAGGCTAGAAACCACGGGCCGGTCCCCCGCGCGATGAGAGGGTGTAGCCACCGAGTTGGGGCTAGAGGCCATGGAGCAACGCCCACGCCCGGAGAGGAAGGAAGGGGAGGACGAGAGGGGTTGGACGCCGTCGCCGGAGTGGCCGACGGCGGGAAGGGGTGGACGCCGGCGCCGGAGTGACGCGCGGCGGGGCTCTAGCTCTCGCTAGGCTCTCGCTAGGCTCAAGTACTCCATTTCAAATTAAGTGTCCTGGTTTTAGCCATGTACCTTCTCGAGTGCACTTTTTAATTCTATTCAATTATTTATCATCTGTTGGTGTTGACAGGAGAACCCAAATTCATTGATTGGAAAGAATTGTTTATTTTTAGTTCCATGATTAAATTTGTTCCATATAATATTTTTTAAGTTAATTTGCTCCATATAATTACAAACCAGTTGTTGGATGCTCGTAGGACGTGTTTCGTTGCAATCTCCAATGGTAGATGCATTTCATAGCCATCTCAACCCAGCTCGGTTGAACAAAAACAGGCAACAAACCAACATCTGCATGTTGCTTAGTTGACTGCATTGCATTAATGAGCACTTTCGGGTTGGCGGTTTCATTGCCTACATATGTGCTTAAGGGCCGAGCAGATGCAAACCACACCTGTTTGGCTGCGTACACGTTTGTGTTCTGCTCACCGTATTCAAATACGGTAGCCTTACCACCACATTAGCAGCACAACAACAGGCAGAGCAAACAATAGACTAAGAGGCAATCAATGACAACAAATAGAACTACATCAAATTAAGATTGAGCTACGACATAGTTAAAGCTAGTAGGGGCCTCCCATGCCCCCTGCTTCACACCAGAGTGCTGATTCTGGCCAAAATATTAATAAGTTCACAACACTAGGTCAAACTATCACCATGACCACAAACTACTATAATAGTTCCATACTACGATTGTGACGATCTAGAGAGCGCGGGAGAATTCGCCAACGCAGCTGTGCTTGGTGCAACACACCCTGCACATGATCGAGCTATCGTGGTTGTAGATCTGCACCTTCAGGCCCAGGCCAGAGGTCCGCACTATGATGAGGTCGCTGAGGACGATTCTGTGGCGGCGACAGAAGTACTGCCAGCCCCGGCCAAGCACCATCTCCCCCTGGAAGTTCTGGACCTGAACCGAGAACTCGCAACACTTGTTGGCCAACAGCCTGGCGACGCGTGGGGACTTGATCACGAGCCACTCCTTCCTGGCCTCCTTGAACTTGGGCGGGATGACGAGCATGGCGAGATCCCCTTCGTCCATGATCTGGACGTAGAAACGAGCAGCTCTTGGGACCCCTCCTGGTGGCTGGTCCTCGAAGATTGTCCCCTTGAACGCAGCTGGCTCATGAAGGCGACCCTGCTAGGCGGGTCCATCCTCTTGAGCCAGCGGTTCGTGGGGATGAAGTCCATGGCGCCCTCGGCGCCGACCACAACCTGAGCTCCTCGACCGGCCATGTCCCACTCTGTCTTCATCACCTTGTCAGGTAAGATGATAAGGGTTAGTAACAGGCATTGGGATCAGACACTGATTAGTGGCACTTGTCAAAGAGAAAGTGTCACTGATGAGTGGCACTTGCTTATGAGCAACAACCACTGATCAATGCAGAAAAACATGATCTGTGGCACTTGCTCATGGGCAACAGCCACTGATTAGTGAACATCATGCCCATGATCTAAAGCTAGCATTCAAGTTGTGACCGCTTCCACATTTGGGAGCATGCTACATTGGTACTAGTACCTAACACTACGAAAAAACACTTCCATGATGATACGTGTTTGTCACAGTAGGTCGCTTTTTTTGTCATGCATGTACATCCATGACAAATTTATGACAGAATCAAGATAGTCATACCTGTGCTGTCGTAGAAGTGTTCCATGACATTACCAAAATTATCATCACGGAAGTGTCCACTTCCATGACGATAAATCGCGCATCACAGAAGTGCTTTCGTCAAGGGTGACCAACACGTGGCATCCACCGTAACGGAACACCGTTAAGCTATCGGGTCGGGTTTTGGATCCGATAACCCGTTAACAGCCCCGACCAATGGGAAATTTCCACGTGTAAAATTCTTATTGGCCGGACAAAACACGTGTCAGCTCGTCAGTGGGTCAGATAGGCGCCTATGATACGCCGACACATGGCACGGCCCAACAGAGGCCCATTACTGTGAAAAGGCCGGCCCGTTTGACTTGGTCAAAAGGTGGCGGGCCGGCCCATGGAAAGCCTGTTAACGGCCTGTTCGCATATAGCCCATTTACAGCCCGCTAACCCAAGGCCCGTTACGCCCTATCCGAATTAGGCCCAGTAGCATCATCTGGGCCATCCAATATGATTCCAGCCCGTTTTCACTTCTGGCCCATGTATGGCCCATGACGTCTTTCGGCCCATATGAGGCCCTATGTAACTCTTGGCCTATTAACGGCCCGTGGTGAAACTGGCCCGTAATGAACAGTGTATCACTTTACACCCATTAACGGCCCATGGTGAAACTGGCCCGTAATGAACAGTGTATCACTTTATACCCATTAACGGCCCGTTATTCTGTTGGGCCGTTTCCAGCCCATGTTATATTTCGACCTTCTCAGAGCCCATTTATTCTTGGGCTCATTTCCAGCATTCGTTTACTTATGTTACTGTCATTTTTTGCTTGTGGGCCAAATTCAGCTCGTGGTTACAGTCGGCCCGTTTGTGGTCCGTTAATACGTTGGGCCATTTTCATAGCGTCATCAAATACGGCCTATTAACGGTGGCCCGTTACGGTCGGCCCATGAACGGGCGATTCCAACTCTAGCCCGTTTACGACCATAATGCGGCCTGTTATTGGCCCATGTTTGGCCAATCGATCATACGGCCCGTATAAGGCCCATTGATGATACGGCCCGTAGAAGGCCTACTATTTCTACGGCCCGTAGAAGGCCCACTGTTTCTACGACCCGTAGGAGGCGTAGTGTCACTACAGTAAATATTAGCCCATGGTTATTGTGGCCTAGTTTTAAAAAATAGGTTATTGCAGCCACTAGTTAACCGCGGAAAAAGAACTGCAATGACTACAAGCAAACAAATAAACAAGACAACAAGGAAATAAATAAGCAAGCAACTAACGCTAGGCTATCACGGCTATTACACATATTACATCCACTGGGCATCAAAGTTCGCCACCAGTGCAAATATAGGGAACAAAGCAGCATATCATATACACTGGCCATCAAAATTGGCCACCAGTGCAAATAAACGCGGTAGCAAAACAAGAGCATAACTGAAACAACTTCAGAAGAGCTCAAGAAACGTTATCCTGGGTATCCACCATGCTGGCAATAAGCTTAGCAAGCTGATTAGCTTTGTCCTGTTTGGTGCTAAAATTCTCCAACGCTTGCTGTTGCACCAGAAAGTATGCATCTGAATGCTCCAGGGACTTCCGCAGTCCTTCCGCTTCTTGTCGCAACACAGCTGATCGATGTCTTTCAGCTTGTAGTTGAGACTCAAGAAACCGAACTGATTCAGACAGTGAGTTTGAATAGCTTGTGCAAGCGGTAGTGGCTAGTAACTCCAACACTAAACCAAGACAGGATGTGTCACTATCCTGAACCTTATCTGCATTACTTCCTTTACCGTTGCTTAATAAGGCACTCTTCCCCAATATTCTGTCAGCATTCTAAAAGAAGAAACAAGCAGACACATAACAAGTTTAGCATGTACTAGTATATGAAACTCATTTCGGTGAACCAGTTCATTAGTAAGGTGGACAGGATTAAACTACCAAGTCTTCTATTGCCAAGTACTAGTACATAATAAAAGCATCAAACAAACATATATCTATGTCCTATGGTAGCAATGAAATCTTAAATTAGAACAGTTGTTCTTCAGGTTTAGGCACTTGTTCTACATGAACAGAGTACAGTAAGACGCAAGAATATAATACTTAAAAATAGAAAATGAGCTCATAGACCTTACCACATTCTTGGTTCGGGACTAGTACAGAACAAGGCGTTCCCAGTCATCGTCCAGTAAATGTGTCTCAGGAGAACATAAGGGAATTTGATGAGTTTCTTTGCCGGTGAAGTACGTTTTCTTCAGGTAATTCTGATACTGCCACCAAGCATTCTTGAAGATAGCAGAGGTATTAGCACAAGTTACCTCATCCCGAGTTTCCAAATCGGTCCTTCTCTATAGAGAAAAATGGGAAAATTTGCTGTATTATAACCATCATGGAGGTAGGATGTATGGGACGAAGCAAAGTAATTGCCATGAATAACATTACTTACACATAACTCCTGGACAAACACCTGCAACTGACATTTTCCTTCATCTTCAGTATAATATTTCCAAGATGGGAAGATACGCACATACGATTTAACAACATCAAATGTGATAGATGCTAAACTACGACTAGCTGGTTGTGCTTCCTCCACAGGAATAGGCGTACTAACTGGTGGAGTTGGGGTTCGCCGTGATAGTACTGGCCCTTTGGGCACTGGAGCTGCCTTACTAACTGCTCTTGTTTGGGAGCTCTGTGGTGGAGATGGTGATGTCTCAACAGGAACTGGGTTACTATCGGCTGGGGTTGGGGTTAGATTGGGTGAAGCTGGTTCTCTGTCCATCGTAGTAGGGGTACAATCTGCGAGAGTTTGGGTTATGTGTGGTAGGGCTGGTTCTTGTGCATGTGCAATCGGGGTGCTATCTCCACCAAGAGGTAGCACTGTTTTATTTGAAGACCGTGTTTTTAGTCCGCTAGATACTGGCATCACCCGCTCCAATTCAAATGGCTGATAAACAGGAAACATTGTTGAATGTACAGACATTGTATGAGAGACAGATGCAATAGATAGTGTGGAAAAAAGAGGGCATGAAATAGTTGACATGTATATTGTTTAACTAAAACGGATAGCATGACATAATTTCACATATATGATGTCTATCTAAACTGGATAGCATAGCATAACATAATTCAAAGATATGATGAATAACTAAACAGGGTCGCATGACATAATTCACCTACATGTTATCTAAGTAATCAGGATCACATCATTTAATTCACATATGTGATTTATATGATAAACAGAGGGCATTCAATATGATGTCTGAACTAAGAACATGGTGTTGAATATTGTGTATATGATGTCTAAACTATGCAATGCAAGACACCGTATGCATGATATGAGCAGTATAACCGTGCCAAGTTAGAGCATACACCTCAGTGGGGGAATAGGACTGGTCATATGTCTCTGAATCCATCTCTGAGGAGCTATCGGGACCCAACAAGAGATCTGCTTCGATAGGTAGCACTGTCTGCTCTGAAGGCCTTGTTTTCACTCCAGATTTTTCCATCTCCCACCCAAATGGCTGATTCATAGGAAGAGTAGTTTAATGTACAAACATTGTCGACAAATGGAAATGTAATGAAGAAAAGGATGGGCAAGATATCATTCAAATATATGATGCCTGGTTAAACAGGATGGCATTGCACATTTCACATATATTATGGCTAGCTAAAAGACATGAGACTGCATAATTCCCATATATGATATAGAAACTAAACAGGTGGCATTACAGAACATGTCTAAACTAAGCAGATGACATATATGATGTCAAAAGTAGGCACTACAAGGCAACATATGCATGATATGACTAACATCGTCATGCCAAGGTAGAGCAAACACCTTGGGGGGGGTAAATAGGAGTGGTCAGCGGCGTCCGAATCCGCCTCAGAACAGATATCTTCCTCTGGATTACAATCTGGAGAGGGGTGGGGAGGGTTTGCCATTGAACCCACAATGGAGCGATGTCTGCATGACATTGTATTGCCACACAAAACTCTTCTCTTTTTCTCTACATGTTCAGCATGACTGTGTACAATATCTGACATGCATACGAAAAAAATATGGTGAGATTATGTAAGGAGAGCATGCAGAAATTTAGAGTGATGGTAACAACCAGTGGATCGATGTTTTTCCGTTGAACCAAAATAGCCCTAATGGATCGACGTGAATGTATATTAATAAGTGATGCTACAAGTGCACAACCTCTTTGCCGTAGCCGTGTCGACCTCAGCATCATTGGGTTGGTCGCTGAAGCAGTTGAGGCAGAGGTGGCTGTCGAAGGTGTGGAGGAAGATTTGAGGAATCTGTAGACGGCGTCCAGGGCACTGCTCTGTTGTGATGGATCGTTCTGTTGTTGGAGCAGCTCCGGTGAGCCGTAAGACGTCAAGGCTGAAGCAACACAAGACAGACATCGTCAATCTCAAGTGGGATTCTAATAGCATCTCCAATAGATGATGTAAAATGGATGTAAAATTAACATCACCAAAAACCACCTGACTACAACAGATGAGGTAAAAACTGTTGACTCTGAACTTAACTGTTGAAACTAAAATTTACTGTGGAATCTGAATGCTACTGTCGAAACTGAACGCAATGGTAGCAGAGAGGCACTTGACATGTAGTTTAGGGAGGGCGTGTAGTTCATCTTCAACCTGTACCCCCCCTGAGCCGCCAGCCACCACCGGCCGAACCGCCGGCCCCAGCGCCGCCTCGCCGCCCCGAAACAACTCGCCACCACCGCCCCGGCCAGCCCTCTAGGCCCCCCGCCCCCACCCTGAACCCTAAGATAGATAGTGGGGTACCTCTCCGGCGAGCCCCCGTCCCCGCTGCGGGTGGTTCTTCCTTAACTCCGGCGAGCCCCCCAACCCCTGAAAATCGACTGACCCAAAAGTCGATTCAGTCAACTGAAGCGTGGCTTAATCGGAGCAGAGCAGCAGCACGAGCGAGGGGGAGAGCAGCAGCAGCAGCCGGGCGAGTGAGCGATCGAGCGAGAGCCGGAGCAGCAGCAGCAGATCCGGCTGGTATGGACGCCACCGCCGAAGGGGCCTCGCACTGGGGGAGAGCCGCCGTGGAGATGTCGCCCGCGGCGCCGGCTTCAAGGTAGCTGCTCCATGGGGGTGCGGGATGGAGCACCGTCGGCGCCGGGAGGTCAAGTTAAGGAGAAGGTGCGATGCGATGAGTGTACAACCTCGGTGGCGCCGAGTAGGCCTCGGCTTCGTCCGAGGAGTCGGTGAGGATGATGAGGTTCCGGTGGAGCAGGTTAAGGCAGCGGTGTGGGGATGGAGCAGCCGCGATAGACGAGGCGATCGTCGGAGCAGCTCCTTGGAGGTGGAGGACAGGGCAGCTGAACCGGCGGGACGGCGAGATGGACGACGAATCCTCATCCGGGGAGGTGGACGAGGGACGTCGAGCTGTTGCAGTGGACGACGTCGTCGGGGAAGAGGCTCTGGCTAGGCAGCGGTGACGTGGCGGACGGAGGAGGGTGGGGTTTCACGGCTGGAGTGGAGAGGTTATGGCGGCCTGGGATTTCGAATGGCGAAAAGGGGGCGATGGGAGGGGGTGAAGCATGACTTAGGAACGCGCTTGTCCAAAATGTAGGGTGTGTTACAAAAGTACCCCCCACTGATTTGAACTAGCGGCCCTTTCAGCTCAGGGTTAGAAGGGGGATTTCGCGTGTCGGGATTTGGCAGCTGGAGGGAGTTTTCGCGCGCGTTGTAATTTCGGGATAGCAAGGCGGGGGTTGTGAAGGCGCCAGTTTTGGGAGCACGATATCTGAATTTTCGGGATATGACAAGACGCGGGTTGAATTTTAGGGACAAGCCTAACATGTAGTAATATTGTACTTGTACGTACCAAATCAATTCGCACTTCCCTCAACCAAAAAGAAAACAAAAAATAAAACTATTCACACCACACAAAGAGAGAGTCTTGCCCCATTTTACTATACAAATGCTATTCAAAGCTACTCCCTCCTTCCATCTATATAGGGCCTAATGCGTTTTTCGATGCTAACTTTGACCAAATATTAGAGCAATGATATATGACATGCAACTTACACAAAGCACACCATTAAATTCGTCTGTGAAAGGTTCTTTCAATGATATAATTTTCACATTGTGCATGTCATATACTATTAATCTTGTCAATAGTCAAAGGCGGTCTTAAAAATCTCATTACGCCCTATATAGATGGAAGGAGGGTGTATGAATCCATGTTATGTCTGATTAAATTTTTTCGCTTGCTGTATAATGCATGTAACCTACTCATACCAACATTTTAGTGCATTCCAAATGTCTATACTACCGCTGCAATTCAAACTAAATTTGAATTCGTTTCTCTATTTCAATAAGAATCTACAATCATGATTGTTGCCAACTTCAACCATCATAGTTTCCTTGCTATCCGCCAGATATAAATCAGACGGCCTATAATGCAGGATGGCTGGCACACCATCATCAACAACTCCGTTTTTTATAAGAGTAGAGATAAAATATATTAAATGTAGTACACCATGTGTATCACCGTTATATATATATACACATCCGTCGTTTTGAAACACTATGATAAATTCTTCAAATATCCGAATTCCCTTTTTATAATGAAGTATATATGATCTCTATTCGTCTTTTACACCCACACAACCCTCTTATCTTTGTAGCTAGCGCTAACTTTCTCTTGTGCATGCACACGCTCGCATCCCTCTCACCCTCCCTCAGCATTCTCTAGCTCCATCGCGCAAATTCGTCTTTTCACTTTAGGTCGTTCACCCACGGTGTGTGTAGGCCCCTAGCTCCTTCTTTACGGCACACATCGATCGATATGCCTCTCTAGCCAGGTGTGCCTAGCACAAACACAAGCTTCCCCTCTTCTCTTGTCATCGTACATGCCTCACCCCCACCACTCTTTTCATCGTTCTCGTACTCGCACACTCCTCCCCCTCGATATAGTATGCCTCTCGTACCACCTCCTACATGCATCCCTCTCTCTCTATCCTTCTCCTCGTGCCCCATTTGCTTCTAACACACACAAGCATGTATACCGATCGATCTCCCAACATATAGCTAGATCGACTTTAACTACCCCCCATCGATTGACGTACCTCACAAGTTATGTCTCTCCTTTCTCTTACAAAGGGCGATTGATCTTCCTATGTAGTTACGTCTGCTTACCACAGCCACATCGCCCCCCCCCCCCTCATCATTCATGCATGCCTCCTGACCCGTCTCTCACACGCACGTGCACAGACAACAAGCAGCCATCTCCTCTCTTATTGATATTGCGGGCGTGCCCTCCGTTTGTCTAGCAAGCCTATCCTACCATTTGTTAGAAGCAACTCCACTACCACCCCCTCCAACACTCTAGCTCCATCTCTCTCCCAACCTTATTCATCTCCTGCACATATGTGTCGGATTTTGGGTTCCGGCAGACCCTTGAGGTTCGAACACTGGGGTGCACGCGGAGATCTCTCCCCTACCGATCTACGTCCAATCTCCTCGCGTGTAAACTGGAAACAACGAACAACACAAGGGACACAAGGTTTATACTGGTTCGGGCCACCGTTGTGGTGTAATACCCTACTCCAGTGTGTGGTGTGGTGGATTGCCTCAGGGGGCTGATGATGAACAGTACAAAGGAAGAACAGCCTCGCGAGAGGTGTTCTTGAGCTGGTGCGATGAACTGCTTGGGTGAGTTCAGTCGCCTCTCTCTCTCTGCTAGGGTTCTACCAGATCTCTCCATCTAGGTGTGTTGAGGTTTTTCTCCCCCCTACTCTGTGGTGGCTAGCTCTATTTATAGAGGCCCAGGGCCTCTCCCCAAATAATGAGCAGGAAGGGCGCCAACAATTGGCCATTTTGAAGGGGAACATATAGTACAAGTTATCCTGACCAAAGGTGGTCTTCGGCTGCCAAAAGCACTAGTGATGACGTCGTCTTGGGCTCCATGGTGACCTCCGTCCTGCCGCTCTCCTGGTCTTGGTCTTGTTGCACCGGAATGGCAACCTTTGCCTGATGCCTTGGCCTGCGCTTGCCCCCTTTGCACCAAAGGGGAAACAAGGACACTGCGCAGGCCGGCGCCCGCCTGGCGCCCGCCTGGTCTCGATCGTCATGGCTTGCGTCACGGGTTCCTCACGAGGTATCCCCGCCTTGATCTCTCCGCCTCCTCGCGAGCCTGCCGGATGAGGCCGCCTCTGAGGAAGCTTCCTGTCGTCCGCCCCGCGAGGCTTGGCCCCTCGTGAGGGTCTTGAGCTTGAGCTGATGAAGATGGGCCGCGCTGGGCCCCCACTTGAGCCACGCCGCATGCCGCATGCAGGCAAGTCTGGGGACCCCCGTTCCCAGAATGCCGACAGTAGCCCCCGGGCACAAGGCGAGCCTGGGCTTGCCCTAGCAGGAAAGCGAAGGGGCAAGCGCGAAGCACCGCGGGCCCTAACAGCCTGCGGCCTTGGGCGCCGTGTGGCGATTGATTGGACGCGGGCGACTGCGCTTCCCACGACGCCTCGGCAACTGCACGACTTGACAAGTCCCTGCATGCAGAGAAAACGGTCATGATTACCTGCGATAGTGGTGCTCGGCGGTTGGCCTCCTCCGGCTATAAGTACGGGGCTGGGCGAGCCCCTTCAGTCCATCTCTTCCTGCTGCTCCTTCCCTTCTTCTTCCTTGCTCTTGCTTGTCCTTACGCCAATGGCACCAATCTGCCGGTTCTCTGCAGAAGAGAAAGGAAAGGCCCCCCTGAGAGGGTCCTGACCCACTTCCGCCGAAGAAGCGGCTGGTCCTCCGCCGCCGAGATGAGGGTGCTCAGCAAGAGGCACTAAGGCCCTGGTACGAGCGGCCGCCACCTGGGTATCCGCTACCCTTGTACGCCCGCGTCGTAGGTCCCGCGGGAGAAGGCGTCGAGCAACATCGGCGGTGCCGCCGCCGACGCCGGCGAGTCACGGTGGTGTGCGTCGTCCCTCCTGGAGTCCATGCCGAACGCTCCTCTCGCGAGCTCGTGCTCCACGCCGCCATGCCTCCAAGCTCTTGGATTCGCCTCCCTCCTTCCTTCGCCTTTGAGATGCCGCCGAGCGGGGCTCTGGAGCTCTGGCTATAGCATGCTGACTACAGCACCCTTGCGACCGGAGCGGAGGTCGCGGTCGTCGCTCCGGGCAAGGTCTTCATGACCCGGGGCTGGGGCGAAATCGTCCGGGTCTGCCGGACGGTAGGCGCCCTCGTAATTCATCTTTAATACGACGGCGCCTCCCTGATGTTCTTCAAGGTCTTCGATGCTGAAGGATGCCGGCTGGAGTGCTTCCCCAGGGAGAGCGGCAGGGGCGACGAACCGGCGAGGACCTGGCCCGCCCATCGGCCCTCCAGCAGCTCCTCAGGCAGCAGCGGAGGATCTGGGGAATTCAGTGGCTCCCTCGAGCTCCTCGCGACTCCAAAGACGAGCGACGACAGCTACGAGCCCCGAGCTCGCGCGGTGTTTGGAGCGGGGCAGCTGCGTCCAGCCGCCGGCGCCACTGATCTGGATGGGGTTGGCGTCGACGCTGGGCAGCCCACTGTTGATGATGGCGTCCCTTGCGGCGGTGCGGGCGATTAGCGTTCCTTAGGATTAGAACTCTTGTTCCCTGCGAGGAATCGAAGCAACACCCCGTGGGGGTATGTAAGGCGTCTGCCATGTCTTTTATGAATATTATATCCTTAATATGAATCAATGTGAGGTGCTTGTCCTGTCCCAGCTCGGCTCCCCCTTTTTATTCTCGCGAGGACTTGGCGCTCTACGCTGACAGGTCCCAGTCCCCACGCAGGCTTCAGCCGTCGCTGGTATGCCAGGTCGCGATGCCGTGGTCAAGGCCAGGAGGTGAGCGGCCCGAGGTTCGGTAAGAGCCCCCGAGTCGCGATGCTCGGGAGGTCCCCTTTAGCGCTCAAGCATCCCTCGTTGGGCGAGAAAGGAAGGTAACGTCGCCATGACAGAGCCGCACTGGGTGAGGGTTTTGCGCTGCGTTGGTCCAACTCTTGTAAGGGCGTGACTTATCTCTTGAGTTAGGTGTAGTTCCTCGATGAAGCGCCTGGCCCGAGCGGTGGCAGCTGAGGCGCTGTTGGGTTAGGTCCTCGCGAGCTTCTTCCCACTCCCCCGCACTTTCCTTAATGCTCTACGCCCTCAGGTCCCGGGCCTCGAGCAAGCTCAGCCGCCGCTGGTATGACAGGTCGTGATGCCGTCGGTCAAGGCCAGGGGGTGAGGGCTGAAGAGCCAGTAGGAGCCCATGAGTCGCGATGCTCAGGCGCCCCCCTTTTAACATGCAAGCGGTCCATGCCAGAGAGAGGGAGAGACAGCTCGTGATGTCCCTAGCGTTGCTCCTGGAGTAGGTCCTGCACACCAGTCATAAAGAGAAACAAGACTTGTTGTTACGGTTGCCAGCCAACCTTTGGTCGCTCCGGGGGAGTGATTGGGGCACTGAGGGCCCGGTGAGGTGGCGCCTTGCGGGGCTGCCACGGCCAGAGCTCGACCACTCAGATTTTTCGGCGTTACAGGGACAGACCCGTGCGCAGATGCCGTGCCAGAGCGAGCGGCTCCATAGGTAGGCGTCAATCGAGCAGGCGATTAGGTTGGGTATGTTAAGCACGCAGGAGGAAATTCATTTTAAGTAGACGCGGAAAAGCAAATGCCGCAGGGCCAGGCCCGAGCAGCTTGGGGATGATGCAGCCCGAGGGGCGCCCCCAACAAGGTAAGTAAAGAGCATAAGCAAAACGGATACATGCCGCAAGGACGGACCCATGCGACCTGGGAATAATGCGGCCCTGTGGGCGCTCCCATCTAAAAACGGAACTTAGAAAGATGTCACCTGGTGCCGTTGAAGATGGAGTGATGTTGAAGAAGCGGGAGATGCGCGATGAAGACGTCGACCCTCACGAGCCCCTAGGCCCAGGAGCCTCGGGAGACTCCGGGGGCACTGGTGGGTCTCCGAAGGCCATCTCCATCCCCGCCAGGACCGCATGATGCCTGACCTCCTGAGCCTCCAGAATGCTCCTCAGCAAGCGCTGATGAGCGGAGACCGCGTTCGGCGGGCCGAAAGGCATGCGAACGTAGCTGTGAGGTGGACCCTCGCAACGCCTCGCGCGCGAAGGCCAGAGGCGCGCCTGAGACGCGGCTCGATTGAGCCCTGGTATGTCGATGCAGACGCGCAGCCCACCATCCTCACCTGGATGCGGGGCCATGACGGGCAAGCGGCGGCTGCCGCGCATGACTCTCGACTCCTGTAGCTCCTGAGTGCTTCTTGCGATGAACTCCTGAGGGTTTGGTCTTCCTTGGCTTGTACCTTCCTGAGGGAAACGTGCCTGGAAGCACCCCTCCAAGTGGTGCCCGAGCGCCTCCCTTGCGACCTTGGCAAAGTCGGTGGCTCCCCAAGAAAGAGCCCCCGAGCCCTACCTGAGGAGGGCGCCGGGCGCGCCTTCCTATGCAAGAGAGGGTGGCGCTCCCTAATTGGGCGCAGATCCTGACCCAACACCTCCGGAGGCGCCTGCCTCCTGATGGCTTGGGCCAGGCGAAGCCTTCTTCTTCTTGGGGGTCGCCTCGGGAAGTCTTCCATTTCTGCGGTCCGGGTCTTCGATTGCTGTGGCTTGGAACACGCGCTCAAGTGAACACATTGCGTCCCTTTCTTCATAGGGTACGGTGATGACTCCACCGCTTCCTGGCATCTTGAGGACATTGTATCCATGGTGAGTCACTACCATGAACTTGGCCAGGGCTGGGTACCCGAGGATGGCGTTGTATGGCAGACGGATGTGGGCGACGTCGAAGTCGATGAGTTCGGTGTGGTAGTTGTTGCGCTACCCGAAGGTGACTAGAAGGCGAGCCTGCCCTATCAGAACAGTGGAACCATCAGTGGCTCCTGAGAAGGGCTTGGTTGGCTGAAGCTGATCATACGGCACTTGGAGATTGTCGAATGTCTCGACGGACAGGACGTTGAGTCCTACTCCGCCGTCAATGAGGGTCCTGGTGACCTGCACGTTGCTGATGACTGGGGAGCAAAGCATCGGGAGGACTCCGGCCGTTGCCGCGCACTTGAGCTGATCCACTGAGCTGAACGTGATAGCGCACGCGGACCACCTGAGAGGGCGCGTGGCCTCAAGCTTGGTGAGGACTGCATTCTCCTCGCGAGGAAACTGCTTGAAGATGCGCTATGAGGCTGGGGCCTGCGCGCCACCCAAGATGCAAGCGATTGCGCGCGGCTCCTGGAAGCCCCCAGCCCCCTCGTCCTGATGTTGGTCTTCGTTCCTCCTTGGCGGTGGCGGCAGAGGCAGAAGGCCTACGTTGCCGTGCGGGCGATCCTCACGAGGCTGATCTCTCCAGCCTCCCTCGCGAGGCTAGTCCTGCCAGTGATCCTCGCGAGGTCGGTCTTGCCACCCTTGGCGAGGGCCACGGTCTTCCCATCGTCCGCCACCTCTTCCTCCTCCTCGGCCATAGCCCCTGTCATTGCGCTCGGGGCGTCGGCCGACACGTCCATCTCTCACGGCCCTGAGCTCTTGACATTCGTTGGTGTTCTGGGTGTGGAGGTCGTGGTACACGCAGTACCGGCTGCCCTTGGATGACTCAGGCTGATCCCTTCCTCGCTTGGTGTCTGGCTCTGCTACAAGCATGGCAGCCCCCTTGCGCTTCACGTCCTTGGCCTTGGGCTTCTTCTCTTCTGGGTCGGCAGCCGGGAGTTCGAGGAGTGAAAGGCGCCCTTCCTCAGCCCTGGCGCACTTGGTCGCCAAGTTGAACAGCTCCAGGGATGTGCACAGGTCTTCATGAATTGCTAGCTCCTCCTTCATCTTGATGTCGCGTACGCCATCGGAGAAGGCCGAGATGATGGCTTCTTCAGTCACCTTGGGGATCTTGAGGCGAGCATTGTTGAAGCGCTGGATGTATTTCTGCAGGGTTTCCCCTTGCTGCTGCTTGATGCGGCGCAGATCGCTCACGGCCGGGGGCCGGTCGCGAGTGCCCTGAAAGTTGGCGATGAAGCGAGTGCGCATCTCGTCCCAGGATGAGATTGTGCCAGGAGCCAGGTTCAGGAGCCAGGTGCGGGCCCCGTCCTTGAGCGCCATGGGAAACCAGTTCGCCATGACCCTTTCGTCTCCGTCGGCGGCTTCGATGCATAGCTCGTAGAGCTGCAGGAACTCCGCCGGGTCCGCCGTGCCATCATAGCGAGGGGGCAGGTCAGGCTTGAACTTGCCTGGCCATGCAACGCCACGTAGCTCGGGGGTGAGGGCACGGCAGCCTGCTGCGGCCAGCGGTGCCTTTTGCTGGTACTGGGCTTGCTCCTGGGGATTACCGCGCGCCGCCGCTTGGAGTAGAGCGGGGTCTTGGCGTGGAGGTGCAGGGACGCGATCTTGGCGCGCCAGCGCTGGGAGCGCGCGAGCACCTTCTTGGGGACGAGGGATCTCTTGGCAGCTCCTTTCTTGCTGCGCAGGCGCCGGACGCAGAGGGTCTCGCCCTGGGGCTACGCGCCTTGGAGCCAGGGCGCCTCCTTGGGGAGGAGGTGGTGGAGGCACCTCCTGATCCTCACCTCCTGCGCGGAATGGAGGGCGAGGCAGCGAGAGGGACGGCAAGGGGGAGCCCCCTGCGGTGCTGACGAGCTCGGTGATGCGGGCGAGCCAGTCTTTGTAGAGGTCATCGATGGGGCGGTAGTGCAAGAGTTCTCTTGCCAGGAGCAGCACGGCGTGCTCGTCCGTGGGGGTGCGACGGGCATGGGACGATGAAGCGGCTGGAGTCAGCGACGGTGTGGCGGTGCGGCCTTCCCGCCATACCGAAGGATGCTGGGACGAGGCCTGCTGCTCGTTCCTCGCCGGGTCGGTGGCGGTGTTGGCGGCAGGTGACAGGGAATGACGAGGACGTCTGCTGACGGGTGCCGTCTGGGCGACGCGGGTGGCGAGAGCATCCCGGCGCTCGGCACGAGCCCGACGAGCATCAGCCATGGACACGACGGAAGATCACACACGAACGGCGGAATAAAGATTCCGGCGCACCCCTACCTGGCGCGCCAAATGTCGGATTTCAGGTTCCGATAGACCCTTGAGGTTCGAACACTGGGGTGCGTGTGGAGATCTTTCCCCTACCGATCTACGTCCAATCTCCTCGCGTGATCTAAACTGGAAACAACGAACAACAAAAAGGACACGAGGTTTATACTGGTTCGGGCCACCGTTGTGGTGTAATACCCTACTCCAGTGTGTGGTGTGGTGGATTGCCTTAGGAGGCTGATGATGAACAGTACAAAGGAAGAACAGCCTCGCGAGAGGTGTTCTTGAGCTGGTGCGATGAACTGCTTGGGTGAGTTCAGTTTCCTCTCTCTCTCTCTCTGCCAGGGTTCTACCAGATCTCTCCATCTAGGTGTGTCGAGGTTTTTCTCCCCCCTACTATGTGGTGGCTAGCTCTATTTATAGAGGCCCTGGGCCTCTCCCCAAATAATGAGCGGGAAGGGCGCCAACAATTGGCCATTTTGAAGGGGAATATATAGTACAAGTTATCCTGACCAAAGGTGGTCTTCGACTGCCAAAAGCACTGGTGATGACGCCGTCTTGGGCTCCACGGTGACCTCCTTCCTGCCACTCTGCTGGTCTTGGTCTTGTTGCACCGGAATGGCAACCTTCGCCCGATGCCTTGGCCTGCGCTTGCCCCCTTTGCACCAAAGGGGAAACAAGGACACTGCGCAGGCCGGCGCCCGCCTGGCGCCCACCTGGTCTTGATCGTCATGGCTTGCGTCACGGGTTCCTCGCGAGGTATCCCCGCCTTGATCTCTCCGCCTCCTCGCGAGCCTGCCGGATGAGGCCGCCTCTGAGGAAGCTTCCTGTCGTCCTCCCCGCGAGGCTTGGCCCCTCGCGAGGGTCTTGAGCTTGAGCTGATGAAGATGGGCCGCGCTGGGCCCCCACTTGAGCCACGCCGCAGGCAAGCAAGTCTGGGGACCCCCGTTCCCAGAATGCCGGCAATATGCATGGATGCCGATCGATCTCCCTTAATACATGAGGCAGATCGATCTCCTTAATACATGAGGTAGGCCTCTCTCCTCCTCCACACATATACCAGCCATTGTACCTCTATAGTTAATTGGGCCTCCCTCTTCCCCCACCACACACCGATAGTCGAGCGCTACAGGTAGGTATCCATGCCACAGAGACAAACTACACATGTCCCATCTCACGTTCCAGTAGGCCAGCCACCCTATATCTTTGACGTGGGCACACACAATGTCGATGGCACTCTTTATCGATCGCACGCGCGCACACACACACATCATACCTCTCTTCGATTCTATGGACACCTCAAGCCGATGATACCTCCACTCTCTTCTCGTGGATCGCCCCCTCTAGATATATATATATATATATATGTTATATCCAGGACTCTATTTCACACACATTGCATATGTTAAATATTTTGATTGACCCCCCCCCCCCACACACACACACAAAAAAAACTCTCAAGAACCCACATACTATATCTCTCTAGGTTTGTATCTCTCTCACACAACCCCACGTAGGTGGTGTACATATACAAGAAGAGAATAGGTGCACCGTGCACGTACTCATGCTTCGTGCCCAGCCACACCCGCGCGGGTACACGGTGGAGCTCATTTCTTTACGAAATGGCAGCCCACGTGCTAATTTGAACGCCGGTAGCGGTTGTTTACCTAGGGAGGTCGTGTACCACGCGTGCACGAAACAAAGTTTGACTTGACGCGTTGCCGCGTTATTTTTAAATAAAGTTATAGCGCTCAATGGCACGTACACAGAACATAAAATGATTTTTATGGAGGAAAAGGTAGTCCGTTCTTCAGAGT
Organism: Triticum urartu; assembly: GCF_056163025.1. Classification (NCBI taxonomy): domain Eukaryota; kingdom Viridiplantae; phylum Streptophyta; class Magnoliopsida; order Poales; family Poaceae; genus Triticum; species Triticum urartu. The sequence continues at coordinate 179,280,160 of NC_141878.1, read as the reverse complement.
ATCTCACACAAGGCTCCGGTGGTCTCTCTCTCTCTCTCACCGTTGGCCACTGATCCGGCCGCATCTCGTCCGCCAGGGAAAAGGGAGTGCGGTGGCCTCTCTCTCTCACCATTGGTCACCGATCCGGCCGCATCCCGTCCGCTGGGGGAAAGGGAGTGCGGTGGCCTCTCTCTCTATCTCTCTCTCACCGTTGGTCACTGATCCGGCCGCATCCCGTCCGCCGGGGGAAAGGGAGGAAGTGCATCGTTTCTCCGTTCGATGGCGCCGAGGCAGCACGTCCCGATCTGCAGTACACGCTGTTCTCTATGACCAAGCTTCGGCGCGGCAGGGCCTACACCACCTGCTCTTAGATTCTGCCCGCCGCCGCTCACCTAGTTACATCCCGACGACCTCCAGGTATCCCCTCCGGCCTTGCTCCACTGCCCGTTTTCCCACGTCGCTGCATGTGGATCTTCCATAGTTCTTTGCCCAAAACGTAGCTCGTCCGGCGTACTTTCCATATTGCATTCTCGTCCTCACACCGTTTTAGACAAACACAACCGTGTTGTTATCTTCCCTTAGGACAAGGAATATGCTTTTTTTTGTCGTTGCATGTGTCATCAACTGTTATTGGCCAGTAATTGTTTCCTTTCTACCTATTTTTTGCAAACAGGGCTATCCATTTCACCTCGTTGCTATTGCGACCTTTTGGTGAACTGCACAAATCACTTTTTTCTTAAGAGTATTTTGTGTAGTTGTACTAAAATGTCACACGGGCAACGTCTCTACATTTCAGTGCAACTGCACAAAGGGATATTGGTTTTGCTCTATCCTCCTCACCCAACTCCGAGCCTAATCTTCTCCAACTAGTTAGTCTTAAGAGAGACTGCAAGGTGACCGGCTTCTATTTGTGTGTTTATTGTTTCATCAACAGTCCTATATTATCGTAATCACACTTGATATCTTTGGAACAGGGACGCTTAGCTCTATTTTAGTAGAACTGCACAAAATGATCAGAATGTTGCATGCTCCAGACAGCTACTTTTCCCCCAACATGCCTTGTTGATTTAGACAGAGCTGGGGGACGTTGCTGCCAATGAAAGCATGGATCAATTTTAATTTAACACCTTCTCACAACTTTGTCTTCAGTTGTGATGTAATTATTAGCTCTGATCTGCTAATAATTGACATGCATTAGCAAGGAAGTTAGTTTTTTATTGTTTCCGAAAGAGCATCGATGGCAGGACACGTGAAACAAAAGCTGAAAGCTCACACCATTGTACAATTTCATGTCCCTGGAAAATTATTTGTATAGTACGTCAATTATGTAAACAAATGATGGAAGCTTGATAGCATTGCCAAAAGCCTCTTCATCATCCGGGTCCATGTGCCATGCACAGAATTATACTCATTCGTTCCTAAATATTTGTCTTTTTACAAATTTCAAACGGGCATATTTTAGAGTGTAGATTCACTCATTTTGCTTCATATGTGTACTCCCTCTATTCCTAAATATTCTATTCGTCTTAACAGAGATTTCAACAAGTGACTACATACGGAGCAAAATGAGTGAATCTACACTCTAAAATATGTCTATATACATCCGTATGTGCCAGTCCATTTGAAATCTCTAAGAAGACAAATATTTGAGTAGTCACTCGTTGAAATCTCTAGAAAGACAAATACTCCGGAGTATATTTAAGAACCAAGGGGGTAGTGCACAACCGCATGGGAGACTCAGCCCGGTCGTTGAGCCGCATAAATAGTGAGTAATGAGCAGTCAAATCATAAGCCCCACCTTTCCCACTGTAAGTTGCTCTGAAGAAGCAACCATCAATACGCTCTTCTTTGAATCCGCTCATACTACTCCATCCGTCACTGTTTATACAACGTGCTTCAGAAAAAAGAAAAAAAATCTATGGGACCAAGGCGACTAGCGACCGGCCTGAAAAATAACATTGGTAGTTATAGCACGACGTCTATTACTAGAGGGAATAATGCGTACACACATGCATGCAGTGCTTCCACCCCGGGTACACACATGCATGCACTCCATAGTAGTACAGTACATGGAGAGAAAATTGTGGACTTGATTGCGGTTACCACGCCCTAATTAATTGAGCATTAAACCAAACGCGCCTAAAGTCTCTCTGGTGGTGGAAATGCATTGAGAGAAATGCATCATAGTGAAGCGCGCCCTGTAAACTGTGACGGAGGGTGGAGTAGTATGAAGGTGCAAAACCAAGTACGCGTACTACTGCGCTTGGCTCTTCGCCCCTTCGTGAAGTCGAACAATGATGCTACTCCGCATGTTGGGTACTATAGTGTATGCCTCTGACAATCTGACACCGAATGGACTGATGCATGTCCACCGAGGGTAGGTTGCATTAGTCAAAAGGCGTAAGCGAGCTTCACCTTGTCCTGCAAGCTTCTCCTCGTTCTGCGAGTTGACGGGACACACCAAAAAGTAGTGCTAGTCCATACTCCCTCCTTTCCGGTTAATATGGCTTAATCTTTTTTGCGGGTAAATGAGAGAGCTTTATTCATATATAAGCATTCTTAGGACGATCAGCCAAGACACTGGTCACTAGGAAGCGAGGTACCCCGCAAAAAAGAAGTAGGAAGCGAGGTGTTTCATCAAGCCAGCTCTCGGCCACATTCAAAGTGCAGCAAGCACGGTTCGCACGAAGATGCGCCGCAAGGTTTGCTGACCTGTTTACATGCTGAATAACAAAAAAAGAGGAAATATTACTGAGCGCTACTATTTGTAACAGGATATGAGCCAGAATTAAGCGAGAATTGTGGCGAGTGTTCCATGCAATCAACTTCCATTATCACATGCGAGAACCCTCGAAGAGAACCAAATGTGTTGAAGATTGCTTTATCACAATTTAAAATTATAATAAGAGTGCAGACGCTCCTCCATCCGGTTCCTAGTACTAGTATAGTACGCACCTTTATGGACTATAGTAGTAGTACTAGTAAACTTTGCGCTTGGCTATTTGGGAAGTCGAACAATAATAGCACTAGTAGTATAGTGTATGCTTCTGGCAATCTGACACCGAATTAACTGTTGCATATCCACCGCCTGAGCGAGGGAGAGCTTGCATTAGTCAAAAGTTTCTCCTTGTCCCGCGAGCCACCGCGCTCAAGCTTCTCCCGTCCTACAACCTTCTCCTCGTTCGGCAAGTTGACGGGACACAGCAAAGTAATGCTAGTCCATGCTGCCTCCTCTCCGGTTAATATGGCTTAATTTCAAATGAGATAAATACACTGTCTGTCACTATATATTTGTAAAAATACGGTCAGTGGACTTCATATACGCTCATTGCGCTCAATATATATATTTTCTGGTGTTCATACGGTCACTAGCTCACCCTGACTGAGTATGTGTGTGCATGCATGTGTAGGTTGAGCACTTGAGCGTGACCGTGTGTGTTTTGTCGTGTGCTCGGACATGCATGCATTAAGGCGTCGCGCATGTTTTTGCATCCATGTGTACGTGTGACCGTTGCATACACGTAGGGGGAGTACGTGTAGGGACCACTAAGGAGCAGTCAAATCACACAGTAAGTTAGTCAGAAGAAGCAACCATCATTTCACTCTTGAATGACATGTACGCAATATAAAATGGTTGATATGGAGAGAAAAAGAAAACCACTATATATACACTAGCAGGAGCCTAAGCTACAGGCCTGCTTGCTTAGGTTGCTCTCTTCACAAGCATAGAACGACGGGTCCGATCCCGCAGCTGGGGGAAGGGAACAATGTTCTGCGTAGACGCGGTCGACATCGGCGAAGGAGAAAACCCACAGTCGGTGCGTCCCAATCTGGGTCACCGCGGTATGGGCCAATGCCGCGTCCCAACCGCCCTTCTAGCTACAGCCCGATGTCCCAGGTAGTCCATCTTCCTTTTGGAGCCGGCTTGCTTCACTGCCGTAGCTCCATCTCCATGTCGATCTTTCTCTACTTCTACCGGCTTCTACTTGTGATGAGTTTATGTCTCATGAACTAGTGCTAGTACTATTATTCTAATCACACTTCTTCAATATATTTGCCATCAGGGATGCTCAAGTTGATTTTAGTGGAACTGCACAAAAGCATCATATGATCCGAGGGTGCCAGTCGTCTTTCCTTCGACAGGTTCTACCTGGCCAGGAAATTAAATCATGTTTAGGGTTTAGGGTTTAAGTCGTAGTGACCCCATCAGTAGTTTTTCTATCGTACACGCTCTCACAACCTTTTTCTTTAGTTGTGAAGTAAATATTGTCTATGATTTGTGAATCATTGAGATGCATCAGCATGCGTGTTAGTTTTCCTTTGTATTTGATGGAATGTTGTAACGGGGCAACCTTGGAATAGGAATGAAAATGGAGTGGAAAACTTTCCATTTTTCCAGAGAAAAATGGATACGGAGAGAAACCAACATTTCGTTTCGTTGGATCGCGCCATCAAGCAAAACCAACGTTTAAATCACGCCTGTCGTGTTCGTGTCTCACCCTCCTCCACGGCTCGACCCCACACGGTCGCTCGGCATGCCACTCACCGCAAACCGAGTAGTATACCATAACTTTCCCGCCTGCTTGTTGATGGATCGCGCCATGGAGTACTAGCACTACTGGAAGAGATTGACGAGTTGGGGGAGGACAGCTAGCTGTAGCACAGACTCCCAAGAACTTACTACTGGAAGAGACAGCGCATGTTGTAGCCGGCTATTGCGACCTTTGAACGCCGAGCAGCCGCGTGCACCCGGAAGCGGCGCGGGCGACGCTCTCTCGGCCGGCGCGCCGCTTCAACGCCGGCGCCAGTGAGAGGTCGTGTCCGCTCTGGCCGGGCATGAATGCGGCACTGACCGTTTCGGGCGGGAAGCACACGCGGGTGATGAAGAGGGTTCGGGTTGGTTAGGACCGGCCGTGGCAGCGGTCCGGACGTGCGCAAACAAGAGATGTTGTACGTTAATATTGCCGCGTATATAATTAACAACGTAAATAATGTGCCAGTTGGACAAATATGATTGGAGATGGAGATGGAAATGGAATTTTATGTAAACACGGATATGCATGTCTATGTCTATGTGTGTGTGCGCGACGACTCTCGCAACCTGAAAGCGGGGGCGTGTTTTTGATCGAGTTTCTTTCTTGGTACGTTAGAAAATCAGTTTATCTAATTCACATCTAGATGTTATTTAAGGATATCACATCTAAGCTCCCACAAGTATATAATGTAGCAACAAGAAACAAAAAAAACTAGGAAAAGACCACAAACAGAGTGGACATCAACTTATATGTGACATAACTATGTCACATCTAGATGTGTCCTAGACATACCCTTAAAAAATTGTCCGCCAGTTTTCGTTTCTTTTTTTCGGGAACGCGCGTATTCTATTTAAAACCACTGCTATGGAGAGATTTTTTTACTCCATTATAGCCTCTTGTTTGATAGAGTTTCTCGCGTCTCGCTCTCTCACCCTCTCCATATCAAAACAAGATGACAGTGTCCACTCTATCTCTCTCCTCATCGGTGGTCACAAATCCGGCCGAATCCCGTCCGCTGCGGGAGGTGAGGCGGTGCAGCGTTGACGTTGTCACCGTCGGCGACGGAGGAAGCCGATGCGCACCGTCCTCTTAGAGCCGGCACTAGCGCGGACGAAGATCCTCCGCGCCCTTTTTCGCTGCCATCGAGTCGGCAGATCCCGCCCGCCTGCCTAAACGACATCTCGCCCACCTGAGGTATAACTTCTTGTACTGGTCCAGCTCCCCAGGTCGCTGCGTGCGGGTTTTCTTCTATGCGACTACTCCCCAACTCCCCATGCATAGTAGCTAGGGTTCGTCGGCTGGTCCAACATCACCTACTAGTACTATTATAGAGGAAATGCCACTCAAAAAGTTGTCCTGATTTATGCCTCAGTGGAGGTATACATGTTGTTTCGACAAAAAGTACATGGTGGTTGTGCGGTCATTGTGTAACATCCAAATTTACAATTTGGAATGTTATACATTAGATCATCATTGCATATCATATTTTATTGCTTTTCTGGTTGATCCTAGAAATTCTACGCAACTCAAGGGCCCTCGGAGAGAGTTGGGGATTTCGTTACTTTCATATTTGAGTTTTCTCAAATTTTGAAATAGGGATCATTTGATTTTATTTATTTTATCTTCAATTATTTCTAATATCAAAATATGAGAGAGGGAATAAAATGACTTTCCCAAAATAAAGAAATATTGAGGGTTTAATAAAAAATCAAATAAATTTTATTTTGGTTTTATTTGCTATTTTATTTGAATTTAGGAAAAATTGCATGTTTTCAAAAATTGCATTTAGAGGAAAAAAAATGTTCATCCTGTTCTAAATATTTTATTTAGACGGGGAAATTTTGTTTTGGCATTTTTAGATTTTTTTTTTTCTAGATTTTTTTGGCGCACCGAAATTGTTAAAAAAACCCACACCCGACTGGGCCAAGGGCCCAGCCGAGCAGGCCGGCCCACCCAGCCGCCGCCGCCTCCAGCCGGATCGGGACCGGAGTTCCGATCGCCGCCGCCGCCGTGTCCGGGGAGGACACGCCTCCCGAGGCCGACCCCTCCCCCAAGTCGACTTCCCCCGCCCCCTTTATAACCGTCGCCACCCCCCTGCAACCCCACAACGCCGCCCCGCCGCCTGCGCCACCGCCGCACCGCTTGCTGTGCCCCGCCCCGCCCGGAGCCGCCGCCCCACGGCCCTGCCGGAGCCCCGCCGAAGAGCTACCGCCGCCGCCGAGGTAGCCGCCAGCCGGTTTTTGAGAAAAAACCGATTCGGTTTTTTTGAAAACCCTAGTTTCCGTTTTTTTAAAATAAATAGATCGGTTTTTCCGGTTTATTTATTTAGGGAGCGCCTGTTCATCCGTTCGTTTTAACGAACGCGTTTTTCGTTTAGTTTTTGTTAACGAACATTCGTTCGTTAACTGTTCATCGTTTTTCTTTTTCTCAGATTAAATCCGCGGTTTTTCTGATCGCGATCTCTGATCCGATGTTCGTTCTAGTTTATCTTGTCGCTCGTTTATCAGAATCAGGCGATTCCAGCGCCTGGAGTTTTGTCTCGAAACTCTCTTTCCTTTAACCAACTCAAACAAGTTTTTGCCACTGTAAAAATTGCCCTAGATCCAGAATAGTAAATGAAGCTTGTTTCTTTTGCCGTTTGTCTTTCGTTGCTTCGTTCGATTTGATTCTTTTTGCCAACCGGAGTTCTTAAGTTGAACTTTCTGGTTAGATCTTTTATTCGAGTTTTACCTATGCATTAGTTGAGTACTTATTGTATGCTTGTTTGTTTGCGATAGAGTAACCGGAGTGCGCCGCTTGCTACTTCGAATCGCTAGGTTTTTCGGATCATCAGCAAGGCAAGTAACACTTTGATCATACCTCCTACTACCCAGTTTTATTGCATTAGATCAATCCTCACACATTGCATGATTAGGATCTAATTAAATTGTGGGTTTGGGGAGTAGTTGAGGTAGAACCTATTACCTGTTTATTATCAAACCTTTGGGAGTTACTCTACGTTTGCTTATTATTGCTATGCTATGCTAGTAGACGTGGATTGGGTGAGTGTATCCATGACAGATGTGAGCTTTGTTAATTAATGGCTTATCTAAGGTGGCAACCTAAACACACATCTGGGTGGATTGAGGCACCTGGGTATTCCAACGATTGCCTGTTTTCTTTTGGACCGCCACCCAGGCTCAAAGGGATCATGACATTATTCATACTAGAAACTTCCGTGTGCAGCCACAAGCTACTATGAGCTCTAGCATAGTTGACTAAGTCATGCGAACTCTTACAGTGGTAGACTAGCAGATGTAGGGGATGTAGGTTGGTACGGTCTACCCGTTCGTAAGGTGCTAGCGCTTCTGAAAGACTATGTCTCGGTCATCCGTTTCTCAAACACCAAGCAGTGCAAGAAAACCAACGGAGGAGATCGAGTCTTGTGGGGAAAAGTGCGCAAACCTCTGCAGAGTGTATAAACTAATAATGGTTAGCCGTGTCCCCGGTTATGGACATCTTGAGTATCTAGTACCTGAATTATCATGTGAATCTCATCATGTTACTCTAAAGTTAATTGTTGGGTTTTTAATGATGATGCTTAATTGGGATTGAGAATGCTGTCAACCATTCTCAATGTTTAACAACTACCATGATAGTTAAATAAAATTTATTTCTTTGCAGTAGGGAAAAATTGGCTTTACGCAAAACTGTAACCATAGAGCTTTCCACCGGCCATATATGCATATAGAATATCCATACTCTTGTATTACTCTCTATGTGTTGCTTTGCCAGCATATTCCATGTGCTGACCCGTTTCGGGCTGCAACGTTAATGTTGCAGACTTTTCAGACGACGATTAAGGTGCCTTAGGTCGTGGTTCTATACTCAGTGATGCCGCTAGAGTTGATGGACTCACTTATCTTCCAAGCCTTCCGCTGTTATCGTTATTAGATGGCCTTTAGCCATATTTATTGTAATAAGTTCTCTTTTGAGACACTCGATGTAATAAGTGTGTGATTGCTACTCTGTTATAAATCCTTCAAGTATTGTGTGGTGTCAGCATTACTGATCCAGGGATGACACCGGAGCACAGAGATTGGACCGTTTGAGGTCTGGTCGCTACAAGATGGTATTAGAGCACACGCTGACTGTAGGACACGACCACTAAGCTAAAGCCCTAGATCACTACTCACTCTTTTCCTTCTGACCTCTCATCTTTTCTACTCTTTAGGATGGCGGATGCAAGGAACAAGTTCACGCAACCAGATGAAGATACACCCTTTGGACGTCACTTGAAGGAAGTCACTAGATACCTGAAAATAGGAGTACCAAGCTTCACCGGAACCTACAACGCCACATTACCTAAAGAAGAGCGCTGGATGATTCAAGTTCAAGTTCCAGGAAGGACGTTCATGCCAGTCACTGAGCCCATAGAGTTTTCTTTTGATTCACCAACTTGGAGTCTAGGAAAGAGCATGGCAGCTCACATCGCCATGGGACGCATCGGAGAAGTTTACCGCAACGATCTCAAGGATACTATCTACCAGATTTGTGGGCGCCGAGATGAGCACTGGGAGATGATCAGCACCAGGAAGGATAGATCAATTGCAGCTTTTATCCAGGAGTTAAACTAGCACATTCGACGTCAGGAGAACCAGATGTGCGCAGACCTGATAGATCTGAAGAAGGCGAGGACAAGAATCAAGGAACTGGAGGAAGAACTCAAGGCTACACGTGAAGATTATGAAGAGGAAATCGAAGTATTAGTGGAAAAGAATGACGGTCTGATCAAGAAGATTGGAATATTCATGGGAGACCCTACGCCAGTAGAAGAAGACGAAGAACCTAAGGAGATTCGCCCGGAAGACTACATCATCATCGGCGACACCGACTCGAATCCAGATGATAGCGATGATGACTATGTTGATGAAGCTGGAGCAGATATCATGGAGTCTGCAACCGAAGAATATTTCTAGTAGACCACCCCAACAGTAGTAGTAGTCCACCATGTAAATATAGTAGTCCGAGCACTTTTGCGATAGTTAGATCGATTGTATGCCCTTGTTTGATTGATTGAATGAAGTGAATTGTTTCCTTTTGCCTCATGTGCATATGAGTAGTGTTTTCTCTTTAGACCCCCTCTATTCTTAAATCTCATCTTTTCTAAACCTCAGATGCCTCCGAGACATGACCCCGGATTTACCTTCCCACCAGAGCTCACTCAGTTGATCCAGCAGCAGAACACATTGATACAGTTACTAGTCCAGAATCAGAATCAGGGGAACAACAACAACAACCCACCACCACCACCACCTGTTGATCACTTAGCCCATTTTCTTAGGCTGAATCCGCCGGTGTTTTCCAGTAGCACCGAGCCGATAGTAGCAGATGATTGGCTCTGCAAGACAGCAAGAGAGTTGACCACGGCAGGATGCAGAGATGCGGAAAAAGTGAAGTTTGCCGCACATCAGCTGGAAGGACCCGCAACATCATGGTGGGAGAATTTCACAGCCACTTTCCCTATCGACACTGTCACGTGGGACCAGTTTCAGCAAGCTTTTCGTACTGCCCATGTTTCAGCAGGAGCTATGGCCATGAAGAAGTGAGAGTTTCGCAACTTGCGCCAAGGAGGACGGACAGTTGGCCAATATGTGGAGGACTTTAGTAAGCTAGCACGTTATGCCCCAGATGACGTTGCTACGGATGCAGCTAAGCAGGAGAAGTTTCTGGAAGGACTGAATGATGAGTTGAGCATGCAGTTGATGGTAGAAACCTTCAACAACTACCAGGAGTTGGTAGATCGTGCTCTCATGATTGAAGGGAAGCAACAACAGATCGAGAACCTCAAGAGGAAGTATGGACAAGGGAAGTACAATTCTGGAGCTCAGCAGAAGCCACGTTTTACCCCTAGACCAGGAGGACATTTCGAGCATACCCATGGAGGAGGTAGCTCGCACAATCACAATGGCCCCAAGACTGGTAATGGGAATGGAGGAAGCAACGGCCAGAACCGCACCAACCCATCAACCCCAGCCAAGAAAGACCTGAGCCAAGTCACTTGTTTTAAGTGCCAGAAGACCGGACATTATGCCAACGAATGTCCTGAATCACAAAATGGAAATGACAATGGAAGCTCTGGGAAGAAGCTGAACCCTTTCAACAGGGGACAGGTGAACCACGTTAACGTGGAGGAGGTTGAAGAGCAGCCGGATGCAGTAATAGGTAAGTTTTTGGTTAAGTCATTTACTGCACCCGTTCTTTTTTATACTGGTGCATCGCATTCATACATATCAAGGGGATTTGTGGATAAGTATAAACTACCAACCCAAGCCCTTAGGTCACCCATGTTAGTAACCTCGCCTGGAGCAGAGTATATGGCTAGTCTGTGGTGTGATCGGTTACCATTAAGGATTGGTAACTACGTATTTCCCTCAGACCTAATAGTGTTGGAATCTCAAGGATTGGATGTGATATTAGGCATGGATTGGTTGTCAAAGTATGAAGGGAATATTGAATGTGCCAGTAAGTCAATTTTGCTTACCACCCCAGAAGGAAGAAGGATCAAGTATGTATCACGTCATGTGCCAAAAAGGACTCAAGTAAATTGCCTAACAGGAGTGGTGCAGGAGGAAGTACCAATAGTGAAGGATTTCCCTGATGTATTTCCAAAGGAATTGCCAGGCATGCCACCGGATAGAGATATTGAGTTTTTGATTGAACTTTTGCCAGGCACAGGGCCAATATCAAAGAGACCATATAGGATGCCCACAAAGGATTTGGTGGAGATTAAGAAGCAGATTAAGGAGTTACTGGATAAGGGTTATATTCGCCCAAGTTCTTCACCTTGGGGATCACCAGTACTTCTAGTAGAAAAGAAGGATGGATCGTTAAGGATGGTTGTTTATTATCGAGGATTGAATGAAGTAACCATCAAGAACAAGTACCCACTACCAATGATCAATGATCTGTTTGATTGATTGCAAGGAGCTAAGGTATTTTCCAAGATCGATCTGCGATCAGGATACCACCAGTTGAAGATTCGAGAACAAGATATACCTAAGACGGCTTTTACCACCAGGTATGGGCTGTACGAGTATACCGTTATGTCATTTGATCTGACTAACGCACCAGCATATTTCATGAACATGATGAACAAGGTGTTTATGGAGTTTCTGGATAAATTCGTGGTAGTGTTCATTGATGATATCCTGGTTTACTCAAAGAATGAAGAGGAGCATAAGGAGCATTTGCGTTTGGTGCTTGGTAAACTCAGAGAACATCAATTATATGCCAAGTTTAGCAAATGTGAGTTTTTGTTGAAGGAAGTTGGATTTCTCGGACACGTTATATCTGGAGAAGGTATAGCAGTAGATCCCACTAAAGTTGACACCGTGACCAATTGGGAAGCACCAACAACAGTTGGAGAGATCCGGAGTTTTCTTGGACTCGCAGGATACTACCGGAGATTCATTGAGAATTTCTCAAAGATTGCGAAGCCTATGACGGAGTTGTTGAAAAAGGATACCAAGTTCATATGGACTGAGGAATGTGAGGCCAGTTTCCAGGAATTGAAGAAACGTTTGGTTACATCACCTGTGTTGATTTTGCCAGATCAGACCAAGAATTATGAGGTGTATTGCGACGCTTCACGTCGAGGACTTGGAGCAGTGCTTATGCGGAAAGGAAGAGTTGTTTCCTATAACTCACGACAGCTTAAGCCTCATGAGTTGAATTACGCTACGCATGATTTGGAGTTAGCAGCCTTAGTGCATGCATTGAAAACCTGGAGACACTTTCTCATTGGAAATCATTGTGAGGTGTACACAGATCACAAGAGTTTGAAGTATATCTTCACGCAGAAAGAGTTGAATCTCAGGCAAAGAAGATGGTTGGAGCTCATCAAGGATTATGATATGAGATTACATTATCACCCCGGAAAGGCCAACATAGTAGCTGACGCGTTGAGCCGTAAAAGCCATGTCAATACCTTAATGACGGGAGATTTACCAAGGGAGTTAGCTGAAAATCTTCATGAGCTATATTTGGAGATAGTTCCGAGAGGCTATGTAGCAGCATTGGAGATTCAGTCTACTTTGATGGATAAGATCAGAGAAGCTCAAAGGACTGACAAGGAGATTGCCTCTATAAAGGAGAAAATAAGCAAAGGAAAAGCTAAGGGATTTCGTGAAGATGAGCACGATACCCTATGGTTTGAAGACCGTGTTTATGTACCAAATGATTCGGAGATCAGGAAGTTAATTCTGCAAGAGGCACATGATTCACCATATTCGATTCACCCAGGAAATACCAATATGTATTTGGATTTGAAGGATACTTTCTGGTGGACCGGAATGAAGAAGGATATTGCGAAGTATGTAGCAGTTTGTGATATATGTCAGAGAGTAAAGGCAGAGCATCAGAAGCCAGTAGGATTGCTACAGCCATTGCCGATACCCGAATGGAAGTGGGATAAGTTAGGCATGGATTTTATTACGGGTTTACCCAGAACTCGTTCAGGCTATGACTCAATATGGGTTGTAGTCGATCGTTTGACAAAGGTAGCCCATTTCATTCCAGTGAAGACTACCTATACCTGTGTAAAGTTGGCAAAGATATACATGACCAGAATCGTATGTCTACATGGAGTTCCAAAGAGCATTGTATCAGATATAGGAACCCAATTTACCTCAAAGTTCTGGAATCAGTTGCATGAAACTTTGGGTACCAGACTAGAGTTTAGTACAGCTTTCCATCCGCAGACAGATGGACAGACCGAGAGAGTCAATCAAATTTTGGAGGATATGCTGAGAGTTTGTGCGCTAGATTACGGATCTAGTTGGGACGAGAATTTGCCATATGCAGAGTTCTCTTACAATAACAATTATCAATCCAGTTTGAAGATGGCCCCTTTCGAAGCCTTATACGGAAGGAGGTGCAGGACCCCATTGTCTTGGGATGAAGTTGGAGACCGTCAGTTGTTTGGACCGGCTCTGATTAAGGAGTCTAAACAGAAAGTGAAATTGATTTGCGACAGGCTCAAGGTAGCCCAGTCCTGGCAGAAGAGCTGCGCAGATTCTAAACGCAAGGAGATAGTTTACGAAGTCGGAGACCGTGTTTATCTTCGAGTATCACCACTTCGAGCAGTTAAGCGCTTTGGAGTTAAGGGAAAGTTAGCGCCACGTTTTGTAGGCCCATACAAAGTTTTGGAACGAATGAGAGAAGTAGCCTACAAGTTGGAATTGCCCGAAGGATTATCAGGAGTTCATGATGTGTTCCACGTTTCCCAGTTGAAGACGTGCCATGCAGAGATGGCTGATATACCGCTGAGAGATACAGTGCCGCTGGAAGCAATTCAGTTGGACAATGATTTGACCTATGAGGAGAAACCAGTCAAGATTCTTGAGTATGCCAGCCGAGTTACCCGCAGTAAGGTTATCAAATTTTGCAAAGTTCAGTGGAGCCACCACATGGAGGATGAAGCCACCTGGGAGCGAGAGGAAGAATTGCTGAAGGACCACCCTCACCTATTTTCTAGCCAACTCGAATCTCGAGGGCGAGATTCATCTTAAGGGGGTAGGTTTGTAACATCCCAAATTTTCAATTTGGAATGTTATACATTAGATCATCATATCATATCATATTTTATTGCTTTTCTGGTTGATCCTAGAAATTCTACGCAACTCAAGGACCCTCGGAGAGAATTGGGGATTTCGTTACTTTCATATTTGAGTTTTCTCAAATTTTGAAATAGGGATCATTTGATTTTATTTATTTTATCTTCAATCATTTCTATTATCAAAATATGAGAGAGGGAATAAAATGACTTCCCAAAATAAAGAAATATTGAGGGTTTAATAAAAAAATCAAATAGATTTTATTTTGGTTTTACTTGCTATTTTATTTGAATTTAGGAAAAAATTGCACGTTTTCAAAAATTGCATTTAGAGCCAAAAAAATGTTCATCCTGTTCTAAATATTTTATTTAGACGGGGAAAATTTGTTTTGGCATTTTTATATTTTTTATATTTTTTTTCTAGATTTTTTTTGGCGCAGCAAAATTGTTAAAAAAACCCGCGCCCGACTGGGCCAAGGGCCCAGCCGAGCAGGCCGGCCCAGCCAGCCGCCGCCGCCTCCAGCCGGATCGGGACCAGAGTCCCGATCGCCGCCGCCGTGACCGGGGAGGACACGCCTCCCGAGGCCGACCCCTCCCCCAAGTCGACCTCCCCCGCCCCCTTTATAACCGCCGCCACCCCCTCCAACCCCACACCGCCGCCCCGCCGCATGCGCCGCTGCCGCCGCCTGCCGCTTGCCGCGTCGCCCGGAGCCGCCGCCACGCCACCTTGCCGTAGCCCCGCCGGAGAGCCGCCGCCACCGCCGAGGTAGCCGCCGGCCGGTTTTTGAGAAAAAACCGATTTGGTTTTTTTTTAAAACCCTGGTTTCCGTTTCTTAAAATAAATAGATCGGTTTTTTTCCGGTTTATTTATTTAGCGAGCGCCCGTTCGTCCGTTTGTTTTAGCGAACGCGTTTTTCGTTTAGTTTCTGTTAACGAACGTTCGTTCGTTAACTGTTCGTCGTTTTTATTTTTCTCGGATTAAATCCGCGGTTTTTTTGATCGCGATCTCTGATCCGATGTTCGTTCTAGTTTATCTTGTCGCTCGTTTATCGGATCAGGCGATTCCAGCGCCTGGAGTTTCGTCTCGAAACCCTCTTTCCGTTTAACCAACTCAAACAAGTTTTTGCCACTGTAAAAATTACCCTAGATCCAGAATAGTAAACGAAGCCTGTTTCTTTTGCCGTTTGTCTTTCGTTGCTTCGTTCGATTTGATTCTTTTTGCCAACTGGAGTTTTTAAGTTGAACTTTCTGGTTAGATCTTTTATTCGAGTTTTACCTGTGTATTAGTTGAGTACTTATGGTATGCTTGTTTGTTTGCGATAGAATACCCGAAGTGCGCCGCTTGCTACTTCGAATCGCTAGGTTTTGCGGATCATCAGCAAGGCAAGTAACACTTTGATCATACCTCCTACTACCCAGTTTTATTGCATTAGATTAATCCTCACACATTGCATGATTAGGATCTAATTAAATTATGGGTTTGGGGAGTAGTTGAGATAGAACCTATTACCTGTTTATTATCAAACCTTTGGGAGTTACTCTACGTTTGCTTATTATTGCTATGCTATGCTAGTAGACGTGGATTGGGTGAGTGTATCCATGACAGATGTGAGCTTTGTTAATTAATGGCTTATCTAAGGTGGCAACCTAAACACACATCTGGGTGGATTGAGGCACCTGGGTATTCCAGCGATTGCCTGTTTTCTTTTGGACCGTCACGCAGGCTCAAAGGGATCATGAGATTATTCATACTAGAAACTTCCGTGTGCAGCCACAAGCTACTATGGGCTCTAGCATAGTTGACTAAGTCGCGTGAACTCTTACAGTGGTAGACTAGCAGATGTAGGGGATGTAGGTTGGTACGGTCTCCCCGTTCGTAAGGTGCTAGCGCTTCTGAAAGACTATGTCTCGGTCATCCGTTTCTCAAACACCAAGCAGTGCGAGAAAACCAACGGAGGAGATCGAGTCTTGTGGGGAAAAGTGCGCAAACCTCTGCAGAGTGTATAAACTAATCATGGTTAGCCGTGTCCCCGATTATGGACATCTTAAGTATCTAGTACCTGGATTATCATGTGAATCTCATCATGTTACTCTAAAGTTAATTGTTGGGGTTTTAATGATGATGCTTAATTGGGATTGAGAATGCTGTCAACCATTCTTAATGTTTAACAACTACCATAATAGTTAAATAAAATTTATTCCTTTGCAGTAGGTAAAAATTGGCTTTACGCAAAACTGTAACCATAGAGCTTTCCACCAGCCATATATGCATATAGAATAGCCATACTCTTGTATTACTCTCTATGTGTTACTTTGCCAGCATATTCCATGTGCTGACCCGTTTCGGGCTGCAAGGTTAATGTTGCAGACTTTTCAGATGACGATTAAGGTGCCTTAGGTCGTGGTTCTATATTCAGTGATGCCGCTGGAGTTGATGGACTCACTTATCTTCCAAGCCTTCCGCTGTTATCGTTATTAGATGGCCTTAAGCCATATTTATTGTAATAAGTTCTCTTTTGAGACACTCGATGTAATAAGTGTGTGATTGCTACTCTGTTATAAATCCTTCAAGTACTGTGTGGTGTCAGCATTACTGATCCAGATATGATACCGGAGCACAGAGATTGGACCGTTTGAGGTCTGATTGCTACACATTGTCCATATGATGGTAGTACTATCACTGGTTAAATAAAGAAATGCTTTTTTTCTCGGGTATCCTGGTTTAGTTCCCATCAAGATCTCTACTCTTAATGGAGCAGTTGGTAGTCTCCGCCGGTTAATTTTCGTCCCATCACTTTCGTCTGATTTTTTTCATAGGTTAACCTTAGTAGATTTTTTTTTGTTCCGTCCACCACTTCCCATCGCATCGATCAAGCGAAGCCCATCGATCCCCCACCGTACGAGTGGACAAAAAACCAAAAAAAAAACACACACATCCCTCCCCAATCCCTAGCTCCTCCCCCCGTCTCCACCCACAGCCGCCGCCGCCGCACGCCCGCAGCCCTCCTCCGCTCGCTCTGACCATCCAAATGGTGCTTCTCCTCACGCCCACGCCGTCCTCCTCCTCAAGCCATCACCGTTGTCTCCCCTCCTCTGTGACCGGCCTGCGTGATCCCAACGCGGGGGACGACATTAACCATGGAGCGGAGCCCTGTGGGACGAGGTGGAGATTGGAGAATGCCGCGGCGATGAGGGGCACCACATACGTGGTACCACCACGCACCATGGTGGGGATGAGAGGTGTTGTAGCCCTTCCATCGAGCTCGACTCCGGCGGTCCACGCCGGCGACGACGATAACATGATCCCTACCAGTGATGAGCACGACGTGCTCCGGCCCAACCGCCTCGACCTCCACAAGCCCCGTCGAGATTCGTCAGCCCACCCTTCTCTTCTTTCACCACCAGGGGTTGAGGAGGAGCACCATCAACTCACTTGATTTTATTTCAATTTTCTATTCAGCTCAAAGAGGTTCTGCGGTACAGCCTAGGAAATAAAAGGTGAGTCAATTTGAAGCATGACCACCACCAACGTGCTTTTTTCTTCTTTCTCTTTCTAATAATGTTGATTGTATCTATAAGATATGTTAATAGATGCATCGAAGTCTGATTTGGGGAGGGATTTCTTAAGCTGAATGGAGAGGTCAAATTGAGCTATAAGCTGTTTTCTACTGTATTTCTTTAGTTCCAATTCATTGGATTTGATATTAAAGTTCTATAGCCAAATGATAGTTCAGATTGAGTACATCTGCTACTCCACTTATTTAAAATCTACCATATTCTATTATTTAAACTATTAACTATTGACTAGATGACGCAGATGCTTTCCCCATGGGATAACTTGACAATTTTTTAGAGAAGTGATAAAAAACGTCAAGCTTGAAGAACAAAAGTTTGAGCAAATATTGGAATGCTGACTTCAAATGCCATGTAGTTCATAGTCTATGTGCAATGGCTCTTTAATTTGACTGAAGCAAATGTGATCCCAGCGCGTCGACCTTGGAGACGACTGCGATTGTTTGACGTCCTTCACAACTCACAACTGCTACGGTGCTTCCCGACTCCTTTTTGACTTTCGTCCCCATGTGTTTTGTTGTTCTGCCGTGCTTGTCCTTTCATTATTTTGGATGAAGTGCGTTGGTCAATTTCTGTTGGAAGCAGCAACAGCAATATCAAAAGAACTGAAGATCTGTTACAAATTAGTATATGTTTTTCTATGGATGTGTTTGCTATACAGGCTTAGGCTGGATATTTTGCTTCATGCTGATTGGGCAAACGGCTATCAACACCAATGTTAGCACCATCCATCTTTCTAGCGGACTTCCAAGCACGCAAGTATGAGGATACCATGGCCAAGGATCATATGGTGATGCACCGCGGCAGGGCTATCGGGATGAAAAAGAGGCTTTTTTCGTGCCCCACGTTGGCCACACCACTACCGCCTACTCGACAATGAAAGCCGTAAGTGTCTTGCTTCGATCTCTTCTTCTTTCCGATGATGATTATATCTATGTTTTTAAGGCATCTGTAAGGCAACGTTTAGGCGACGCCTAGGCGTCGAGGCGCCCCCCCCCCCCCCCCAGCGCCTTAAAGCGAAGCGTCACCTTAAAAACATAGGATTATATGTCTATGTGCCAATTCACCACTGAAAACAGTGATTTGATGCATGCCTGGTCATTTTATTATTGTTAAGTTTCTGTAGCCTGAAATGTGAAACCACACTGAATTTGGCTCGTTCACGTGCCCTCTAGCGGTTTTGGTGTTATTACTTCTGAGGATGGACCCAGAGTGGGTGATACTTTGTTAGACAAGTGTGTACCTCTACAATCTTAGTAATTTATGACCAGATGGTTGTGTTTTTTTAGGTTGGACCTTGTCTACTTACCAGAGCGGGTTATAGTTTGATAATCAAATATCTAGCTCTGTCATGCATCGGAGTGGAGTATCACCGTGGCAAGAGACTTCAGAAAATACCACTGCAATGAGTGGAGCCTCACCATGGTAGGAGAATTCCGCAAATATTACTCCAAATCAAAGTTCTTCCCGAGGATCTGAATCCGTTCAGTTTGCCTTCGACGAAGTAACTGTTTTGTGCAGGATGGAAGAATTAGAAGTTGGTGTCCCTGTAGCATCCCTGTAATTCACTGCCGGAATTTGCACATATAATCTTCTATACCATATTTTCTTGATTTTGAATTCCGTAGATTGTTTCATACCCTTTAATTCACTGCTGGAATTTGCACATATAATCTTCTATACTATATTTTCTTGATTTTGAATTCCGTAGATTGTTTCATATCAGTACTGGTACTAAATGAATACTCTTCATGCTCTGATATGGATCCCCTGTTCTGATTGTAGGTGAAAAGTTTTCTTCCTTAAATTTTGTATCGAAACTGAAAAATTGCTCTGTTTTCATGACTTCTATCGCTGCACAGGGAAACCATCCCGCCACCGCTAGGGAGCTCTTGGTTGCACCGCAAGCTGCAATGCCTTGTCGCTTGTGTCACTTAACCGCTATGGCCTCTCGCTGCTCAAAATTGATAGTTTGGTGCAGGTTTGTCTCACCCACTTCTTCTAGTCCTACTTCTGTTACTATATGTAGACCATGACACTCAGTTCTAGCAAAAATTGCATCTTGGTGAGGCTCACTGGATAATGTTCATGGTTTATAAGCTTTTGACTTGTTGTCTACTTGTCTTGCGCCTTCTTTAAGAGCAACTACCACATGTCTGATGATATTCCTCTACTGGTTGTAGTTAAGAACAGATTCCGTTACTTATCATAGCAGAACAAGAGAATTGCAGCTTATTATTGGTCGAAAATAAAATGTAGCTGGGATGAAGCTCAATGTGACGGGTCCAACTTGGTATTGATCTTCTCTAAAATTTCATATAAGTTTTTCTTAGATTCAAGCCCCAAGCCCACTGAACAATTGTTTTGCAGATGTGAGCCACACATCAGGTTACATTTCTAATAAATAAATGATTACTGAAATTATTTAATCCATGTTTAGACTAAATGCTAAAAGGTTAGTTTAGAAGCTTATCTAATCCTTATTTTGTATTGTTGTCCCTTTTAATTATATCCATGTATTCTATCAAGGATCATTTTGTTGCATTTGTAAAAGAAAAACAATTTTGTGATAAAAAAAAGACATGGAATTTTGCTATCAAAATTATTGTATCGTGCCATCTTTCTTCAGAATATTCTTTGTCCTCGACCTGATGGGTTGTTGTTAATCCTAATTTATTATTTGATTCCAGTGTCATTCTTTGTCCCTTGCGCTCATGAGGGGAGAGAGAGGGAGAGCAGAGAGGAGTGTGGACGCAGTGCTAACTGGTAGATACGGTCTGTGTGTAAGGCGGCAGTGATCTGCTGGTATGATTCTCGGTGAGCCAAGGTAACAGATAGCCGTTCCATCCCTTCTGGCGCCCTGTGGAGCCTGGCCAGAGTTTCCGTCAAAGCTAGGTAGGAAAGTAAGCTTTTCTGTCTTAGTTGCCGAGCAAGCTACAGTTATCTTTCTTTGAAAAGCTACGCTTTGTTGCATTGCCACATGTCACATGTAGGTTGCTTATGATATGCCCCAATAGTGGAGAGTATTTATCATAAAACTATCACACTACAGGTTTCATCGGTCCCACAGAACTACCGGTTTAAAAAACGTCAAAAAAACCAGATTATGCTAATTTTTTGCCTAAAAACTACCACTTGCGTTAGATGACCATTTTGCTGGTTTTAAACGTGTTATGACATGTGGGACCCACTTGTCAGGGCTGATGCGGCAGCAAAGTGAACTCCGTTTATTCGGACTGTTATATTTGCCGTTATTACCTTCTTCTTCCTCCTCTTTCTTTCCTAGGCATTTCAACCAACACCTCATCTTCGTGCCCCACGACAAGCACTGTTGTGGTCCATGTCGTTCACCTGGAGGCTGTTGTAGTCGAGGATGACGCCTGACTAGGCCCCGTGCGGTGCATGGGCTTGTCGTCTTTGGTGGTGCCGTCGAGGACGCGAAGCTCGCCACTGGTCATGAGCGCGAGCGACAACGAGGCTGCCTCGACCGCGTTCAACCATCGGACGCTCATCGACCATGTGTACTTTCTCGGGGAAGGAGTAGCAGGTGGCAAGGAGATAGATGTCGCTTTGTCTTTGAGAGTGGTTAAGGAGACGATGACTACCGGACGAAAGAAGAGGCAGAGATAATTGGTATTTGTTGCCATTATATGAATGGTAGCCACACGTCGTCATGTTCGAGTCACATTTCTAAATTAGAACAATTGTGTGATTGGTGCATTTTCTGTTATTCCATGGCAATGCAACGGCAGCCCACGGATCGACACGAACATGGCGAGGGGATTGGGGCAGAGAGCGGGGTGGTTGGCGGGAGACTCCTCCTTGCCACTCCATGGGGAAGTACGATGTGAAGCGAGAGGGTGCCGTGGCGAAGCTGAGGTGGGCGGTCTCTGGTTTAAAGGAGAGGATTCCAACAAGAAATGTTTCACTACGGCATGAAACCTAGAGGGAAGGGGAGGGTCCGGCAGGAAAAGAGAAATGTGTGTCATGATTTATTTTTCTTCTCTCTTTTGGGATCGTGTGTTGTGGATAACATGATAGATACTCCGGGCATTCACATTTTCCCCTCACATATGGGTTGGATTTGGGGGAGTCCGAACTGTCCAGTCAGCTGAATTTTGGGGAGCCTGTTGGGCACCCGTTTGATGTCCAAACACGTCCAGACGTATGAGGGAGAAATGAGCGTCGACCTTGGAGACGACATTAATGCATTGTAGCTCGTAGCAACTATTTAATGGCTCTTTCTAAAAAGTTTCCATTTTAGTTTACTGAATATGTTTTCTTGCTTGAGTTATATCAGCTGGGCAAGTGCTAGAACCCAGGAGCATATGATTTTGCTGCTCTTGAGATACATGCCAATATTGCAATCTTGACTGTGCAACTATATAGACAAGGGATTGCATTTCTACATTGAAGGTTCAGTGTTGAAGCTGCTTGCATTGAGCTGCAATAGATCTTGACTTCGGCAAAAAAGAAGGTATATTGAGCTTAATGACGAATGGTTACATATAGATAGAAGAACCGGTTGTAATATATACATTTTTTGTCCTGAAGTAGCTCTTCTACCTTTGATTCGTGTAATGAATATCCAGTGTATATAGTTCATTCTTTACACCTTTTCTTTAAGAGAACACATATTTCTTTGTGTTTACATTTAAAACCTATGTTTTCATTTTAAATAACACGCGTGAATTTTAAACCTCCGCGGCCGCAACGTCCAGGACATCGTGCCCAGACACATGGAGCACTGCCTTTTGGTCATTTTCTACTCAATTATAGAGTTTTATTGCAGCATCATAATTTTTTGTATCTCAGTAAAGTGCATGTTTTTTAGATTAATAGTAAAGTGCATGTCAGTAGCTCCAAAAGGAAAATTTTCAAGAAAATTGTTCTTTCCTGATGGTAATCATTTTCATACAAACTACTATGCTTTGCTTGTCCTGTTGGTTTTGCATCGTGTCCATTCCAGAACCTCTGGAATAATGAACGTTGTTGAATTCCTACTACTGTGTTATGATTTTTAAGCTTTAATTGTTGCGATCCCTTAGGTTAATAGTAAGCTCGAGATGAAACTTTGGCGGAGATATAGTTTTGATATATAACTTTACTTCATTTTTAATCCATGTGGTAATGTCTTTAGCATACATGATATTTTAGCATAACATACACTGTTCTCTCATAACAATTGATCACTTTCTAAACTCTAATCTTATTTTGGTTCACGTTACAAAACTACATGATGATGAAGGGCGGAGTTGTCCTTAGAAGAATTGTCTAAAGAGCTAAAAAGTAGTAACACCATGTCTTGTTCAAGTGTCAAATCAGCATTGCAACACGATGACTCATGTATGACATCCGCCCGTGTTGATTATTGGTACCTTAGATAATTAGGAGATGCATGCATCAACCTATGATAATTAGTATATGTCTGGCCATATTTTTATGTGTTGTAGTTAATTTGTACACAAATCACCGTAAGTCAATGTGTGTAGCACAATAAAACAGAAAAGGTGTAACAAAGGGGATTATGTGGACGTTCAAAAGGGGCAACAAAATTCTTCCAAGTTTTAAGAATATATATGTAATAAAAAAATTAAAGGCCCGTAGCAACGCACGGGCAATTTGCTAGTAATTATGATGCTTCTATTTGTTGGTGTACTTTTCATTAATTCTTATTGACAATTGAGATGTCGTTGCTAACCCTTTTTTATATTTTGGGAAATAGCGATGCGTGTCTCCATACCCGGGCATGTCTTCCTCAATTTTAGTGGAACTGCACAAAATTGGATGGTCATTGTTGTTCCGCCTCACTGTCCTCTGCCACGTGGTTCTTCCTTCCTCGAGGTTGATTACTGAGAAGAAACAGACCACAGTGAGGATTTGTCGAACTTCTTAGGTGCCTCACCCAAACTTGATGCCAAATGGATGATGCATCACCACGATGACCTATCGATGTTCATGGTTGTGCCTCATGGTTGCGTTAGCTGGTGAAGCTGATCGATTTTCGACGAAAAACAAGCTGTCTTCCATCAGTGCTCTTTGCTTGTTACACACAAAGATGATATCCTTCGTCAGTTCACCTTGGTTGCGTTGGAGACGCAGTCGTCTTTCACGTTGGTGCAATTTTCGCTAGGGTTTTACGACAGGTGGGCCCAAAAATGTGGCTGGCTCACCTGTCATACAGCCAAAAGCAGGTGCAGTGAAGGGACCGGAGCTCAGTCCGTACTACAGTAGTATATATATATAAGCGGGAGCCTCAGCGCTTGTTCGCTAGGGTTTGCACTCTCCATTCGCTCGCCGCACTACATATATGTTACACGCTGGAGGCTCAGCGTTCATTTGCTAGGGTTTGCTATATTCACAGTCTCTCACCCTTTCTTCACCAGATCTAAACAAGACTGCGTTGGCCTCTTGTCTCTCTCTCCCCCCTCACAGCTGGTGAAGGAGGCGTCCGTATCCCGTCGCACCGGGAAGGGGAGGAGGTGCAGCGTTCACTCTATCGCCTTCGGCGAGGGAGGCAATCCACTGCCGGCTGCGCTGTTCTCTTTCACCCAGCGCCTGTGCAGGAGGGCCACCGACCCCTTCTTCCTCGCTGCCGTACGTAGTGTGGGCAGATCCGGCCTCCCGTCGCACGCCTTGCCACATCCCGACGTCCCTAAGGTATAAGTTTCTTTGAAACCGTCGTTGCTCTAGCTGCATGTGGATCTTTTTCGATCTCTAGTCGAATCTTGGTCTTGGTTCAAAGAGGAAAGAAGGGTGCGGTGGACTGGAGCAAGAATCTAGGACGTGGTTCAATGAGGAAAGGAGGGCGGAAAGTAGTATAGACTGGCTATCCAGCCGCTTTGTAGGTCGAAAAGGGAAAAAAGGGGGCAACCCAGTACACACATCTGTAAGGAACCGATCTCTTTATTGAAAAGGGAAAGAAATTGGGGGGTCGGGTAGTTTGTGCACGACTAGATTTGCTGCCCTCACATAGGAAGAAGGTTCAAAGAGAACAAATATGGGACCAGCGCATATATGTTGCTTGGCTACATACTCTGCATCACCCATTTATACGTGTGGACGCACATGGTGCTGGCATGTCCCATCCAACTATTTTACTGTTGTTAATCTCAGAATTAACTACTGATCTGTTTTAAAAGAATTTCTCTATTAATATGAATCAATGCAACCGTTTAGAAATGCTACTGTCCTATACTTTGTTTTCCATCAAGATAAGGTAGATGCTTCTTTTTGTGGCCGCATGTTTCATCCTCCTTTATTGGCCAGTAATTGTTTTCTTTTTTGCCTCTTAAAACAGGAATATCTATTCAACTTGTTGCCATAGAAAACTTAAATGTCACACCGGCAACTTTGCTTGATTTCAGTACAACTGCATAAAACTTGATTGGATTTCCTATTCGTGTTGGTAGATTCATATTTTATGTTGGTCGTCTCATGAAAGGTCAGTACAGGCCTTCATCCACATGATTGTGCAGTGTGATTTGAGATGCTGTGCTACTTGTATTGGTACTGTTTTAAATAAATGATGAATTGAAGCTATTGTATTGCTGTCTTTTCCCATTAAGTAGTGAATGGGACCAACCCAGACATGATACTTGTTGCTTTGTTACAACAAATTCAGCATCACCCCCTTTATAAGCCAGTAATTGATGCCACTCTCAGAATTAACTACTGAATCTTATTTCAAAACTGCAACACTTGTTAGGGATTGGCGGGATTACCATTTTTGTGGCCGCATGTTTCATCCTCCTTTATTAGCCAGTAATTGATTCCTTTTTTGCCTCTATTTATACAGGGATATCTATTCAACTTGTTGCTATTGTGACATTTTGCTTCGCTACGCGAAACACTTTGCTTGATTTCAGTGCAACTGCACAAAACGAGATTGGATTTCCTATTCGTGTTGGCAGATTCGTACGTGATCTTGTGTGCGTCATGACAGGTTGGTACTTGCCTTCATCCACATGATCGTGCAGTGTGTTTTGAGATGCTATGCTACTTGTATTGGTACTGTTTTAAATAAATGATGAATTGAAGCTATTGTATTGCTGTCTTTTCCCGTTAAGTAGTGAACAAAAATGGGATCAACCCAGACATGATGCTTGTTGCTTTGTTACAACAAATTCAACATCACCCCCTTTATAAGCCAGTAATTGATGCCACTCTCAGAATTAACTACCGAATCTTATTTCAAAATTGCAACACTTGTTAGGGATTTGCGGGATTACCATTTTTGTGACCGCATGTTTCATCCTCCTTTATTAGCCAGTAATTGATTCCTTTTTTGCCTCTGTTTATACAGGGATATCTATTCAACTTTTTGCTATTGCGACATTTTGCTTCGCTATGCGAAACACTTTACTTGATTTCAGTGCAACTGCACAAAACAAGATTGGATTTCCTATTCGTGTTGGCAGATTCGTATTTTATCGTTGTCGGTCTCATGAAAGGTCAGTACAGGCCTTCATCCACATGATTGTGCAGTGTGCTTTGATATGTTGTGCTACTTGTATTGGTACTGTTTTAAATAAATGTTGAATTGAAGCTATTGTATTGCTGTCTTTTCCCATTAAGTAGTGAACAAAAATGGAACCAACCCAGACATGATGCTTGTTGCTTTGTTACAACAAACTCTGCATCACCCCCTTTATAAGTAGATGGAAGCACATACTGTTGTTGCGCCCACTATACCCCGGAACTGAATCTTAGTTCAAAACTGCAAACACTTGTTAGGGATCGGCAGGAGTACCATTTCTGTTAGGGATCGGCCGGAGTACATGTTTAAGAAATGTATTGTTCAGATAATGTCTCTGTTATTATATATCAGTTACAGACTTAAAGTGTTTTACAAATGGTACTATCCTGCTTTGTAGTTCTTTCTACATGTTTAACCAAGGTATTGTTAAGATAATGTCTCTGTTAAAATAAATAAGTCGCTTTGTTTTAGGAATGATACTTTTCTGCTTTTTCGTTCTTTATACATCTTGAAACAAGGCACTGTTAAGATAATGTCTCAGTTAATATGAATGAATCACACTGATTGAGAATTGCTACTCTCCTGCTTTGTTTCCCATTAAGATAAGGTAGATCAATAGATGTTTTTCTTCTGGGATTACAAGTCATCAACCGTTATTTCTCAGTAATTGTTTCCCTTATACCTTTTTTTGCTTACAGGGATATCAAAATTAAAGCTCGGTTTTATTCCGACTTCGATTTTAGTTCAACTGCACAAAAGGAGACAATGTGTCCAAGGCAAACTGCTGCATTACTGGGTCCAGTTGGTCGTTCCACTTTGCAGAAAGAAGCAGTCATTGTTTGCGCTACATTATAGAAGGAATGACTGAGAAACTTTACAGAGTATTAGGCCTTCCACTATGTAGGCCAAAAGAGGTGCCAATTTCACCTTTTCTTAGTTTGGCACCGAATCCCTCCATTGCTACAGCCGGTGCCATAAATATTAGACACCGGTGACATGACTAGTCTACAGAGACCATTGGCAATTTAACAACACGTGGAGTGCCCTGGGCAAGAAGTGCCCAAACAAGTACAAGAAGTGATAGGACTCCACATCATAGGCATTACATATTTTGAATGGGAAAAGCTTGTCAAAGTTTAATCATTGATGTTAGCAAGAAGCGACAGGACTCCACGATCATAGGCATTAAATATTTTGAATGGGAAAAGCTTGTCAAAGTTTAATCACTGATGTTAGCAAGAAGACGTTAGTTTAATATATTGGAATTGGAAAACCTTGTCAAAATTTGCTCATTGATGTTAGCCAGAAGACATGCATTTGATATTTTTGAGTGGGACGCCCTTGCTGTGAGCAGCGTCAAGTGTTTTTTCCTATTCCTGTGTTTAGTTTAGAAGTAAACAATTACTCTGCTGAGATATTCCTGTGTTAAAGTTTGTTCTGAATATTGTTTATGTAATGCCATGCCTTGTGTTTGATTGCAAAGTTGAGCTTGGAATGTTGTGGCATGCGGCATCACGAGCTGTTCACCATGCCTCCTGAGAATAATGCTTCGTATTATTTTGCATGTCGATCTAATGCCAGTGATTTGCTTGTTAAGAAGATCATCCTCTTCTGTTGTTTCCGTGCTTAAGAAGTTCATCGTCTGATGTTTCATTCATAGCCTATACGACAAGTCGGGAAGGTTAGACGTGAAACCATATGATCTTCCGACCAACTCATGATATTAGGCCGTGATTGGATCGTCGTTTTCCAACCAAAACCGCTTGTAAAACTGATGCTTGTAAATTAAAGCAGATGGTCTCGGGCGAAGGCACTTGGTTGGTCGATTTCGACTAGTAAAATATCGGAAGTACTTGACACACGATAAAAACGCTGAACGACACTCGGACGATTGCTAATCCAGTCGTTAGCTGCTGTTTCAGCCTTGCCCATGGATGGCATGATACGCACGTCGTGCATGTATCGTCTGGTAATGTCGTCCATATAGCAGTGCTCGTAAAATATACACCGGTCTCTCAAATTACACGCGTAACCCGCCGGTTTTACTTACAGACCTCAGGCCCTCGGTTTCATTACGCCTGTATTTTACGCGTTGTTTTCGATGACGAGTAAATTACACTTGTATGTTAATACAGGTTTGAAATAAACCAGAGCTCCCAAGCGTGGCCTTACCATTTCATGCCGTCTCAGTTTCTCGAAGGTGCTCATAGGTGTCCGATGATCCTGGCTTCCTGAATGAGTAGCGGGCGCTGTATCAGACCATCCGTAGGGCCCGCGAGGCCCCCTCCGTTGTCCTTCGAGTTGTTGCACTCGCCGTGGCACCGAGCATTGTTAACATCGTCAATGAACATGAGGATTCAGGAGATGACTTTATTTTGACTGGATGACACTAGGGACCCACTAGGGCCATAGCCGTACGTACGCAAGTGCCTCCTTATTATGTACAACTATTTTTTTTGCTTTCTCCTGTTTTCCTGACATCATGGTCCCACACCATTGTCAACCTATGTAGTCAATATAAACGAGAGAATTGCACAAGGTGCGGCCGACAGCTGGGACCAAGCAGCTCGAGTAGTATTTGTGTTTTTGAGGCGTGAGCACTACAGAGTTTTTCTTGGCGATGATTTCGTTGTTGTTCAGAGGAGAGCAGGGTATTAACTGGGCGGGCTGTGGCCCGTCTAGCCCAGGCCAGATATCCAGCCCAGATACTAATTTTTTCAAGATGAAAATGGCTAGCCCAGCTATACGTCTTTTTGAGGAGTACCCAGGCAAGGTCAACTTGTTATTCTCCGCCCCGTAGGGCTGCAAATCTTTCCTAGGAGGGATGCATTAGTGTGACGCCCCTGATTTGACCGTACACTAATCATGCACGCAAATGTGTACGATCAAGATCAAGGACTCACGGGAAGATATCACAACACAACTCTACAAATAAAATAAGTCATACAAGCATCATATTACAAGCCAGGGGCCTCGAGGGCTCGAATACAAGAGCTCGATCATAGACGAGTCAGCGGAAGCAACAACATCTGAGTACAGACATAAGTTAAACAAGTTTGCCTTAAGAAGGCTAGCACAAACTGGGATACAGATCAAAAGAGGCGCAGGCCTCCTGCCTGGGATCCTCCTAACTACTCCTGGTCGTCGTCAGCGGGCATCACGTAGTAGTAGGCACCTCCGGTGTAGTAGGAGTCGTCGTCGACGGTGGCGTCTGGCTCCTGGACTCCAGCATCTGGTTGCGACAACCAGAATGAAAGGGAAAAGGGGAAAAGGGAGAGAAAGCAACCGTGAGTACTCATCCAAAGTACTCGCAAGCAAGGAGCTACACTACATATGTATGCATTGGTATCAACTGGAATAAGGCTATCATATGTGGACTGAACTGCAGAATGCCGGAATAAGAGGGGGATAGCTAGTCCTTTCGAAGACTACGCTTCTGGCAGCCTCCGTCTTGCAGTATGTAGAAGAGAGTAGACTGAAGTCCTCCAAGTAGCATCGCATAGCATAACCCTAACCGATGATCCTCCCCTCGTTGCCCTGTGAGAGGGCGACCACCGGTTGTATCTGGCACTTGGAAGGGTGTGTTTTATTAAGTATCCGGTTCTAGTTGTCATAAGGTCAAGGTACAACTCCAAGTCGTCCTGTTACCGAAGATCACGGCTATTCGAATAGATTAACTTCCCTGCAGGGGTGCACCACATAACCCAACACGCTCGATCCCATTTAGCCGGACACACTTTCCTGGGTCATGCCCGGCCTCGAAAGATCAACACGTCGCAGCCCCACCTAGACCAACAGAGAGGTCAGCACGCCGGTCTAAAACTAAGCGCCCAGGGGTCTGGGCCCATCGCCCTTAGCACACCTGCACGTTGCGTGGGCGGCCGGAAGCAGACCTAGCCTAGTAGGCGTTCCAGTCCAATCTAGCGCGCGCCGCTCCGTTGCTGACGTCACGAAGGCTTCGGCTGATACCACGACGTCGAGTGCCCATAACTGTCCCCGCGTAGATGGTTAGTGCGTATAGGCCAGTAGCCAGACTCAGATCAAATACCAAGATCTCGTTAAACGTGTTAAGTATCTGCGAACGCCGACCAGGGCCAGGCCCACCTCTCTCCTAGGTGGTCTCAACCTGCCCTGTCGCTCCGCCTCAAAGTAATAGTCGGGGGCCGTCGGGAACCCAGGCCCACCTCTACCGGGATGGAGCCACCTGCCCCTTCAGCCCCCATCTCCGAACAGTATCATAAGTAAGGTAACTGTGTAAAGTATATAGTATATGCCCGTGATCATCTCCCGAAGTGATCACAACCCAGTAGTATAGCATGGCAGACGGACAAGAGTGTAGGGCCACTGATGGAACACTAGCATCCTATACTAAGCAGTAGGATAGCAGGTAATGGTAACAACAGTAGTAGCAAGGACAGACTATGCATCAGGATAGGAATAACGGAAAGCAGTAACATGCTACACTACTCTAATGCAAGCAGTATAGAGAAGAGTAGGCCATATCTGGTGATCAAAGGGGGGGCTTGCCTGGTTGCTCTGGCAAGAGAGAGGGGTCGTCAACACCGTAGTCGTACTGGGTAGCAGCGGCGTCGGTCTCGATGTCTAGCGAGAGAAGAGGGGGAAGAAACAATAAATATAATGCAAAAAAATGCATGACGATGCATGACATGACAAGTATCGGTGCTAGGGGTGCCCTAACGCGGTAAGAGGTGATACCGGGGAAGGGGGGAAACATCCGGGAAAGTATCCCCGGTGTTTCGCGTTTTCGGGCAGAGGAGCCGGAGGGGGAAAGTTGCGAGTTCGATAGGTTAGGGATATGTGGCGGATAAACGGGCTGCGTATTCAAATTCTTCTCGTCGTTCTGAGCAACTTTCATGTACAAAGTTTTTTCATCCGAGTTACGGTTTGTTTACTATTAATTTTCTAAGTTTTAAACATTTTCTAGAATTTCTGAATTTACTTTAATTCGAATTAATAAACAGATAAATTGCTATCGGTACACAGGAGTGTACCCATCAACATGTGCATGTGTATGAGATGTGGGGCCCTATTGACTGCCAAGTCAGCAGTCAACAGTCAAAGATGAGAGGGTTGACTGGTCCAACTGACATAATGGGCCCACATGTCATTGAAAGGTGTGATCGATCTTATCCACAGAAATAGTAAAAGGGGCGGTCCCACCTGTCATAGGGACATTTTGCTTTAACAGATTAGTTAGTAGATGGGGCCCGTTTGTCATAGTCTCAGGTTAATTAAACATGGTTAATTTGTTTTAACTAAACGATTAGGTTAATCTAATCCAGATTAATTAAGTTAATTAATTCTTAAATTAATTAATTAATATTTTAATTATTATATTTTTTTGTTATTCTTTTTCTTTCCTTTTTTTAACGTTCTGGTGGTGGGGGCCCATGTCAGTGGCCCAAAGGCCATATCGGTTCGGGCCAAGGGGCGCCAGGAGCCGGCGCCTGCCCGTAGGGAGCACGGCAGGGCGAAGCCAGTGGTCGGGACGGCCTGCAGGCGGCGCGCGCGGTCCCGCGTGGAGAGGGACTGGCCTTGGCCAAGCCAGATGGGCGCGGCCCCGGTGCGCTGGTCGCGGCGATGGCGGGGTCCAGCAGGGAGGCGAGCGGGGCATGTGCGGGAGGGGGCAGGAGTGGCACGGTACGCGCGCGCGAGCGATGCGCGGCGAGGGAGAGGCGAGCGCGAGGTCGTCCTCCAGGGGGTGGCGATGCGAGCTCGAGGAGGCGGAAGGGCGCCGGTGGTGCGGTCGGAGTGGTGGCACGCGACGGCGTCGGGGACAGTGAAGCGACGGCGTGGTGGTGGCGATGGGCGTCGGGGTCACCAGGATCGGGGGGGGGGGAGGCGAGCGCCCCGATCCAGATCGGGTCCTCGGGTGGGGGAAGAGAACGAGGGGAGAGTGGGGAGAGCGATGGGGTCGTGCGCCCTCTCCTGTGACGGCGCTGGAGGGAGAGGGTGGGATCGTGGGGGGAAGTGGGGCGGGGCTCTAGGGTTTTCGGGGCAAGGGGTGGGGGTTAATGGGGAGGCCGGCTGGGCCGGCCTGGCGGCCCATAGGCCAGCTGGGCCATGGTCCAGCGGGGGGGGGGGGAGGGAGTTTCTTCTATTTCTTTTTTTGTTCTTTGTTAGTTTTGTTTTCTGGTTTTATATTTTCTTTTCTTTTTTTTATTTGTAGTTTCTTTTATTTTTAGTTTTATAGAAAGTACCACTAGTGCCTAAATTTGTATTTATCAACAAACTACTATGAGATTAATTCTTAACCCATAATAAAATAGTTTTAGCATTTTATAAATTCAATAGGCATTTGTTTAATTGTTTTCACTACTGTTTTAATTGTTTTAGAGCCTTTAAACATTTTATCAAAGTTTGGTTTCTCCACCATAATTACTTACGATTTATTTGACACAACCCGAACATTTTAGTTTTGCTAGTTGAAAATTTTACTATTTGCCTATATTTCGAATTTTACTTTGAATCGTTTTCGAACTAACGCGAGATTACCAATAGTAATCGAGGTGACGTGGCATCACTAGCAGAGGTTTACTGTAGCTTGATTATCCGGGCGTCACAATTCTCCTCCACTACAAGAAATCTCGTCCCGAGATTTAAGAGGTAGCGAAAGGGGGGAAGGTTTGGTAACGAATCTAGCGGGTCTTCTCATCCTGGCTTGCTCTTCTCAAAGAGGTTGACCCCTTACATTGATGTCTTC
Source organism: Triticum urartu (assembly GCF_056163025.1). Lineage (NCBI taxonomy): Eukaryota > Viridiplantae > Streptophyta > Magnoliopsida > Poales > Poaceae > Triticum > Triticum urartu. The sequence goes on along the minus strand of NC_141878.1, from coordinate 179,247,275 downwards.
ATTTCTTTGCTTCAGGTTATCATGGTGAAGTCGTCCTTTTCTTCGGGAACTCCAACGTACTTACGAATGGGTAAGGGACAGCTCGGTGATGACAGAATGCTTATGAGGGAAACAATCTGGGGCTAACCCATGAATCAGCATAAGATTATCTCTCGAGTTGAACATATAAAATGCATCGAGAGTAAGGTACGAAGGTACAATAAGAAGTTTCAAGCGGATATGCAATCATTTGTTGCCTGAAACAGAGTGTGAAAGGGGTTCAGAGCAATGGGCATAAGTATTGTTTCGGATACCAGAATTGGTGAGCTCTCGTAAGGTGGCTCGTGAATTACATACAAGGCCGCGCGTGAGGAATAAGTTTGGAAACAGGGGGTACAGGAGAGTCAGGTTTCGATCCTTTGGAACTATGGGTTATGGGCCCACCATGTGGGGTAAAACTAGGAAGGGCGGTGACGTCTTGCACGATCATGTAAGCAAGTCATGTCAGGGGATAGCCTGTTAGTTATGTCGGCAACAACATCGGTACCAAGGGCGAGGGACGAAGAGAACCACTTTCCTGCTCGTTGAAACGAGGCGGACCAATAGGCAAAGTTCTCGTCCATCGGTGGTTACCGAAATGTCATCAACAATAGCAACAGGGTCTTACTGACAGAGTGGTACAACGAGGTGTTTACATAAGCAGTGAATAATTACTGCTTAGATCATATAGATCACAAGAAAGGTTAAACCAATCAATGGAAAGGAAATTATGTTTATCAGGTTATACAGAACAATGGAAAGGAAAAATGTGTTTAAACACATATTTCAGGGTATATCCTTCCCAAGGACAAGCAGTGCATGATATCCACGACAGGATATAATGTAGAAAACTCCTTAGGTAGGGGAGAGAAATTTCATGACATTACCCATACAGCGGTGTTTGGATAATTGAGCAGGAAACATTTAGCATTGGGCTTCAAATGTTCTTGTTGAAAAGCGGAGTACCATAGACATGCTTCGAGATAGCATTGACATGGTCGTCAAGCAAAGACTACACTTCGGATACACGAAGGATCCATTAGGAACAACTTGTACAATAAGCCTTACAATTTCCTCATGGAAGAATGGATAACCTTGCTAAAAGGAAGAACTATAACAATAGGTCCTCCGGCCAGGTGTGCTAGTCATGAATAAGGACCAATGTAATAACTCTTGGAAATATGTTCAACCATCATATCCGACCGAGATTCAGATCTGATTGGTGCCAGGATGCCTCAGACTCAGGATGTCTGAGAAGAAAAGGTGCAACAAAATTGATGAGACGACAATGTAAGATTCTCGGGAAATGTACTATGGAAGCGAGTTCCAACACAAGAGTTCATCATTAAACCAAGGGGAGGATGAAGAGGTGGTTGATGAACTCAGAGACAATTCATTGAGATTTTCAAAAGATGGATTGATTTCCACAATTATGTGAACAAGGAAATATCATTTGTCGGATCAAAAGATATAATGAGGTATGCTTGAGGGAAACATACACCACTGAACAATGATAGAAGGGTGCACCCAGGAATCTGGACTAGGTAGCACGATCAATGTTCGAATGATGATTCAATAAGCAATAGATTTAGAATGAAACTGTAGACCAATAACTTCAAAGCAATAGGGTTGCTAGAAGTTTATAATTTACACATCACAGACCATTTGTCGGTATTCCGGTTAGATTCAACATGGAGACCAAGAAAAGAACGCAAAAGGCGAGAGATATTACTATATCAAGAATTCTCAAGAGGTGGTAAAATTACCACGACATTCTTGACATAAAAGGTGGTAATATTCCAAGGTAAAGAAGAGCAAATGCTGGATAGCAAGGATCTCAAGGTATAACACAAAACATGAATGATTTTGTGTTTAACGGAAGGCAATAAAGTGGTCGGGGATAACACAAACCATTGAGGGGCGAGGATGGTATATCTAATCAAGAATTCGATATATATCTTGGAAGAGCTCAGGATGTTGATGATGACCACGACACATTTGTCGAGAGATTTCATGAAGATGTAATCGGTCGGCGATGACATCAAGTCAATCGAATGATGAAGCGAAAGGTTATTGGAACCATGGGTACGACACAAACCTGAAATCAAGTTTGTTGTTTGAGGTGAAACAATAAGACAAGGAAGATCGACGTAAGCTTAGCCCATCGTCAAAATTGTGCTCCGGAAAGAAGGACCAGGTAGCACAGTTAAAATTTGGCACGATAATGATATAGCCGAGTAGGCTCGGAATGACGTGATCGAGTTCAGACTCGTAAGTAATGAAGGTTACCAAGAGTTGTTGAATCGTAGTGCGGACTCAATTCAGTTGTCGGTGTCCTTGAGGGGTTCTAACAATTGAGAACCCGTTGGAAAAATGGAATCGGCAAGAATATTAGTTGATGAAGAACTCATAAGAAGTTATGTATCCCGTGGTATCCTCGAGATACCAGGGGGTAATACTCGACGACAGATCAAAGTAGAGGTTGGACTGGGGTATTGCTCTGCAGAAGACAAGTGCTTAAACTTGTCCGAGAAATGGTATTAAGGAGAAAATATGGTCGGAACCATGATTGCAAAGGACCAAACATAGATACAGGACGAACTTATAACAAGGGGATTATTATCATTTACAAGAAGCTTCGATGAAAAGTTCCACATCGGGTCCATGGGCACGAACGCAAAGGCTCAAGGTCGACTCCCACTTCTTCAATGCATAACCTTTCATTTTACTTCTCGCATTTGATGAGGCTGTAGTGTAGAAATTTTATCTGGGGAAACAATAGAAGAGTATGACTCGCGAAAACTTTCGGGTTCATACCATTTGGGGAAGGCATAGGTTCAACCCATCGGGGCATCTTAGGAGTATATACCACAAATTTCAAGAATAATAACACAAGCTCGATAGTAGAGCATGCTTGAGAAAGCAGAGGATACAATTTACCAAAGGCATTATGTATCCGAGGAAAAGCTCACAGGCTTATTGAATATGAAGGACGCTGTCGGATAAAATGCAACAAAGGATCTGGTGGTCCACAAGGGATCTGATGTGAGCATCGGTACTCAACTAGAGGAAGAAGAATGCAAGGATATCAGATTATAGAAACATCTGACTAACTCATAGCTCAAATACAAAGGAATTATGGTTTTCAAAGCGAAGGATCAGAAGCAGACGCTCCGATCAAGGATGGATAAGTTCAATATACTTAGGGGCAAAATCAACAAAAATTTGATTGGTCGAGATCCAGCTCATGTTTAAGACAATGTATGAGCCGAAAGGATGAACTCTAGGATCTGATGGAGGATTGCGAGCATTCGCAACATATTGAATCAATGTACCCAAAATGATAGTGACAAAGGCTGCCAATAAGATTATTATACTTATGGGATTAACCATAATGCAAGCAAGCAAGAATTTCAAGAGCAATAGGCTGCTCGGGATTTTCGGAAGATCGAATGATATTTTGAAGTCTTTGGCGAAACACATGAACAACGGGGAATGAGCGGATACTCGATAAGTGCGAGAATTATCCGTAGGGGTATTCAGGTGACAAAGAACAGCAAGGCAGTAAGCTCAAAGGATTCTCGGAGTACCTTGTAATAACAAGATCGACTGGGAATGATTGTATGAGTGGCCAGTGTAAGTAGTTATCCATAAGGATTTATCGGTGGTCGGGAATAGCAAGAGTGGTGGGCACAAAGTCTCGAGAGAATATCGAAGAGTATCTTTGGAATCATCTGGTGAAGTAGGCCATCATCTGGAATGAAGGGGCTCTCCGGGAGAAAGTATTTGCGAGAACCTAGAGTTGGAGTTAGCAAAACCATTTAACCCGAGTAGAAGAGAGATTAGAGTCCCAGAGTATAGACGAGAAATAAAAGATCCTAATACCACCCAATGGCGACGTGGGCCCGTGGGCCACACAGCCATGTTAGTAAAAGTTTTGTAAAGTCTAGACTCGACTTCGGCCAAGGAGTGTGGAAGGGGGATTCCTACAGGCAGTCGGCTCTGATACCAACTTGTGACGCCCCCGATTTGACCGTACACTTATCATGCACGCAAATGTGTACGATCAAGATCAAGGACTCACGGGAAGATATCACAACACAACTCTACAAATAAAATAAGTCATACAAGCATCATATTACAAGCCAGGGGCCTCGAGGGCTCGAATACAAGAGCTCGATCATAGACGAGTCAGCGGAAGCAACAATATCTGAGTACAGACATAAGTTAAACAAGTTTGCCTTAAGAAGGCTAGCACAAACTGGGATACAGATCGAAAGAGGCGTAGGCCTCCTGCCTGGGATCCTCCTAACTACTCCTGGTCATCGTCAGCGGGCATCACGTAGTAGTAGGCACCTCCGGTGTAGTAGGAGTCGTCGTCGACGGTGGCGTCTGGCTCCTGGACTCCAGCATCTGGTTGCGACAACCAGAATGAAAGGGAAAAGGGGAAAAGGGGGAGAAAGCAACCGTGAGTACTCATCCAAAGTACTCGCAAGCAAGGAGCTACACTACATATGTATGCATTGGTATCAACTGGAATAAGGCTATCATATGTGGACTGAACTGCAGAATGCCGGAATAAGAGGGGGATAGCTAGTCCTTTCGAAGACTACGCTTCTGGCAGCCTCCGTCTTGCAGTATGTAGAAGAGAGTAGACTGAAGTCCTCCAAGTAGCATCGCATAGCATAACCCTAACCGATGATCCTCCCCTCGTTGCCCTGTGAGAGGGCGACCACCGGTTGTATCTGGCACTTGGAAGGGTGTGTTTTATTAAGTATCCGGTTCTAGTTGTCATAAGGTCAAGGTACAACTCCAAGTCGTCCTGTTACCGAAGATCACGGCTATTCGAATAGATTAACTTCCCTGCAGGGGTGCACCACATAACCCAACACGCTCGATCCCATTTGGCCGGACACACTTTCCTGGGTCATGCCCGGCCTCGAAAGATCAACACGTCGCAGCCCCACCTAGACCAACAGAGAGGTCAGCACGCCGGTCTAAACCTAAGCGCCCAGGGGTCTGGGCCCATCGCCCTTAGCACACCTGCACGTTGCGTGGGCGGCCGGAAGCAGACCTAGCCTAGTAGGCGTTCCAGTCCAATCCAGCGCGCGCCGCTCCGTTGCTGACGTCACGAAGGCTTCGGCTGATACCACGACGTTGAGTCCCATAACTATCCCCGCGTAGATAGGTAGTGCGTATAGGCCAGTAGCCAGACTCAGATCAAATACCAAGATCTCGTTAAACGTGTTAAGTATCTGCGAACGCCGACCAGGGCCAGGCCCACCTCTCTCCTAGGTGGTCTCAACCTGCCCTGTCGCTCCGCCTCAAAGTAACAGTCGGGGGCCGTCGGGAACCCAGGCCCACCTCTACCGGGATGGAGCCACCTGCCCCTTCAGCCCCCATCTCCGAACAGTATCATAAGTAAGGTAACTGTGTAAAGTATATAGTATATGCCCGTGATCATCTCCCGAAGTGATCACGGCCCAGTAGTATAGCATGGCAGACGGACAAGAGTGTAGGGCCACTGATGGAACACTAGCATCCTATACTAAGCAGTAGGATAGCAGGTAATGGTAACAACAGTAGTAGCAAGGACAGACTATGCATCAGGATAGGAATAACGGAAAGCAGTAACATGCTACACTACTCTAATGCAAGCAGTATAGAGAAGAGTAGGCGATATCTGGTGATCAAAGGGGGGGCTTGCCTGGTTGCTCTGGCAAGAGAGAGGGGTCGTCAACACCGTAGTCGTACTGGGTAGCAGCGGCGTCGGTCTCGATGTCTAGCGAGAGAAGAGGGGGAAGAAACAATAAATATAATGCAAACAAATGCATGACGATGCATGACATGACAAGTATCGGTGCTAGGGGTGCCCTAACGCGGTAAGAGGTGATACCGGGGAAGGGGGGAAACATCCAGGAAAGTATCCCCGGTGTTTCGCGTTTTCGGGCAGAGGAGCCGGAGGGGGAAAGTTGCGAGTTCGATAGGTTAGGGATGTGTGGCGGATAAACGGGCTGCGTATTCAAATTCGTCTCGTCGTTCTGAGCAACTTTCATGTACAAAGTTTTTTCATCCGAGTTACGGTTTGTTTACTATTAATTTTCTAAGTTTTAAACATTTTCTAGAATTTCTGAATTTACTTTAATTCGAATTAATAAACAGATAAATTGCTATCGGTACACAGGAGTGTACCCATCAACATGTGCATGTGTATGAGATGTGGGGCCCTATTGACTGCCAAGTCAGCAGTCAACAGTCAAAGATGAGAGGGTTGACTGGTCCAACTGACATAATGGGCCCACATGTCATTGAAAGGTGTGATCGATCTTATCCACAGAAATAGTAAAAGGGGCGGTCCCACCTGTCATAGGGACATTTTGCTTTAACAGATTAGTTAGTAGATGGGGCCCGTTTGTCATAGTCTCAGGTTAATTAAACATGGTTAATTTGTTTTAACTAAACGATTAGGTTAATCTAATCCAGATTAATTAAGTTAATTAATTCTTAAATTAATTAATTAATATTTTAATTATTATATTTTTTTTATTCTTTTTCTTTCCTTTTTAACGTTCTGGTGGTGGGGGCCCCATGTCAGTGGCCCAAAGGCCATATCGGTTCGGGCCAAGGGGCGCCAGGAGCCGGCGCCTGCCCGTAGGGAGCACGGCAGGGCGAAGCCAGTGGTCGGGATGGCCTGCAGGCGGCGCGCGCGGTCCCGCGTGGAGAGGGACTGGCCTTGGCCAAGCCAGATGGGCGCGGCCCCGGTGCGCTGGTCGCGGCGATGGCGGGGTCCAGCAGGGAGGCGAGCGGGGCATGTGCGGGAGGGGGCAGGAGTGGCGCGGTACGCGCACGCGAGCGATGCGCGGCGAGGGAGAGGCGAGCGCGAGGGGGGGACGGCCGCGACGGTGGAGGTGGCTCCGGCAGGGAGCAACAGCAGGCAAGGGGCGGGGCCGCAGAGTGGGGACGGCGAGCGCGGGAAGCGGGGCCGTAGGCAGAGCGAGGGTGCGCGCGAAGTGGCACGGCCGGACGGAGCGCCGCGCGCGGCTAGGGCGCGACCCGGCCACGGTGAGCGCGTGAGACAGAGGAGGGGAGGAGTCGGGGCTCACTGCGGGATGCAGGGATCGGGGCAGGGGGCGCGGGGAGGAGACGAAGACGACAGTGACGTGGTGACGAGGTGCAGGCCGGCGAGGAGGAGGAGGCAGGCCTGCGAGGACGTCCGGCGAGGTCGTCCTCCAGGGGGTGGCGATGCGAGCTCGAGGAGGCGGAAGGGCGCCGGTGGTGCGGTCGGAGTGGTGGCACGCGACGACGTCGGGGACAGTGAAGCGACGGCGTGGTGGTGGCGATGGGCGTCGGGGTCACCGGGATCGGGGGGGGGGGGGGGGCGAGCGCCCCGATCCAGATCGGGTCCTCGGGTGGGGGAAGAGAACGAGGGGAGAGTGGGGAGAGCGATGGGGTCGTGCGCCCTCTCCTGTGACGGCGCTGGAGGGAGAGGGTGGGATCGTGGGGGGAAGTGGGGCGGGGCTCTAGGGTTTTCGAGGCAAGGGGTGGGGGTTAATGGGGAGGCCGGCTGGGCCGGCCTGGCGGCCCATAGGCCAGCTGGGCCATGGTCCAGCGGGGGAGGGGGGGGGGAAGGGAGTTTCTTCTATTTCTTTTTTTTGTTCTTTGTTAGTTTTGTTTTCTGGTTTTATATTTTCTTTTCTTTTTTTATTTGTAGTTTCTTTTATTTTTAGTTTTATAGAAAGTACCACTAGTGCCTAAATTTGTATTTATCAACAAACTACTGTGAGATTAATTCTTAACCCATAATAAAATAGTTTTAGCATTTTATAAATTCAATAGGCATTTGTTTAATTGTTTTCACTACTATTTTAATTGTTTTAGAGCCTTTAAACATTTTATCAAAGTTTGGTTTCTCCACCATAATTACTTACGATTTATTTGACACAACCCGAACATTTTAGTTTTGCTATTTCAAAATTTTACTATTTGCCTATATTTCGAATTTGACTTTGAATCGTTTTCGAACTAACGCGAGATTAGCAATAGTAATCGTGGTGACGTGGCATCACTAGCAGAGGTTTACTGTAGCTTGATTATCCGGGCGTCACAATTAGGCTTAACAGGAAAATGGGATTTAAAAAATAATAAATGGGATGTAATTATAAAAACTGGGCAGTAACTATAAAAAAATGCACCAAACACGAAATTAGTTTATAAAATATTATTTATGGATTTTGAAAATCTTGAATTTTCATTGTTGCGCGCGCAATGTTTTGTTGGATTTTTACTTAATACAAATTTATATTTAATCTGACTAGAATATTCGGGATAAAAATATTTTGGAGCCCATCAAAATGTGGAAAATTTTATTGAATTCTGTCTTCAACGGTTGGTTGAAATTATTAATCATTGTCCTAGCTAGAAAATGGGTTGTACTTTTAACAAACTGTAAATGGGCTGTTGTAAACTCCATTAGAATTCCAAAATGGGATGTACATTCTTACAAAACGCAAATGGGCTATAAGTTCTCTGCCACACACTTGTGGGCCTACTAAGTGACGCGTCCCCTAAAAAAAAAAGTTGATGCGTATGCAAGGCTTTGCCAACTTATTATAGTCAACACACGGTTCTAGCAGCAGTGGCCGTTGGATGTCTATCCAACGGATGTCGTGCTTCTTCTTCAATCTCGGATATTCTTAGCTTTGGCCGCCCAAAAAATGATTCCTCCCCATGACATCTGGGGCGCACCATTTCAGAGGCTAACCCGTGGGCCTACTAAGTTGGAGCGTACCAAGGGCTTTGTCAACTTAGTCAATAATAAACGTTTCTAGCTTCAGTGACCGTACGATGTCCATCCAACGGCCGTAGTGCTTCTTCAACCTCTGGTCTTCTTGGTCCAGCCGCCCAAAGCAGCCGGTCGTGCCGCCTGCTCCTGCCTCCCGTGGTCGGCATGCTGCCGTGGAGGCCTCACTGCCCCCATACTACTCCCACCGCTGGCCAGGCCATCCCTCCACTCACCCACATCCCCTGTTATTCTGCGGCGACGGCAGCCTCAAACCACAGCCGAACCAGTGAACCCTCGTACTCCTCTCCGCGCAGGCTTCCACTGTTGCGTCTTCCCTGGCTCCGCGTCGTCCCCTTCCTAGGCCTCGCCGTCGTCCAGACCACCGCCCTGGTGCTCTCGGTGCAGCATGGTCAACGTGGTCAACGACCGATTTCCATCGGAAGAGTACTGTACGTGGAGAGGCTGACAGCTGGGTCCAGGCGGCCGCAAGGAAGTGCCTCCTTATTATGCGCAAAATAATTATTCCTCCACCTTACAGTAGGGACCCACCGGACGGGCCACCTTACATCGCGAAAAAAACGTTTCCCCCCTGACTGCTCGGACCCACCGGACGGGCCAGCGTATTTCATGAAAAAACGTCCCCCCTGCTGTCAGCTCGGACCCACCGGAAGTGCCTCCTTATTATGCACAAAAAATAATACCCCCCTGCTAGCTGGGACCCACCATGGTGGGAGGCTGACTTGTGGGCCTACTAAGTTGACTGGGACGGGGGCCTTTGTCAACTTTAGTCAATATGAACGATTCTAGCTCCAGTGACCGTACGATGTCCATCCAACGGCCGTAGTGCTTCTTCAACCTCTGGTCTTCTTGCTCCAGCCGCCCAAAGCAGCGCCGGTCGTGCCGCATGCTCCTGCCTCCCGTGGCCGGCTGTGCTGCCGCGGAGGCCTCACCGCCCCTACTATTCCCACCGCTGGCCAGGCCCTGCAGCGACGACAGTCTCACACCGCAGCCGGACCAGTGAACCCTCATACTCCTCTCCGCGCGGGCTTCCACTGCCGCGTCTTCCCCGGCTCCCCGTCGTCCCCTTCCTAGGCCTCGTCGTCGTCCACCGCCCTGGTGCTCTCGGCGCGGCGTGGTCAACATGGTCAAGGAACGACTTCCATCGGACGTGGACTGTACGTGGAGGCTGACAGCTGGGTCCACGGCCGCAGCACGGAAGTGCCTCCTTATTACGTGCAAAATAATTATTCCTCCACTTGACAGCGGGGACCCACCGGACGGGCCATCGTATTTCGCGAAAAAAACGTTTGCCCCGTACGTACAGCGGTCAGGGTGCAAGAAAGAAAATACGGCCACGTATGTGTACATACGGGCGGGGTCTCGAACGCCTGCTCGCGCATACGTACGGCGAGGGCTAGTGTACATGGCTGGGTCGGAACGGAGAAACAGTGTCATCGTCGTGTTCATGGGGAGGAAATGGAATGCGTCATGTTCATGGGGAGGCAACATAATGCATCGTGTTCATGGGGAGGCAATGGAATGCGTTGTGTTCATCGGGAGGGCTTGGACGAAACATGCGATGGAAATGAGGCCTGGCGTACCGCAGAACGGAGGAAACGGCCTTGTGTTCGACCAGCCACGTTCGAAATAGGATCCTGTTCATCGGGAGGGGTGTGGCGTACCGCAAAACGGAGGAAACGGACCTCCTACGGTCGAAAAGGGGGTCCTGTTGATCGGGAGGGGTGTGGCGTACCACAAAATGGAGGAAACAGACCTCCTACAGTCGAAACGGGGGTCCTGTTGATCGGGAGGGGTGTGGCGTACCGCAAAACGGAGGAAACAGACTTGTGTTGGAGCACTACGGTTGAAACGGGTGTCCTATTCATCGGGAGGGGTGTGGCGTAGCGCAAAACGGGACTCCACGAGATACTGTTCATCTCCACTGTCGACCTCCTCCAGCCTCCACGGGCTCCTGTTCATCCAGCCTCCACGGGCTCCTGGTCATCCAGCCTCCACCGCGCGCTACTCCACCGGCTACTGTTCAACCACCCCTCTACCGTCTACTGTTCATCCAGCCCTCCACACCACGGGGTCCTATTCAACCACCCCTCCACGGGCACCCCTCCACCGTCTACTGTTCATCCAGCCCTCCACACCACGGGGTCCTGTTCAACCACCCCTCCACGGGCACCCCTCCACCGTCTACTGTTCATCCAGCCCTCCACACCACGGGGTCCTGTTCATCCACCCCTCCACGGGCACCCCTCCACCGCCTACTGTTCATCCAGCCCTCCACCACACCACGGGGTCTTGTTCATCCAGAGGCAACGCCACTGCTCACTGTTCATCCAAACCCCCCCGCAACGCTCACTGTTCATCCCATCGATTGTCTTCAGTTAGCAGCAGTAGCGAAGGAATCGCTCGATCGGGTTCAGTTAACAGCCATCGATCGATCGCTCGGGTTCAGTAACGCGTAGCCTGCAGTGCAATCGCTCGGGTTCAGTTAGAGCCCAACGCCTTGCTCGGGTTTAGTTAGAGCTAATGCCTCGCACACATGCGCGTAGGTGTACGAGAGGAACGCGCATCGCTCGGCCCCCGACCTCCCACCGTAACCGGGAACTCCCCAAAATTTTCCTCCCCCTCGCTTCTACCATGGTTTTTTCCGTCATGGACGGCCCAAAGAATGTCATGCACCTGCGTCTCCAGCCCGCCCAGGACGAAAAGCCCATTTTCTGTCATAGAAGTAGGAGCCCACCACATCTATGATTATACCGGGTTTTGACACAATTATCGTCATAGAAGTGTCATATGTATGGCAGAAAAAAATTTCGTTCGGCCCAAAATGTCAGGATGTGTCTTTTTTTGTAGTGTAAATGAGGAAACACAATGGTCTTACAATGTGTATGAGCATGCAAATTTGTGCTACCTACCAAGAACGTCATGCACGTAATGAAATCATGCAACAAACCATGCCTAAGCTAGCACCAATCTAGCTTCAACATCAAACACAAACCCTACCTATGAACAACATGAACATGTAACTACCTATCATGCAAGAACCAATCTACCATGCCTATGAACTACGATGTAACCACCTATGAACAAGAACCAATCTACCCTGCCTACGAACAACATGAACATGAACAACATGAAGACCATTAAGAACATGAATAGTAGACGCCAAGAAGGAATTGATTGGATTCGAATCCAATCGATTCCTTGTGATGCCTAATGAAGAAAACCCTAATCTACATGTATGAGCAGAGGGGAAATTAGTAACTTACCGGAGTGGGTGGAGTTCGAGCGTACGCCGGCCGAGGAGAAAACCCTGGCAGGAAGAAGATGGCGGGTGAAGAGGAGGAGGATTCGACAATGTTGACGGCCATCGACATTGCCCCGATGCTCGTGGCCACATGGGAGGTCGAGGAAGCCGGCACCGTTGTCCATGGCCCAAATGTGGTAGCCGGCGAAAACCCTCGAATGAGGGTAAAAGAAACCATCCATAGGAGTTCCAATGAGCGACACTGTTTGATGTAGGGTGGAACCCTATGTGGCCGATCTTTCACGAAAGGAGCGGATCCCACGATGAACACGAAGAACACGAGGGGAAACACGAGGGGAATCACGAGGGGAAACATGAGAGAATCACTAAAACCAACAAGAAATAGTCACACATATGCTAGATCCTCCAGTACATAAGAGATCACATGATTCACATGTTGGGGAACGCAGTAATTTCAAAAAAATTCCTATGCACACGCAAGATCATGGCGATGCATAGCAACGGGAGGGAAGAGTATCGTCCACGTACCCTTGTAGATCGTAAGTGGAAGCGTTATGAGAATGCGGTTGATGTAGTCGTACGTCTTAACGATCCGACCGATCCAAGTACCGAACGTACGGCACCTCCGAGTCCAGCACACGTTCAACTCGATGACGTCCCACAAACTCCGATCCAGTAGAGCTTCACATGAGAGTTCCATCAGCACGACGGCGTGATGACGGTGATGATGTTGCTACCGACGCAGGGCTTCGCCTAAGCACCGCTACAATATGATCGAGGTGGATTATGGTGGAGGGGGGCACCACACATGGCTTGGAACAATCAACTTGTGTGTCCTAGGGTGCCCCTGCCCCAGTATATAAAGGAGCAAGGGGGGAGGCCAGCCGGCCCTTGCAGAGCACGCCAGGAGGAGGAGTCCTCCTAGTAGGAGTAGGACTCCCTTTCCTAGTCCTACTAGGAGGAGGGAAGGAAGGAGGAGAGGGAGAAGGAAGGAGAGGGAGGAAAGGAGGAAAGGGGGGCTGGCCCCCTAGTCCAATTCGGTTTGAGCTAGGGGGGCCGCGTGCCCTGCCTCCTCTCATCCACCACTTGGCCCATGAGGCCCAATACTTCTTCCCCGTATTCCCGTAACTCCCCGGTACTCCGAAAAATACCCGAATCACTCGAAACCTTTCCGATGTCCGAATATAGTCGTCCAATATATCGATCTTTACGTCTCGACCATTTCGAGACTCATCGTCATGTCCCCGATCTCATGTGGGACTCTGAATTACCTTCGGTACATCAATTCACATAAACTCATAATATCGATCGTCACCGAACGTTAAGCATGCGGACCCTACGGGTTCGAGAACTATGTAGACATGACCGAGACTTATCTCCGTTCAATAACCAATAGCGGAACCTGGATGCTCATATTGGTTCCTACATATTCTACGAAGATCTTTATCGGTCAAACCGCATAACAACATACGTTGTTCCCTTTGTCATCGGTATGTTACTTGCCCGAGATTCGATCGTCGGTATCCTCATACCTAGTTCAATCTCGTTACCATCAAGTCTCTTTAATCGTTCCATAATGCATCATCCAGCAACTAACTCATTAGTCACAATGCTTTCAAGGCTTATAGTGATGTGCATTACCGAGAGGGCCCAGAGATACCTCTCCAACAATCAGAGTGACAAATCCTAATCTCGATCTATGCCAACTCAACAAGCACCATCGGAGACACCTATAGAGCAACTTTATAATCACCCAGTTATGTTGTGACGTTTGGTAGCACACAAAGTGTTCCTCTGGTAATTGGGAGTTGCATAATCTCATAGTCATAGGAACATGTATAAGTCATGAAGAAAGCAATAGAAACAAACTAAATGATCATCGTGCTAAGCTAACGGATTGGTCAAGTCAATCACATCATTATATAATGATGTGATCCCGTTAATCAAATGACAACTCATGTATTTTGCTAGGAAACATAACCATGATTGATTCAACGAGCTAGTCAAGTAGAGGCATACTAGTGACATTCTGATTGTCTATGTATTCACACATGTACTAAGTTTCCGATTAATACAATTCTAGCATGAATAATATGTTGGGGAACGTAGCAGAATTTTAAAATTTTCTATGCATCACCAAGATCAATCTATGGAGTCATCTAGCAACGAGGGAGAGGGGAGTGCATCTACATACCCTTGTAGATCGCGCGCGGAAGCGTTCAAGAGAACGGGGTTGATGGAGTCGTACTCGTCGTGATCCAAATCACCGATGACCTAGCGCCGAACGGACGACACCTCCGCGTTCAACACACGTATGGTTGGGAAGACGTCTCCTCCAACTTGATCCAGCAAGGGGGAAGGAGAGGTTGATGAAGATCCAGCAGCACGACGGTGTGGTGGTGGAAGCAACAGTGATCTCGGCAGGGCTTCGCCAAGCTCAGGGAGAGGGAGGAGTGTCACGGGAGGGAGAGGGAGGCGCCAGGGGCTAGGGTGCGGCTGCCCTCCCTCACCCCAATATATATAGGGTCCCTAGGGGGGGCGCCGGCCCTAGGAGATCCAATCTACAAGGGGGTGGCTTGCCCCCCAAGCCAAGTGGGGCGCCCGCCACCCCTAGGGTTTCCAACCCTAGGCGCAGGGGGAGGCCCAAGGGGGGCGCACCATCCCACTAGGGGCTGGTTCCCCTCCCACTTCAGCCCATGGGGCCCTCTGGGATAGGTGGCCCCACCCGGTGGACCCCCGGGACCCTTCCGGTGGTCCCGGTACAATACCGATTACCCCCGAAACTTTCCCGATGGCCGAAACTTGACTTCCTATATATAAATCTTCACCTCCGGACCATTCTGGAACTCCTCGTGAAGTCCGGGATCTCATCCGAGACTCCGAACAACTTTCGGGTTACCGTATACTAATATCTCAACAACCCTAGCGTCACCGAACCTTAAGTGTGTAGACCCTACGGGTTCGGGAGACACGCAGACATGACCGAGACGACTCTCCGGTCAATAACCAATAGCGGGATCTGGATACCCATGTTGGCTCCCACATGCTCCTCGATGATCTCATCGTATGAACCACGATGTCGAGGATTCAATCAATCCATATACAATTCCCTTTGTCAATCGGTACGTTACTTGCCCGAGACTCGATCGTCGGTATCCCAATACCTCGTTCAATCTCGTTACTGGCAAGTCACTTTACTCGTACCATAATGCATGATCCCGTGATCAACCACTTGGTCACATTGAGCTCATTATGATGATGCATTACCGAGTGGGCGCAGAGATACCTCTCCATCATACGGAGTGACAAATCCCAGTCTCGATTCGTGCCAACCCAACAGACACTTTCGGAGATACCTGTAGTGTAGCTTTATAGTCACCTAGTTACGTTGTGACGTTTGGCACACCCAAAGCACTCCTACGGTATCCGGGAGTTGCACAATCTCATGGTCTAAGGAAATGATACTTGACATTCGGAAAAGCTATAGCAAACGAACTACACGATCTTTGAGCTATGCTTAGGATTGGGTCTTGTCCATCTCATCATTCTCCTAATGATGTGATCACGTTATCAATGACATCCAATGTCCATAGTTAGGAAACCATGACTATCTTTTGATCAACGAGCTAGTCAACTAGAGGCTCACTAGGGACGTGTTGTGGTCTATGTATTCACACATGTATTACGATTTCCGGATAACACAATTATAGCATGAACAATAGACAATTATCATGAACAAAGAAATATAATAATAACCATTTTATTATTGCCTCTAGGGCATATTTCCAACAGTCTCCCACTTGCACTAGAGTCAATAGTCTAGTTACATTCTGATGAATCAAACACCCATGCAGTTCTGGTGTTGATCATGTTTTGCTCTTGGGAGAGGTTTAGTCAATGGATCTGCCACATTCAGGTCCATATGTACTTTACAAATATCTATGTCTCCATTTTGAACACTTTCACGAATGGAGTTGAAGCGATGCTTGATATGCCTGGTGTTCCTGTGAAACCTGGGCTCCTTGGCAAGGGCAATAGCTCCAGTGTTGTCACAGAAGAGAGTCATCGGGCCCGACGCATTGGGTATGACTCCTAGGTCGGTAATGAACTCCTTCACCCAGATTGCCTCTTGTGCTGCCTCCGAGGCTGCCATGTACTCCACTTCACATGTAGATCCCGCCACAACGCTTTGCTTGCAACTGCACCAGCTTACTGCCCCACCATTCAAAATATACACGTATCCGGTTTGTGACTTAGAGTCATCCAGATCTGTGTCGAAGCTAGCATCGACGTAACCCTTTGCGACAAGCTCTTTGTCACCTCCATAAACGAGAAACATATCCTTAGTCCTCTTCAGGTACTTCAGGATATTCTTGACCGCTGTCCAGTGTTCCATGCCAGGATTACTTTGGTACCTTCCTACCAAACTTACGACAAGGTTTACATCAGGTCTGGTACACAGCATAGCATACGTGATAGACCCTATGGCCGAGGCATAGGGGACGACACTCATCTTTTCTCTATCTTCAGCCATGGTCGGGCATTGAGCCGTGCTCAATCTCATACCTTGCAATACAGGCAAGAACCCCTTCTTTGACTGATCCATTTTGAACTTCTTCAATATCTTGTCAAGGTACATACTCTGTGAAAGACCAATGAGGCGTCTCGATCTGTCTCTATATATCTTGATGCCTAATATATAAGCAGCTTCTCCAAGATCCTTCATTGAAAAACACTTGTTCAAGCAGGCCTTTATGCTTTCCAAGAATTCTATATCATTTCCCATCAACAGTATGTCATCCACATACAATATGAGAAATGCTACAGAGCTCCCACTCACTTTCTTGTAAATGCAGGCTTCTCCATAAGTCTGCGTAAACCCAAACGCTTTGATCATCTCATCAAAACGAATGTTCCAACTCCGAGATGCTTGCACCAGCCCATAAATCGAGCGTTGGAGCTTGCACACCTTGTCAGCATTCTTAGGATCGACAAAACCTTCCGGCTGCATCATATACAATTCTTCCTTAAGGAAACCATTAAGGAATGCCGTTTTGACGTCCATTTGCCATATCTCATAATCATAGAATGCGGCAATTGCTAACGTGATTCGGACGGACTTCAGCTTCGCTACGGGTGAAAAAGTCTCATCGTAGTCAACCCCTTGAACTTGTCGATAACCCTTAGCGACAAGCCAAGCTTTATAGATGGTTACATTACCATCCGCGTCTGTCTTCTTCTTAAAGATCCATTTATTTTCTATGGCTCGCCGGTCATCGGGCAAGTCAGTCAAAGTCCATACTTCGTTTTCATACATGGATCCTATCTCGGATTTCATGGCTTCCAGCCATTTGTTGGAATCCGGGCCCGCCATCGCTTCTTCATAGTTCGAAGGTTCACCGTTGTCTAACAACATGATTTCCAAGACACGGTTGCCGTACCACTCTGGTGCGGAACGTGTCCTCGTGGACCTACGAAGTTCAGTAGAAATTGATCTGAAGTTTCATGATCATCATCATTAACTTCCTCTCTAGTCGATGCAGGCACCTCAGGAACATTTTCTTGAGCTGCGCCACTTACAGGTTCAAGAGGTAATACTTCATCAAGTTCTACTTTCCTCCCACTTATATCTTTCGAGAGAAACTCTTTCTCTAGGAAGGACCCATTCTTGGCAACAAAGATCTTGCCTTCGGATCTTAGGTAGAAGGTATACCCAATAGTTTCTTTAGGGTATCCTATGAAGACACATTTTTCCGATTTGGGTTCGAGCTTTTCAGGTTGAAGTTTCTTGACATAAGCATCGCATCCCCAAACTTTTAGAAACGATAGCTTAGGTTTCTTCCCAAACCATAATTCATATGGTGTCGTCTCAATGGATTTCGACGGAGCCCTATTTAAAGTGAATGCGGCAGTCTCTAAAGCATAGCCCCAAAATGATAGCAGTAGATCGGTAAGAGACATCATAGATCGCACCATATCCAATAGAGTGCGATTACGACGTTCGTACACACCATTACGCTGAGGTGTTCCAGGCGGCGTGGGTTGTGAAACTATTCCACATTTTCTTAAGTGTGTGCCAAATTCGTGACTCAAGTATTCTCCCCCACGATCTGATCGCAAGAACTTGATTTTCCTGTCACGTTGATTCTCAACCTCACTCTGAAATTCCTTAAACTTTTCAAAGGTCTCAGACTTGTGTTTCATTAAGTAGACATACCCATATCTACTCAAGTCATCAGTGAGGGTGAGAACATAACGATAGCCACCGCGAGCCTCAACACTCATTGGACCGCACACATCAGTATGTATGATTTCCAATAAGTTGGTTGCTCGCTCCATTGTTCCTGAGAACGGAGTCTTGGTCATTTTACCCATGAGGCATGGTTCGCACGTGTCAAATGATTCGTAATCAAGAGACTCCAAAAGTCCATCGTCATGGAGCTTCTTCATGCGTTTGACACCTATGTGACCAAGGCGGCAGTGCCACAAGTATGTGGGACTATCATTATCAACCTTACATCTTTTGGTATTCACACTATGAATATGTGTAACATTACACTCAAGATTCATTAAGAATAAACCATTCACCAGCGGAGCATGACCATAAAACATATCTCTCATATAAATAGAACAACCATTATTCTCGGATTTAAATGAGTAGCCATCTCGAGTTAAACGAGATCCTGATACAATGTTCATGCTCAAAGCTGGCACTAAATAACAATTATTGAGGTTTAAAACTAATCCCGTAGGTAAATGTAGAGGTAGCGAGCCGATGGCGATCACATCGTCCTTGGAACCATTCCCGACGCGCATCGTCACCTCGTCCTTCGCCAGTCTCCGCTTATTCCGCAGCTCCTGCTTTGAGTTACAAATGTGAGTAACCGCACCGGTATCAAATACCCAGGAGCTACTACGAGTACTGGTAAGGTACACATCAATTACATATACCTTTAGTGTTGCCGACCTTCTTGTCCGCTAAGTATTTGGGGCAGTTCCGCTTCCAGTGACCACTTCCCTTGCAATAAAAACACTCAGTCTCGGGCTTGGGTCCATTCTTTGGCTTCTTCCCGGCAGCTTGCTTACCGGGCGCGGCAACTCCCTTGCTGTCCTTCTTGAAGTTCTTCTTACCCTTGCCTTTCTTGAACTTAGTGGTTTTATTCACCATCAACACTTGATGTTCCTTTTTGATTTCCACCTCTGCTGATTTCAGCATTGAATATACCTCAGGAATGGTCTTTTCCATCCCCTGCATATTGAAGTTCATCACAAAGCTCTTGTAGCTCGGTGGATGCGACTGAAGGATTCTGTCAATGACCGCGTCATCCGGGAGATTAACGCCCAGCTGATTCAAGCGGTTATGCAACCCAGACATTTTGAGTATGTGCTCACTGACAGAACTATTTTCCTCCATCTTACAGCTGAAGAACTTGTCGGAGACTTCATATCTCTCGACCCGGGCATGAGCTTGGAAAACCATTTTCAGCTCTTCGAACATCTCATATGCTCCGTGTCTCTCAAAACGCTTTTGGAGCCCTGGTTCTAAGCTGTAAAGCATGCCGCACTGAACGAGGGAGTAATCATCAGCACGTGACTGCCAAGCATTCATAGTCTTGGTTCTATGGGATGGGTGCGTCACCTAGCGGTGCTTCTAGGACATAATCTTTCTTGGCAGCTATGAGGATGATCCTCAGGTTCCGGACCCAGTCCGTTTAGTTGCTTCCATCATCTTTCAACTTGGTTTTCTCTAGGAACGCGTTGAAGTTGAGGGCAACATTAGCGTGGGCCATTTGATCTACAAGACATAGTGTAAAGATTTTAGACTAAGTTCAGGATAATTAAGTTCATCTAATCAAATTATTCAATGAACTCCCACTTAGATAGACATCCCTCTAGTCATCTAAGTGAAACATGATCCGAGTCAACTAGGCTGTGTCCGATCATCACGTGAGACAGACTAGCCAACATCGGTGAACATCTTCATGTTGATCGTATCTTCTATACGACACATGCTCGACCTTTCGGTCTTCCGTGTTCCGAGGCCATTTCTGTACATGCTAGGCTCGTCAAGTTAACCTAAGTGTATTGCGTGTGTAAATCTGGCTTACACTTTTCGTATCCGAACGTTAGAATCTATCACACCCGATCATCACGTGGTGCTTTGAAACAACGAACCTTCGCAACGGTGCACAGTTAGGGGGAACACTGTCTTGAAATTATTACGAGGGATCATCTTATTTAAGCTACCGTAGTTCTAAGCAAATAAGATGTAAAACATGATAAACATCACATGCAATCAAATAGTGACATGATATGGCCAATATCATTTGCTCCTTTTGATCTCCATCTTCGGGGCTTCATGATCATCGTTGTCACCGGCATGACAGCATGATCTCCATCATCATGATCTCCATCATTGTGTCTTCTTGAAGTTGTCTCGTCATCTATTACTTCTACTACAACGGCTAATGCTTTAGCAATAAAGTAAAGTAATTACATGACGTTTATGTTGACACGCAGGTCATAAATAAATTAAGACAACTCCTATGGCTCCTGCCGGTTATCATAATCATCAACATGCAAGTCGTGATTCCTATTACAAGAACATGATCAATCTCATACATCACATATATCATTCATCACATCCTTTTGGCCATATCACATCACACGACACATGCTGCAAAAACAAGTTAGACGTCCTCTAATTGTTGTTGCAAGTTTTTTACGTGGCCGCTATAGGTTTCTAGCAAGAACGTTTCTTACCTACACCAAAACCACAACGTGATATGCCAATTTCTATTTACCCTTCATAAGGACCCTTTTCATCGAATCCGATCCGACTAAAGTGGGAGAGACAGACACCCGCCAGCCACCTTATGCAACTAGTGCATGTAAATCGGTGGAACCAGTCTCACGTAAGCGTACGTGTAAGGTAGGTCCGGGCCGCTTCATCCCACGATGCCACCGAATCAAGATAAGACTAGTAACGGCAAGCAAATTGACAATATCGACGCCCACAACTGCTTTGTGTTCTACTCGTGCATAGAAACTACGCATAGACCTAGCTCATGATGCCACTGTTGGGGAACGTAGCAGAATTTTAAAATTTTCTACGCATCACCAAGATCAATCTATGGAGTCATCTAGCAACGAGGGAGAGGGGAGTGCATCTACATACCCTTGTAGATCGCGCGCGGAAGCTTTCAAGAGAACGGGGTTGATGGAGTCGTACTCGTCATGATCCAAATCACCGATGACCTAGCGCCAAACAGACGGCACCTCCGCGTTCAACACACGTACGGTTGGGAAGACGTCTCCTCCAACTTGATCCAGCAAGGGGGAAGGAGAGGTTGATGAAGATCCAGCAGCACGACGGCGTGGTGGTGGAAGCAACGGTGATCTCGGCAGGGCTTCGCCAGGCTCAGGGAGAGGGAGGAGTGTCACGGGAGGGAGGGGGAGGCGCCAGGGGCTAGGGTGCGGCTGCCCTCCCTCCCCCCACTATATATAGGGTCCCTAGGGGGGGGGCGCCGGCCCTAGGAGATCCAATCTCCAAGGGGGGGCGGCGGCCAAGGGGGTGGCTTGCCCCCCAAGCCAAGTGGGGCGCCCCCACCCCTAGGGTTTCCAACCCTAGGCGCAGGGGGAGGCCCAAGGGGGGTGCACCAGCCCACTAGGGGCTGGTTCCCCTCCCACTTCATCCCATGGGGCCCTCAGGGATAGGTGGCCCCACCCGGTGGACCCCCGGGACCCTTCCGGTGGTCCCGGTACAATACCGATTACCCCCGAAACTTTCCCGATGGCCGAAACTTGACTTCCTATATATAAATCTTCACCTCCGGACCATTCCGGAACTCCTCGTGACGTCCGGGATCTCATCCAAGACTCCGAACAACTTTCGGGTTACCGTATACTAATATCTCAACAACCCTAGCGTCACCGAACCTTAAGTGTGTAGACCCTACGGGTTCGGGAGACACGCAGACATGACCGAGACGACTCTCCGGTCAATAACCAACAGCGGGATCTGGATACCCATGTTGTCTCCCACATGCTTCTCGATGATCTCATCGGATGAACCACGATGTCGAGGATTCAATCAATCCGTATATAATTCCCTTTGTCAATCGGTACGTTACTTGCCCGAGACTCGATCGTCGGTATCCCAATACCTCATTCAATCTCGTTACCGGAAAGTCACTTTACTCGTACCGTAATGCATGATCCCGTGATCAACCACTTGGTCACATTGAGCTCATTATGATGATGCATTACCGAGTGGGCCCAGAGATACCTCTCCGTCATACGGAGTGACAAATCCCAGTCTCGATTCGTGCCAACCCAACATACACTTTCGGAGATACCTGTAGTGTACCTTTATAGTCACCTAGTTACGTTGTGACGTTTGGCACACCCAAAGCACTCCTACGGTATCCGGGAGTTGCACAATCTCATGGTCTAAGGAAATGATACTTGACATTCGGAAAAGCTATAGCAAACGAACTACACGATCTTTGAGCTATGCTTAGGATTGGTTCTTTTCCATCACATCATTCTCGTAATGATGTGATCCCATTATCAATGACATCCAATGTCCATAGTCAGGAAACCATGACTATCTTTTGATCAACGAGCTAGTCAACTAGAGGCTCACTAGGGACGTGTTGTGGTCTATGTATTCACACATGTATTATGATTTCCGGATAACACAATTATAGCATGAACAATAGACAATTATCATGAACAAAGAAATATAATAATAACCATTTTATTATTGCCTCTAGGGCATATTTCCAAAATAATAAACATTTATCATGATATAAGGAAATATAAACAACAACTTTATTATTGCCTCTAGGGCATATTTCCTTCAGTCTCCCACTTGCACTAGAGTCAATAATCTAGTTCACATCGCCATGTGATTTAACACCAATAGTTCACATCTTTATGTGATTAGTTCACATCTCCATGTGACTTACACCCAAAGGGTTTACTAGAGTCAATAATCTAGTTCACATCGCTATGTGATTAACACCCAAAGAGTGATCATGTTTTGCTTGTGAGAGAAATTTAGTCAACGGGTCTGCCACACCAGATCCGTATGTATTTCACAAATTTCTATGTCTACAATGCTCTGCATGGAGCTACTCTAGCTAATTGCTCCCACTTTCAATATGCATCCAGATCGAGACCTGGAGTCATCTAGATCGATGTAAAAAATCTTGCATCGACGTAACTCTTTATGACAAACTCTTTTATCACCTCCATAACCGAGAAATATTTCCTTAGTACTCTAAGGATAATTTTGACCACTATCTAGTGATCTACTCCTAGATCACTATTGTACTCCTTTGTCAAACTCAGGCAGGGTATACAATAGGTCTGCTACATAGCATGTCATACTTTATAGAACCTATGACTGAGGCATAGGGAATGACTTTCCATTCTCTTTTTATTTTCTACCGTGGTCGGGTTTTGAGTCTTTACTCAACTTCACACCTTGCAACATAGGCAAGAACTTCTTCTTTGACTTTTCCATTTTGAACTACTTCAAAATCTTGTCAAGGTATGTACTCATTGAAAATATATCAAGCATCTTGATCTATCTCTATAGATCTTGATGCTCAATATGTAAGTAGCTTCATCGATGTCTTCCTTTGAAAAACTCTTTTCAAACACTCCTTTATGCTTTCCAGAAAATTCTACATTATTTCCGATCAACAATATGTCATTCACATATACTTATCAGAAATGTCATAGTGCTCCCACTCACTTTCTTGTAAATACAAACTTCACCGCAAGTCTATATAAAACCATATGCTTTGATCACTTTATCAAAGCATATATTCCAACTCCGAGATGCTTGCACCAGTCCATAGATGGATCATTGGAGCTTGCTTACTTTGTTAGCACCTTTAGGATCGACAAAACCTTCTGGTTGCATCATATTGCGAAAAAGGGTTCCCCCCCGCTTTAGATTATAAAGCAACCAACATCCACAACCAAGCCATCGATACAAACACACACCACACACACCCAAGACGAGATACAAGGATGCTTGGCACCGAAACACACCCTCAATGACTACCACGCACCCACAGGATGCCCGATGATCCGAGAAGTGTGACGGACCACACCGGACCGAGGACTCCAAGACGATGCCTCCAAGAAGGGGTACGACCACGGAATGTCGCCACCGTCCGATCCGAAGATCAAGCTTTCACCCGGAGCTAGAAGGAAGGAGAAGGAGCACCACGACGGAGTCTACAGGGAGGAACACGATGTCTGCGGATGCCATCACCATCGGCTAGAGCGCGTACTGGGCAAGTGATGTACTCTGGTGCTTCAACTCTTCCATCGCCTCCCCGGTCCGACAGCCACCCGCAGCTATGCCACCCGAGCGGCCATAGATGCCCGCCCGCATCCGAGCCACGCTGTCCGCCCACGACCGCAGCGTCTCCCACCGCCAGGGCCGCCGCCCTGCCACCAGACCACCGCGAGATCTCCCAAAGGACACGACTTTGACCAAATCCACGCCCCCAACCGCCTCCTGGAGTCGCCGGCAGGCACTGCCTCGAGACGAACCGTGACCTGATGCTGCCTGGGGGAAGGGGGAGGTGGGGGAACGGCCAATGGCCAATGATGAACCCATCCCCCAACCAGTCTCCCCCAAAACCACCTGTTTCACCCCCGAAGCCAAAGTTCCGGACCCGCCCGAGAGCAGTCACCGCCACCCGATGTCGAGGAAGAGGGATGAGGTGGCAGATCTGCCGCCACCGCAGCCATGGGAGGCCATCAGGGAGGTCTTCCCGCGCCGAGCGGACCGTCCAGCCGCAAGGGCTCGACTAGATGGGGGTGCCCACCACCACCGTTGCTGCGCCGCCCCCCCACCAGAGAGCCACGGCGAGAGGGGCCGCCCGCGACCCGGTCGCACACGACCCGCAATGCCAAAGGAGGCTCGCCGTTGCTGCCGGGAGGCAACCGCCGTCGAAACCCGCCTACCGTCCTGCACCACCACGCGCCTTGCCGCCCATCATGCAGCCGCCATGCCACTGTCGTCGGCCCCCGCCGAAGCGCCGCTGCGCCCGACATCCAACGCCGCGTCCTGGCACGCGAGATCCCCGCGCGAGGAGATGAGGGGAGCCACGCCGCCGCCGGTGATGACCGAGCTTCGCCCGCTCGCGCCCCTCGGCGGCGGCGAAGGAGGGGGAGAGGAGGAGGGGAGGAGAAGCGGCGGCGCTAGGGTTTCCTCCCGAATGCTCGCGGGAGCATCGCAGGAGGAGGGGCTTTCCGCACGTGTTCCTTTAAAATCTTTTTTTTCTGGTTGCATCATATACAACTCTTCTTTAAAAAATCCATTAAGGAATACAATTTTGACATCTATTTGCTAGATTTCATAAAATGCGGCAACTGCTAACATGATTCGGACAGACTTTAAGCATCAATACGAGTGAGAAAATCTCATCGTAGTCCACACCTTAAACTTGTTGAAAACATTTTGCGACAATTCGAGCTTTGTAGATAGTAACACTACTATCAGCGTCCGTCTTCCTCTTGAAGATCCATTTATTCTTAATGACTCACCAATCATCGAGCAAGTCAATCAAAGTCCATACTTTGTTTTCATACATGGATCCCATCTCAGATTTCATGGCCTCAAGCCATTTCGCGGAATCTGGGCTCATCATCGCTTCCTCATAGTTCATAGGTTCGTCATGGTCTAGTAACATGACTTCCAGAAAGGATTACCGTACCACTCTGGTGCAGACCATACTCTGGTTGTCCTACGAGGTTCGGTAGTAACTTGATATGAAGTTTCATGATCATCATCATTAGCTTCCTCACTAATTGGTGTAGAAATCACTAGAACTGATTTCTGTGATGAACTAATTTCCAATTCGGGAGAAGGTACAATTACCTCATCAAGTTCTACATTCCTCCCACTCACTTCTTTCAAGCGAAACTTCTTCTGTAGAAAGGATCCTCTCTTAGCAAAAAAATATCTTGCCTTCAGATCTGTGATAGAAGGTGTACCCAACTGTCTCCTTTGGGTATCCTATGAAGACACATTTCTTCGATTTGGGTTCGAGCTTATAGGTATGAAACTTTTTCTCATAAGCATCGCAACCCAAACTTTAAGAAACGACAGCTTAGGTTTCTTGCCAAACCATAGTTCATACAATGGCGTCTCAACGGATTTAGATGGTGCCCTATTTAACGTGAATGCAACTATCTCTAATGCATAACCCCAAAACTATAGTGGTAAATCGGTAAGAGACATCATAGATCACACCGTATCCAATAAAGTATGATTACGACGTTTGGACACACCATTATGCTGCGGTGTTCCAGGTGGCGTGAGTTTGCGAAACTATTCCACATTGTTTCAAATGAAGACCAAACTCGTAACTCAAATATTCGTCTCCATGATCAGATCGTAGAAACTTTATTTTCTTGCTATGATGATTCTCCACTTTACTCTGAAATTCTTTGAACTTTTCAAATGTTTCAGACTTATGTTTCATCAAGTAGATATACCCATATCTGCTCAAATCATCTATGAAGGTCAGAAAATAACGATACCTACCACGAGCCTCAACACTCATCAGATTGCATACATCAGTATGTATTATTCGCAATAATTCAGTTGCTTGCTCCATTGTTCCGGAGAATGGAGTTTTAGTCATCTTGCCCACGAGGCATGGTTCACAAGCATCATATGATTCATAATCTAGTGATTTCAAAAGCCCATCAGCATGGAGTTTCTTCATGCGCTTTACACCAATATGACCTAAACGGCAGTGCCACATATAAGTTGCACTATCATTATTAACTTTGCATCTTCTGTCTTCAATATTATGAATATGTGTATTACTACGATTGAGATTCAATAAACCATTCACCTTGGGTGTATGACCTCAGAAGGTTTTATTTATGTAAATAGAATAACAATTATCCTTGACTTAAATGAATAACTGTATTGCAATAAACATGATCCAATCATATTATGCTCTACGCAAACACCAAATAACATTTATTTTAGGTTCAACACTAATCCCAAAGTTAAAGGGAGTGTGCAATGGTGATCTTATCAACCTTGGAATTATTTACAACACACATCGTCACCTCGTCCTCAACTAGTCTTTGTTTATTTTGCAACTCCCGTTTCGAGTTACTACTCTTAGCAACTGAACTAGTATCAAATACTGAGGGGTTGCTATAAATGTTGGGGAACGTAGTAATTTCAAAAAAATTCCTACGCACACGCAAGATCATGGTGATGCATAGCAATGAGAGGGGAGAGTGTTGTCCACGTACCCTCGTAGACCGAAAGTGGAAGCGTTATAACAACGCGGTTGATGTAGTCGTATGTCTTCACGGCCCGACCGATCAAGCACCGAAACTACGACACCTCCGAGTTCTAGCACACGTTCAGCTCGATGACGATCCCCGGACTCCGATCCAGCAGAATGTCGGGGAAGAGTTCCGTCAGCACGACGGCGTGGTGACGATCTTGATGTTCTACCGTCGCAGGGCTTCGCCTAAGCACCGCTACAATATTATCGAGGATTGTGGTGGAGGGGGGCACCGCACACGGCTAA
Organism: Triticum urartu; assembly: GCF_056163025.1. NCBI lineage: Eukaryota > Viridiplantae > Streptophyta > Magnoliopsida > Poales > Poaceae > Triticum > Triticum urartu. The sequence continues at coordinate 179,219,596 of NC_141878.1, read as the reverse complement.
GAGATCAATGATCAATTGTTGTGTCTATGGGGTGCCCCCCTGCCCACGTATATAAAGGAACAAGGGGGAGGAGGTGCGGCCAGGCAAGGGGCGCGCCAGGAGGAGTCCTACTCCTACCAGGAGTAGGACTCCCCCCTTTTCCATGTTGGACTAGGACTTGTGGGGGAAAGAGAGAGAGAGAGGGGGGAAAGGAAAGGTGGGGGCCCTCCTTGTACAATTCGGACTTGGGGGGGGGGGAGGGGCGCGCGGCTGCCCCTTGGCCTCCTCTCCACCTCCCCCACTAGGCCCATTAGGTTACCGGGGGGTTCCGGTAACCTCCCGGTACTCCGGTAAAATGCCGATTTCACCCGGAACACTTCCGATGTCCAAACATAGGCTTCCAATATATCAATCTTCATGTCTCGACCATTTCAAGACTCCTCGTCATGTCCATGATCACATCCGGGACTCCGAACAACCTTCGGTACATCAAAACATATAAACTCATAATGAAACTGTCATCGTAATGTTAAGCGTGCGGACCCTACGGGTTCGAGAACAATGTAGACATGACCGAGACAGGTCTTCGGTCAATAACCAATAGCGGAACCTGGATGCTCATATTGGCTCCTACATATTCTACGAAGATCTTTATCGGTCAGACCGCATAACAACATACTTTGTTCCCTTTGTCATCGGTATGTTACTTGCCCGAGATTCGATCGTTGGTATCTTAATACCTAGTTCAATCTCGTTACCGGCAAGTCTCTTTACTCGTTCTGTAATACATTATCCCGCAACTAACTCATTAGTTGCAATGCTTGCAAGGCTTAAGTGATGTGCATTACCGAGAGGGCCCAGAGATACCTCTCCGACAATCGGAGTGACAAATCCTAATCTCGAAATACGCCAACCCAACAAGTACCTTCGTAGACACCTGTAGAGCACCTTTATAATCACCCAGTTACGTTGTGATGTTTGGTAGCACACAAAGTGTTCCTCCGGTGAACGGGAGTTGCATAATCTCATAGTAATAGGAACATGTATAAGTCATGAAGAAAGCAATAGCAACAAACTAAATGATCAAGTGCTATGCTAACGGAATGGGTCAAGTCAATCACATCATTCTCTAATGATGTGATCCGTTAATCAAATGACAACTCATGTCTATGGTTAGGAAACATAACCATCTTTGATCAACGAGCTAGTCAAGTAGAGGCATACTAGTGACACTCTGTTTGTCTATGTATTCACACAAGTATTATGTTTCCGGTTAATACAATTCTAGCATGAATAATAAACATTTATCATGATATAAGGAAATAAATAATAACTTCATTATTGCCTCTAGGGAATATTTTCTTCAGTCTCCCACTTGCACTAGAGTCAATAATCTAGATTACACAGTAATGATTCGAACACCCATGGAGCCTTGGTGTTGATCATGTTTTGCTCGTGGAAGAGGCTTAGTCAGCGGGTCTGCAACATTCAGATCCGTATGTATCTTGCAAATTTCTATGTCTCCCACTTGGACTAAATCCCGAATGGAATTGAAGCGTCTCTTGATGTGCTTGGTTCTCTTGTGAAATCTGGATTCCTTTGCCAAGGCAATTGCACCAGTATTGTCACAAAAGATTTTCATTGGACCCGATGCACTAGGTATGACACCTAGATCGGATATGAACTCCCTCATCCAGACTCCTTCATTTGCTGCTTCCGAAGTAGCTATGTACTCCGCTTAACATGTAGATCCCGCCACGACGCTTTGTTTAGAACTGCACCAACTGACAGCTCCACCGTTCAAGGTAAACACGTATCCGGTTTGCGATTTAGAATCGTCCGGATCAGTGTCAAAGCTTGCATCAACGTAACCATTTACGATGAGCTCTTTGTGACGTCCATATACGAGAACATATCCTTAGTCCTTTTCAGGTACTTCAGGATGTTCTTGACCGCTGCCTAGTGATCCACTCCTGGATTACTTTGGTACCTCCCTGCTAGACTTATAGCAAGGCACACATCAGGTCTGGTACACAGCATTGCATACATGATAGAGCCTATGGCTGAAGCATAGGGAACATCTTTCATTTTCTCTCTATCTTTTGCGGTGGTCGGACATTGAGTCTTACTCAACTTCACACCTTGTAACACAGGCAAGAACCCTTTCTTTGCTTGATCCATTTTGAACTTCTTCAAAACTTTGTCAATGTATGTGCTTTGTGAAAGTCCAATTAAGCGTCTTGATCTATCTCTATAGATCTTAATGCCTAATATGTAAGCAGCTTCACCAAGGTCTTTCATTGAAAAACTCTTATTCAAGTATCCCTTTATGCTATCCAGAAATTCTATATCATTTCCATTTAGTAATATGTCATCCACATATAATATCAGAAATGCTACAGAGCTCCCACTCACTTTCTTGTAAATACAGGCTTCTCCAAAAGTCTGTACAAAACCAAATGCTTTGATCACACTATCAAAGCATTTATTCCAACTCCGAGAGGCTTGCACCAGTCCATAAATGGATCGCTGGAGCTTGCACACTTTGTTAGCTCCCTTTGGATCGACAAAACCTTCCGGTTGTATCATATACAACTCTTCTTCTAGAAATCCATTCAGGAATGCAGTTTTGACGTCCATCTACCAAATTTCATAATCATAAAATGCGGCAACTGCTAACATGATTCGGACAGACTTAAGCATCGCTACGGGTGAGAAGGTCTCATCGTAGTCAATCCCTTGAACTTGTCAAAAACCTTTCGCAACAAGTCCAGCTTTGTAGACAGTAACATTACCGTCAGCGTCAGTCTTCTTCTTGAAGATCCATTTATTCTCAATTGCCTGCCGATCAATGGGCAAGTCAACCAAAGTCCACACTTTGTTCTCATACATGGATCCCATCTCAAATTTCATGGCTTCTAGCCATTTTGCGGAATCTGGGCTCACCATCGCTTCTTCATAGTTCGTAGGTTCATCATGATCTAGTAGCATGACTTCTAGAACAGGATTACCGTACCACTCTGGTGCGGATCTTACTCTGGTTGATCTACGAGGTTCGGTAGTAACTTGATCTGAAGTTTCATGATCATTATCACTAGCTTCCTCACTAATTGGTGTAGGTGTCGCAGAAACCGTTTTCTGTGATGAACCACTTTCCAATAAGGGAGCAGGTACAATTACCTCATCAAGTTCTACTTTCCTCCCACTCACTTCTTTCGAGAGAAACTCCTTCTCTAGAAAAACTCCAAATTTAGCAACAAAAGTCTTGCCTTCGGATCTGTGATAGAAGGTGTACCCAACAGTCTCCTTTGGGTATCCTATGAAGACACATTTCTCCGATTTGGGTTCGAGCTTATCAGGTTGAAGCTTTTTCACATAAGCATCGCAACCCAAAATTTCAGAAACGACAACTTTGGTTTCTTGCCAAACCACAGTTCATAAGGCGTCGTCTCAACGGATTTTGATGGTGCCCTATTTAACGTGAATGCGGCCGTCTCTAAAGCATAACCCCAAAACGATAGCGGTAAATCTGTAAGAGACATCATAGATCACACGATATCTAGTAAAGTACGATTACGACATTCGGACACACCATTACGCTGTGGTGTTCTGGGAGGCGTGAGTTGCGAAACTATTCTGCATTGTTTCAAATGTAGACCAAACTCGTAACTCAAAATATTCTCCTCCACGATCAGATCGTAGAAACTTTATTTTCTTGTTACGATGATTTTCAACTTCACTCTGAAATTCTTTGAACTTTTCAAATGTCTCAGACTTATGTTTCATTAAGTAGATATACCCATATCTGCTTAAGTCATCTGTGAAGGTGAGAAAATAACGATATCCGCCATGAGCCTCAAAATTCATCGGACCACATACATCTGTATGTATGATTTCCAACAAATCTGTTGCTCTCTCCATAGTACCGGAGAACGGTGTTTTAGTCATCTTGCCCATGAGGCACGGTTCGCAAGTACCAAGTGATTCATAATCAAGTGGTTCCAAAAGTCCACCAGTATGGAGTTTCTTCATGCGCTTTACACCGATATGACCTAAACGGCAGTGCCACAACTAAGTTGCACTATCATTATCAACTCTGCATCTTTTGGTTTCAACATTATGAATATGTGTGTTACTACTATCGAGATTCATCAAAAATAGACCACTCTTCAAGGGTGCATGACCATAAAAGATATTACTCATATAAATAGAACAACCATTATTCTCTGATTTAAATGAATAACCGTCTCGCATCAAACAAGATCTAGATATAATGTTCATGCTCAACGCTGGAACCAAATAACAATTATTTAGGTCTAATACTAATCCCGAAGGTAGATGTAGAGGTAGCGTGCCGACCGTGATCACATCGGCTTTGGAACCATTTCCCACGCGCATCGTCACCTCGTCCTTAGCCAATCTTCGCTTAATCCGTAGCCCCTGTTTCGAGTTGCAAATGTTAGCAACAGAACCAGTATCAAATACCCAGGTGCTACTGCGAGCATTAGTAAGGTACACATCAATAACATGTATATCACATATACCTTTGGTCACTTTGCCATCCTTCTTATCTGCCAAATACTTGGGGCAGTTCCGCTTCCAGTGACCAGTCTGCTTGCAGTAGAAGCACTCAGTCTCAGGCTTAGGTCCAGACTTGGGTTTCTTCTCTTGAGCAACAACTTGTTTGCTGTTCTTCTTGAAGTTCCCCTTCTTCTTCCCTTTGCCCTTTTTCTTGAAACTGGTGGTCTTATTGACCATCAACACTTGATGCTCCTTCTTGATTTCTACCTCCGCGGCTTTTAGCATCGCGAAGAGCTCGGGAATAGTCTTATTCATCCCTTGCATATTATAGTTCATCACAAAGCTTTTGTAGCTTGGTGGCAGTGATTGAAGAACTCTGTCAATGACACTATCAACAGGAAGATTAACTCCCAGTTGAGTCAAGTGATTATGATACCCAGGCATTTTGAGTATATGTTCACTGACAGAACTTTTCTCCTCCATCTTGCAGCTATAGAACTTATTGGAGACTTCATATCTCTCAATCCGGGCATTTGCTTGAAATATTAACTTCAACTCCTGAAACATCTCATATGCTCCATGACGTTCAAAACATCGTTAAAGACCCGGTTCTAAGCCGTAAAGCATGGCATACTGAACTATCGAGTAGTCATCAGCTTTGCTCTGTCAGACGTTCATAACATCTGGTGTTGCTCCTGCAGCAGGCTTGGCACTTAGCGGTGCTTCCAGGACGTAATTCTTCTGTGCAGCAATGAGGATAATCCTCAAGTTACGACCCAGTCCGTGTAATTGCTACCATCATCTTTCAACTTTGCTTTCTCAAGGAACACATTAAAATTCAACGGAACAACAACACGGGTCATCTATCTACAATCAAACATAAACAAGCAAGATACTACTAAGTTCATGATAAATTTAAGTTCAATTAATCATATTACTTAAGAACTCGCACTTACAAAGACATCCCTCTAATCCTCTAAGTGATCACGTGATCCAAATCAACTAAACCATGTCCGATCATCACGTGAGATGGAGTTGTATCAATGGTGAACATCACTATGTTGATCATATCTACTATATGATTCACGCTCGACCTTTCGGTCTCCGTGTTCCGAGGCCATATATGTTATATGCTAGGCTCGTCACGTTTAACCTGAGTATTCCGCGTGTGCAACAATTTTGCACCCGTTGTATTTGAACGTAGAGCCTATCACACCCGATCATCACGTGGTGTCTCAGCACGAAGAACTTTCGCAACGGTGCATACTCAGGGAGAACACTTATACTTTGAAAATTTAGTGTGGGATCATCTTATAATGCTCCCGTCAATCAAAGCAAGATAAGATGCATAAAAGATAAACATCACATGCAATCAATATAAGTGATATGATATGGCCATCATAATCTTGTGCTTGTGATCTCCATCTCCGAAGCACCTTCATGATCACCATCGTCACCGGCGCGACACCTTGATCTCCATCGTAGCATCGTTGTCGTCTCGCCAATCTTATGCTTCCACGACTATCACTACCGCTTAGTGATAAAGTAAAGCATTACAGGGCGATTGCATTGCATACAATAAAGCGACAACCATATGGCTCCTGCCAGTTGCCGATAACTTGGTTACAAAACATGATCATCTCATACAATAAAATTTAGCATCATGTCTTGACCATATCACATCACAACATGCCCTGCAAAAACAAGTTAGACGTCCTCTACTTTGTTGTTGCAAGTTTTACGTGGCTGCTACGGGCTTAGCAAGAACCGTTCTTCCCTATGCATCAAAACCACAATGATAGTTTGTCAAGTTGGTGCTGTTTTAACCTTTGCAAGGACCGGGCGTAGCCACACTCTATTCAACTAAAGTTGGAGAAACTGACACCCGCCAGCCACCTATGTGCAAAGCACGTCGGTAGAACCAGTCTCGCGTAAGCGTACGCGTAATGTCGGTCCGGGCCGCTTCATCCAACAATACCGCCGAACCAAAGTATGACATGCTGGTAAGCAGTATGACTTATATCGCCCACAACTCACTTGTGTTCTACTCGTGCATATATCATCAACGCATAAAACCTGGCTCGGATGCCACTGTTTGGGAACATAGCAATTTCAAAAAAATTCCTACGCACACGCAAGATCATGATGATGCATAGCAACAAGAGGGGAGAGTGTTGTACACGTACCCTCGTAGACCGAAAGCGGAAGCGTTATAACAACGCGGTTGATGTAGTCGTATGTCTTCACGGCCCGACCGATCAAGCACCGAAACTACGGCACCTCCGAGTTCTAGCACACGTTCAGCTCGATGACGATCCCCGGACTCCGATCCAGCAGAATGTCGGGGAAGAGTTCCGACAGCACGACGGCGTGGTGACGATCTTGATGTTCTACCGTCGCAGGGCTTCGCCTAAGCACCGCTACAATATTATCGAGGATTATGGTGGAGGGGGGCACCGCACACGACTAAGAGATCAATGATCAATTATTGTGTCTATGGGGTGCCCCCCTGCCCCCGTATATAAAGGAGCAAGGGGGAGGAGGTGCGGACAGGCAAGGGGCGTGCCAGGAGGAGTCCTACTCCTACCGGGAGTAGGAATCCCCCCCTTTTCCATGTTGGACTAGGACTTGTGGGGGAAAGAGAGAGAGGGGAAAGGAAAGGGGGGGGGGCACCGCCCCCCTCCTTGTCCAATTCGGACTTGGGGGGAGGGGCGCGCGGCTGCCCCTTGGCCTCCTCTCCACCTCCTTCACTAGGCCCATTAAGGCCCATTAGGTTACCGGGGGGGGGGGGGGTTCCGGTAACCTCCCGGTACTCCGGTAAAATGCCGATTTCACCCGGAAGACTTTCGATGTCCAAACATAGGCTTCCAATATATCGATCTTCATGTCTCGACCATTTCGAGACTCCTCGTCATGTCCGTGATCACATCCGGGACTCCGAACAACCTTCGGTACATCAAAACATATAAACTCATAATGAAACTGTCATCGTAACGTTAAGCGTGCGGACCCTACGGGTTCGAGAACAATGTAGACATGATCGAGACACGTCTCCAGTCAATAACCAATAGCGGAACCTGGATGCTCATATTGGCTCCTACATATTCTACGATTATCTTTATCGGTCAGACCGCATAACAACATACGTTGTTCCCTTTGTCATCGGTATGTTACTTGCCCGAGATTCGATCGTCGGTATCTTAATACCTAGTTCAATCTCGTTACCGGCAAGTCTCTTTACTCGTTCTGTAATAAATTATCCCGCAACTAACTCATTAGTTGCAATGCTTGCAAGGCTTAAGTGATGTGCATTACCGAGAGGGCCCAGAGATACCTCTTCGACAATCGGAGTGACAAATCCTAATCTCGAAATACGCCAACCCAATAAGTACCTTCGGAGACACCTGTAGAGCACCTTGATAATCACCCAGTTACGTTGTGACGTTTGGTAGCACACAAAGTGTTCCTCCGGTAAACGGGAGTTGCATAATCTCATAGTCATAGGAACATGTATAAGTCATGAAGAAAGCAATAGCAACAAACTAAACGATCAAGTGCTATGCTAACGGAATGGGCCAAGTCAATCAAATCATTCTCTAATGATGTGATCCCATTAATCAAATGACAACTCATGTCTATGGTTAGGAAACATAACCATCTTTGATCTACGAGCTAGTCAAGTAGAGGAATACTAGTGACACTCTGTTTGTCTATGTATTCACACAAGTATTATGTTTCCGGTTAATTCAATTCTAGCATGAATAATAAACATTTATCATGACATAAGGAAATAAATTATAACTTTATTATTGCCTCTAGGGAATATTTTCTTCAATAAACACTAGTAAAGTACACATCAATAACATGTATATCAAATATACTTTTGTTCACTTTGCTATCCTTCTTATCCGCCAAGTATCTTGGGCAGTTCCACTTCCACTGACCATTTCTTTGCAGTAGAAGCACTCAGTTCTAGGCTTGGGTCTAGCTTTGGGCTTCTTCATGGGAGCAACAACTTGCTTGCTATTCTTCTTTGAAGTTCCTCTTTCTTTCCCTTTGCCCTTTTCTTGAAACTAGTGGTCTTGTTAACCATCAACTTTTGATGCTTTTGTTGATTTCTACCTTTGTCGATTTCAGCATCACGAAGAGCTCGGGAATTACTTTGTTATCCCTTGCATATTATAGTTCATCACTAAGTTCTAGTAACTTGGTGATAGTGACTAGAGAACTTTGTCAATTACTATCTTATCTGGAAGATTAACTCCCACTTGATTCAAGCAATTGTAGTACCCAGACAATCTGAGCACATGCTCACTAGTTGAGCTATTCTCCTCCATCTTGTAGGCAAAGTACTATCAGAGGTCTTCTACCTCCCGACACGGGCATGAGTATGAAATACCAATTTCAACTCTTAGAACATCTTATATGCTCTGTGGCGTTCAAAAATGTTTTTGAAGTCCTGGTTCTAAGCCGTAAAGCATGGTGCACTAAACTATCAAGTAGTCATCATACCGAGCTTTGCCAAACGTTCATAACGTCTGCATCTACTCCTGGAATAGGTATGTCACCTAGCGGTGCATGAAGGACATAATTCTTTGGTGTAGCAATGAGGATAATCCTCAGATCACAGATCCAATCCGCATCATTGCTACTATTATATTTCAAGATAGTTTTCTCTAGGAACATATCATAAGTAAAACGGGGAGCTACATCGCGAGCTATTGATCTACAACATAGTTAAGAAAATACTATCAGGACTAAGTTCATGATAAATTAAAGTTCAATTAATCATATTTAAGAACTCCCACTTAGATAGACATCCCTCTAGTCATCTAAGTGATCACGTGATCCAAATCAACTAAACCATGACCGATCATCACGTGAAATGGAGTAGTTTTCAATGGTGAACATCACTATGTTGATCATATCTACTATATGATTCACGCTCGACCTTTCGGTCTCAGTGTTCCGAGGCCATATCTGCATATGCTAGGCTCATCAAGTTTAACCCGAGTATTTCTGCATGTGCAAAACTGGCTTGCACCCGTTGTATGTGAATGTAGAGCTTATCACACTCGATCATTACGTGCTGTCACGGCACGACGAACTTTGGCAACGGTGCATACTCAGGGAGAACACTTATACCTTGAAATTGTAGTAAGGGGTCATCTTATAAAGCTACCGCCGAACTAAGATAAATAAGAGGTATAAAAGATAAACATCACATGCAATCAAAACATGTGACATGATATGGCCATCATCATCTTGTGCCTTTGATCTCCATCTGCAAAGTACCGTTATGATCTCCATTGTCACCGGCATGACACCATGATCTCCATCATCTTGATCTTTATCAATGTGTCGTCACAAGGTCGTCTCGCCAACTATTGCTATCGCATAGCGATAAAGTAAAGCATTCATATGGCGCTTGCATCTTATGCAATAAGGAGACAACCATAAGGGTCCTGCCAGTTGCCGATAACTTGAACAAAACATGATCATCTCATACAACAACTTATATTTCATCACGTCTTGACCATATCACATCACAACAAGCCTTGCAAAAACAAGTTAGACGTCCTTTACTTTATTGTTGCAAGTTTTACGTGGTTGCTACGGGCTGAGTAAGAACCGTTCTTACATACGCATCAAAAACCACAACGCGGTATAACGATTGCTTTTTGATCTTCAAAAAGAACCTTGTTCATTGAATCCGATTCAACTAAAGCTGGAGAAACAGACACCCACTAGCCACCTGTGTGCGAAGCACGTCGGTAGAACCAGTCTCGCGTAAGCATACGCGTAATGTCGGTCTGGGCCGCTTCATCCAACAATGCCGCTGAATCAAGAATCAATTAGTGGCGGCAAGAAATATGTATATACCCACGCTCACAACTCCTTTGTGTTCTACTCGTGCATATAACATCTACGCATAAACCTGGCTCGGATACCACAGTTGGGGAACGCAGTAATTTCAAGAAAATTCCTACGCACACGCAAGATCATGGCGATGCATAGCAACGAGAGGCAAGAGTATCATCCACGTACCCTCATAGGCCGTAAGCGGAAGCATTATGAGAACGCGGTTGATGTAGTCGTACATCTTAACGATCTGACCGATCCAAGTACCGAACGTACGGCACCTCCGAGTTCAGCACACGTTCAGCTCGATGACGTCCCACAAACTCCGATCCAGCAGAGCTTCACAGGAGAGTTCCGTCAGCACGACGGCGTGATGATGGTGATGATGTTGCCACCGACGCAGGGCTTCGCCTAAGCACCGCTACGATATGATCAAGGTGGATTATGGTGGAGGGGGCACCACACACGGCTTGGAACAATCAACTTGTGTTTCCTAGGGTGCCCCCTGCCCCCGTATATAAAGGAGCAAGGGGGAGGCCGGCTGGCCCTTGCAGGGCGCGCCAGGAGGAGGAGTCCGCCTCCTAGTAGGAGTAGGACTCCCCTTTCCTACTCCTACTAGGAGGAGGAAAGGAAGGAGGAGAGGGAGAAGGAAGGAGAGGGAGGAAAGGAGGAAAGGGGGGCCGACCCCTAGTCCAATTCGGTTTGATCTAGGGGGGGGGGCGCCTTGCCTCCTCTCTTCCACCACTTGGCCCATGAGGCCCAATATTTCTTCCCCGTATTCCCGTAACTCCCCGGTACTCCGAAAAATACCCGAATCACTCAGGACCTTTCTGATGTCCGAACATAGTCGTCCAATATATCGATCTTTACGTCTCGGCCATTTTGAGACTCCTTGTCATGTCCCCGATCCCATCCGAGACTCTAAACTACCTTCGGTACACCAATTCACATAAACTCATAATACTGATCGTCACCGAACGTTAAGCGTGCGGACCCTACAGGTTCGAGAACTATGTAGACATGACCGAGGCTCATCTTCGGTCAATAACCAATAGCGGAACCTGGATGATCATATTGGTTCCTACATATTCCTACATATTCTATGAAGATCTTTCCTACGTATTCTACATATAGCCCTTTGTCATCGGTATGTTACCTTCCTGAGATTCGATCGTCGGTATCCTCATACCTAGTTCAATCTCGTTACCAGGAAGTCTCTTTACTCGTTTCATAATGCATCATCCTGCAACTAACTCATTAGTCACAATGCTTGCAAGGCTTATAATGATGTGCATTACCGAGAGGGCCCAGAGATACCTCTCCGACAATCGGAGTGACAAATCCTAATCTTGATCTATGCCAACTCAACAAGCACCATCGGAGACACCTGTAGAGCACCTTTATAATCATCCAGTTACGTTGTGACGTTTGGTAGCACACAAAGTGTTCCTCCGGTAATCAGGAGTTGCATAATCTGATAGTCATAGGAACATGTATAAGTCATGAAGAAAGCAATAGCAACAAACTAAACGACCATCGTGCTAAGCTAACGGATGGGTCAAGTCAATCACATCATTCTCTAATGATGTGATCCCGTTAATAAAATGACAACTCATGTCTATGGTTAGGAAACATAACCATCATTGATTCAACGAGCTAGTCAAGTAGAGGCATACTAGTGACATTCTGTTTGTCTATGTATTCACACATGTACTAAGTTTCCGATTAATACAATTCTAGCATGAATAATAAACATTTATCATGATATAAGGAAAAATAAATAACAACTTTATTATTGCCTCTAGGGCATATTTCCTTCACCACAATCAACAACGGGCGATACAAATGGTAACCGGTCTTCTCCGTGAGGAGGTCTTGATGGTCTTCTCCGCAAGGAGGTCTTGAATCCAAATGGATATTCTCCAAAGAGGGGCCGCGGTCTCTCTCGTGTTGTAGATCCGATGTGGATGAGCAATGCTCTATCTCAAATACGAGCTAAACCAATGCTAACCCTAGAAAAGTAGTGGAGGAGTCGTTTATATAGGCAAAGGTGGCGAAGGGGTACATGGGCCTCGGCCCAACATCATGCATGCAGGCACTGTCCGGATGATCCAGATGATCCGGGCTTCAGGGGTCTGGATGATCCGGGTCGGCGTCCAGATCGTCCGACTGTGTCGAGGGGGCTGCGGGAGGTCCGGATGTCCGGGTATGCCCGGATGATCCGGGACGGGGTCCGGATGATCCGGCTTCAAGGCAGCCTCGGTTGCTCTCGGATCTCCAATTGTCTGGATCGTCCAGGCTGGGGTCCGAATCATCCGGGCTATGTTTGGGTTGTCCGAGACCTCGACCGGATCATCTGGCCAGCCTGTGACTTGGCTGATTTCTTCTCCGTCTTCACGCATGTCTTCCGCTCCCGATCCTTCTTGCTCCGTAGCTTCTCCATGGCTAGTTCCTTGGTACCTGAGTATGCACAATGTCTCCGTTTGAGGTAGTAGCCATGTCTCATGTGCATTGAAGTGGAATTGTGAGAGGAGTGATGTCACCTCGGTTTCGAGAGCTCTTGCACGTGCTCGTGTCATGGGTCCTCTAGACACTTGGTGAGACGGTGATAGGTACATGGGGATGATCTTGGGATGATCTGCATCATCTCCCCTCCCTTGGGGAAGATTCTAGCTTGGATCAAATTCTTCATCACCATGGTAGGGCGATAGGTCATTGACATTGAAGATGTCGCTTATGTTGTACTTGTCTCGCGGGAGGTCGATCTTGTAGGCGTTGTTGTTGTAGCGTGCAAGCACCTTGAAGGGTCCATCCGCTTGAGGTAGAACCTTGGACTTGCGTTCGGTTGGGAAGTGGTCTTTGCAAAGGTGCAGCCACACAAGATCACCAATGTTGAATACCATGGGGTGCTTGTTGATGTTGAGCTTGGTCGCAAGACGTTGTACTTGGCGCTCGATGGTGTGCCTTGTATCTTCATGCACCTTCTTGAGATGGTTCACACGTGCACATGCGTCCATATTGATGCGCTCTTGGAGTGGTATAGGAAGAATGTCCAATGGTGACAATGGGTTGAATCTGTAGATGACCTCGAAGGGGGACTTGCTGGTTGTTGAGTGTCTTGCGCGGTTGTAGGCGAACTCGGAGATAGCTAGACACTACTCCCACTCTTTGATGTTCTTCTTGATGAGCACTCGAAGTAGAGCGGAGAGTGTGCGGTTGGTCACCTCCGTTTGGCCGTCGGTTTGTGGGTGGTACGCTGTGGAGAAAAGTAGCTTGATTCCGAGCTTGGCGCATAGGGTCTTCCAAAAGTAGCTTAGGAACTTGACGTCGCGGTCCGAGACGATCGTCTTTGGCACTCCATGTAGATGCAATATTTCCCTAAAAAAGAGATTGGCAACATGTGAAGCATCGTCTATCTTGTTGCAAGGAATGAAATGTGCCATCTTAGAGAATCGGTCCACAACAACAAATACCGAATCCTTGCCATTTCTAGTCCTAGGCAATCCAAGTACAAAATCCATGCTAATATCTTCCCATGGTTGATATGGAATTGGGAGAGGCATATAAAGGCCATCGGATTGAGCTTTAGACTTAGCTTTGTGACATGTGGAGCATCGATTGGTGAAGCGGTTGACGTCACGAAACATCTTGGGCCAAAAATAGTTCTTGGAGAGCGTGGTGAAAGTCTTCTCACGTCCAAAATGTCCCATTAGTCCACCTCCATGAGATTCCTGCAAAAGCAACAAACGAAGAGACGGCTCGGGGATGCAAATCTTGTTAGCTCTCATAAGAAATCCATCTTTGATGTAATAGCGTTCCCAAGAGGTATGCGTCAAACACTTGGAATAAAGAGTAGCAAAAGTGGGATCATGCTCATACAAGTCTTTTATGTGCTCAAAGCCAATGACATCCAATTCAAGTTGAGTAACAAGCATGCATATGCGGGAAAGAGCGTCCGCCACAACATTTTCCTTACCTTTGACGTACTTGATGACATAAGGAAAAGACTCAATGAATTCACTCCATTTAGCATGACGCTTGTTTAACTTTGTTTGCCCCTTAAGGTATTTAAGCGTTTCATGATCACTATGAATGATAAATTCACGAGGGCGAAGATAGTGTTCCCATTCATGCAAAACTCGCACTAAAGCATATAACTGTTTGTCATAGATGGGGTAATTGAGTTGTGCTCCGGAAAGTTTCTCACTAAAGTAAGCTATGGGGCGCTTCTCTTGTGTAAACACACCTCCTATGCCATTACCACTAGCATCACAATGAATCTCAAAGGGCTTGTCAAAGTTGGGTAATGCAAGCACGGGAGCATGAGTAAGCAAATTCTTAAGCTCATTAAAAGCGGTATCTTGGGATGGTACCCAAACAAAAGGCACATTTTTCTTGCTCAAAGCATGCAAAGGTGAGGCAATGGTGCTAAAGTCCTTGACAAGTCTACGGTAGAAGCCGGCTAAACCAAGGAAACTACACACTTGTTGCAAATTGGTTGGTTGGGGCCAAGTTTTAATAGCATTGATCTTAGAGTCATCAACATGAACACCCTTAGAGGAAACAACAAAACCCAAGAAAATGAGCTTATCAACGCCGAAAAGGCACTTTTCCATGTTATCATAGAGATGCTTGTTTTGAATAGTTTGCAAAATGGTTCAAACATGGGTGACATGATCTTGAAGAGATTTGCTATAAACAATCAAAGTAGACCACGAAAAACACACCAATATAAGGGCGAAAGACATGATTCATAAGGCGCATAAAAGTACCCGGTGCTTCCGATAAACCCATAGGCATGACTAACCACTCATACAACCCAAACTTGGTTTTGAAAGCGATTTTCCATTCATCACCCTCTTGTATGCGGATTTGATAGTAACCACTTTTAAGATCAATCTTGGAGAATATAGTGGCACCACTAAGTTCATCAAGCATATCATCAAGGCATGGAATGGGATACCTATAGCAAACGGTGATAGCATTGATAGGTCTACAATCGGAGCACATGCGAAAGCTACCTTCTCGTTTTGGCACAAGAATGACCGGAACGACACAAGGACTCAAACTTTCACGCACATGTCCATGGTCTATGAGATGCTTTACTTGCCTTTGTATTTATTTGGTTTCTTCGGGGTTGACGCGGTAGGGATCTTTGTTCGGAAGAGGTGCTCCGGGGATGAGGTCGATGCGGTGCTCGATGCCTCATAGTGGAGGTAGTCTCGGAGGTAGCTCGTCGGGGAAAACATCTTGAAATTCCTGCAAAAGAGAAGACAACACTAAAGGTAGAGCGTGAGAGGTGTTAGCTTCTGTTGCATTGTCCTTGCACAAAAGGACATAGTGTAGGACACTAGATGGGTTCTCACACACTCCTCTTATATCACTTTTGGTGGTGAATAGGACTGAGTTCTTCTTGTCGCTCATCGTGGAAGCACTCGATTTGGGCTTGTGGCGCTCACTTTCTTTTTGGTGGCTCGCTCTCTCACTATTCTCTCCACGATGGGTGGCTTGCTTGTCGGCGATCACTTGGCTTGGAGACATGGGGCGAAGTACGTACTCCTTTCCTTTCATCTTGAAGATGTAGTGGTTCATTCGGCCGTTGTGGATGACACCTCTATCAAATTGCCATGGGCGTCCAAGAAGAAGGTGGCAAACGGTCATTGGAACGACGTCACACTCCAAAGTGTCTTCGTAGGCGCCAATTTTGAAGGAGACTTGTACTCGATGCTCGACTTGCATATTGACGGAGTCGCTAAGCCACTGAAGTTTGTAGGGATGTGGATGCTTCGTCTTGGGCAATTGGATCTTGGAGCAAAGCTCTTCACTTGCTAGGTTATGGCAACTCCCTCCATCGATGATGACCTTGACGGATCTTCCATTGATGCCGGCCTTGGTATGAAAGATCTGGCATCTTTGGTCTTCTTCTTGGTGATGTTGAAGAGTCAAGACCTTGGAGACAACTAGAGCGGGACTTGAATCTTCATCACAAAATACTTGTTCCTCTTCATCGTTCACTTGCCGGTGCATGGCGACTTGTTCAAGCGCTTTCGTTTCTCCTTCACTCATGGAGTCGTATGTACCATCGTCGTTGAGGATCATGGTTTGCTTGTTGGTGCACTCAAAGGACTTGTCGCCTCGGCCTCCACATGTGAAGCATTTGAAGGAACTTGGCTTGACGGTCTCATCGGTTGGGGTTGATGATGATGAAGCTCTCGACTTGAAGTTGCTCGTTGTAGCAGGATGACTTTGGGTTGACGAAGCTTTCTTGTAACTCGACTTGTCGATGTTGCTTGGAGAAGGCTTTGTTGATGTAGAAGGTGTTGGAGTCGTTGAAGCTTGGGTGTTGGAGAAACCATATGACTTGGATGAAAACTTGGCATACTTGAAATCATCTTGCACTTGGCGTTCCGCTTTGGTAGCTTGATGCACTAGCTCGATGAGGTTCGAGTATGGTTGGAAGTCGACGATCTTCTTGATAGAGTGATTGAGTCCATTCAAGAAATGTGCCATAGTTTGCTCATCATCTTCCGTGACAGTGGCTCGTATCATGGCAATCTCCATCTCCTTGTAGTACTCTTCGACGCTCTTGGTTCCTTGCTTGAGTAGTTGGAGTTTCTTGAAGAGGTCGCGGTTGTAGTAGGTGGGAACGAAGCGTGCTCTCATGACATCCTTCATTTGTGCCCAAGTAGTGATGGGTGGTTCACCTTTTGCCGCACAACATTCGATGACTTGTTCCCACCAAATGAGGACATAGTCTTGGAACTCAAGGGATGCCATCGTGATCTTCTTCTCTTCGTCATAGTTGTGCAAGCGAAAATTTTTGTCGACCTTCAATGCCCAGGAAAGGTACTCTTCGGGATTGTTGCTTCCATTGAACTTGGACATGGTGAACTTGAGCTTGCCATAGAGGTGCTCTTCCTTCTGTTGGGGTCGAGGATGATGACGCCCATGTTGTTGAGGATTGTCAAACTTGTGTTGCTCTTGGCAAGGAGGGTTGTCGACCTCATGTTGCTCTTGTCCTGGAAGATTTCCATTGTCTTCATGCTCTTGGTGAACTTGATGTTCATGGCGAGATTGTGGAGGTACTTGTTGAGCTTGACGTTGCATGTGATCTTGAAATCTTTGTTCGTGAGCTTCTTCGCAAAGTGCTTCTTCATGTTCTCGAGCTTGTCGGCCTCGGTTGGATACGGCTCGACTTGAATCTCGGAGGGCTTGTTGCGCCTCAAGTGCTTGAGAATCTCGCAATTGTTGCACTTGATGTTGTGCCTCGGCATCTTGTGCTTCTTGGTGTAGACGCGCCCGCTCTTCCTCTTCATGTTGGCGTTGGCATTGCCGTTCTCGTGCTTGTGCAAAGGCAGCTTGGTTTTGACGGTGTCGGTGCTCTTGAGAGTCATTGTCGCGTAGAGGATTGAGGCTTGCTTGACGATCATTGCGCGCAGCACGAGGAAGAGTGTTTGATGTCGGTGTACTTGAACCGGAGAGGGTGAAGTCGGAGTGTCGACTTGAGCGGCTTCGTCTTGATGAGGACGAAGTGGAAGAAGAGCGGTTGAGCAACAAAGAACGAATCTCATCCATTCTTGCGTCGTTCTCTTGCTTGTGATCGTCGAGCTTGTGGTCTAAGTAGTCCCTTGTACGTTGCTCGGAGAGTCGCAAGTTGGTGGCGAGGTTGTCGATGTGTTCACTCATTGCTTGTTGCTCTTGATGCAAAGCACATTGTGCACCAAAGAGGTGACTCTTGGTGACGTAGGAATTCATGTCGTCGTCTTGCTTGATGAATAGTGGGTTGATAGAAGTACTTGGCCTATCCATCATTCCAAGAGAAATATGTGAGTGGGAGAAAGAGAAGAACGTATACCAAATGTACCTTGACCGAAGTTTAAGGTGGATCAATGACCACTCCAATGTGGAACAAGGAAATAGCACAATTGGTACCAATTCTTGTTGGTTTCTCACACCTACACAAGTAAAAGCTTATGGTGGAGCTTGGTTAGGATGGTGGCACAAGATTTGATGTGAAAGTAAGCAAGATTCAATAATGTTGGAAAAGATTCGCAAATTCGCAAATGCAACAAGTAGACCAAGCAATGTAAGGTACACGGAAACACACATGCAAAGAGATAAGTGGGGTTGTGCAACCAAGAATGAGCCAAAATGTGGAATCCACGGAAATGCTCTTGTTGCACAACACTAGAGAGACGCTAGCACGATTGCACAATAGGCAGATACGAGCTTGTGCACAAGCTACTAAGCAAAAATGCAATGACTTCTATCCCTAGTATGCTCTATGTATGGTGTTTCGATGATATGATCCAAGATGATCTAGTATGAAAATCTTAATGTTGTATGATGCTATGTTTCTTGCTTATAAGCTCTTTGCTTATCTTTCCCTTTTGCTTAAAAGCTTGTTTGGCACTTTGTGTGTTGAGCTCTTTTCTCATGCAATATTTTGCGAACCAAGATAGCAACTGTGTATGCGATGACAACTTTGTGACACAAGAGATGATACCAAGATATGCACCAATGATGTATGTATGCTATGGGAAGTATGATCACTAATGTGCATAAGTTACATTGCCGGCAATACTCAAAGGCTAGTCTCGATGGGTAAGCTATGCAAAAAGATAAGGCTATGGTGGTTATCAATGTAATGGCAAGGGGTGGACAAAGATGTCATCGAAGTTACCGTCCTTGCTTACGGTTGAGGGTGTCACAAACTCAATATGAGGTTACCGTGAAGGTCGTTGTTGATGACGCGTCCATGGCGAAGATGAGCGGTGGTGATGTCGATGTCGAACCGTTCCTAGTTAGCCGAAACACCCTAGGAAACGATGAACCACAACTCAAACTCTTAAAATCAAATGCGGCAAAAAGTGTCGGATGTATCAAAAGGGTTGGCGGAAGGTAGGTGGTGTTAGTCGAAGGGGGGTATGCGGAGGCGTAGGCGGCGGTGGCTAAAAACTGCAGGAATTGCAGTTTCGTCAGCAGAGGCTGGATGATTCGGGCGGATCGGAATGATCCGGGGCAAGGTCCGGATGATCCAGACGGGTCAACTTGCTCGGGGAATGGCTCAGGATGAACTCGAAAAAGAGGGCAAATTCGATGATTTCGTGGATTTTTGGGTGGATTGCGAGGCGGAGATGGCGGGGGAGGTAAGATCCACTTGCAACACAACAAGTTCACGAATCAAAACCAACAAAACATCATCAAAACTCACAAATCACAAGAAATTTTTTTGGGGCTATTTTTGTGGGGATTTTTGAATTAGGACGAAAAACAACAAAGACAAGGCTAGCAACACAACTGGGAGGCTCCGAAATCGTGATCAACGTGGCTCTAGATACCAAGATGATGTAGGGTGGAACCATATGTGGCCGATCTTTCACGAAAGGAGCGGATCCCGCGATGAACATGAAGAATGCGAGGGTAAACACGAGGGGAATCATGAGGGGAAACACGAGAGAATCACTAAAACCAACAAGAAATAGTCACACATATGCTAGATCCTCTAGTACATAATAGATCACATGATCCACAATCAACAACGGACGATACAAATGGTAACCTGTCTTCTCCGTGAGGAGGTCTTGATGGTCTTCTCCGCAAGGAGGTCTTGAATCCAAAGGGATCTTCTCCGAAGAGGGGCCGCGGTCTCTCTCGTGGAGTAGATCCGATGTGGATGAGCAATGCACTATCTCAAATACGAGCTAAACCAATGCTAACCATAGAAAAGTAGTGGAGGAGTCGTTTATATAGGCAAAGGCGGCGAAGGGATACATGGGCCTCAGCCCAACATCATGCACGCAGGCACTGTCCGGATGTTGGTCCGGATGATCCGGGCTTCGGGGGTCTGGATGATCTGGGCCGGCGTCCGGATCGTCCGGCTATGTCGAGGGGGCCGCGGGAGGTCCGGATGTCTGGGTCTTTGGTCCAGATGTCCGGGTATGCCCGGATGATCCGGGACGGGGTCCGGATGATCCGTCTTCAGGGAAGCCTCGGTTTCTCTCGGGTCTCCAATTGTCCGGATCGTCCGGGCTGGGGTCCAGATCATCCGGGCTGTGTCCTGATCGTCCGGGACCTCGTCCGGATCATCCGGCTAGCCCGGGACTTGGCTGATTTCTTCTCCATCTTCACGCATGTCTTCCGCTCCCGATCCTTCTTTCTCCCTAGCTTCTCCATAGCTAGTTCCTTGGTACTTGAGTATGCACAATGTCTTCGTTTGAGGTAGTAGTCATGTCTCATGTGCATTGAAGTGGAATTGTGAGAGGAGTGATGTCACCTCGGTTTCGAGAGCTCTTGCACATGCTTGTGTCATGGGTCGACTAGACACTTGGTGAGACGATGATAGGTCCATGGGGATGATCTAGGGATGCTCCGCATCACAGTTGCCGTCCCCTTCGGTGCCGCCATCCAACCCAGGACCACGAGGTTCGGATACGACGGCGGAGCCGGAGCGGCTGGCACGTCATTGGCTAGACGAGGGGGACTCGTGCAGATAGGTGACGGCGCACGGAAGGCCGCCATCAGGTCGACGCCCTAATACGTCTCCGTCGTATCTACTTTTCCAAACACTTTTGCCCTTGTTTTGGACTCTAACTTGTATGATTTGAATGGAACTAACCCGGACTGACGCTGTTTTCAGCAGAATTGCCATGATGTTGTTTTATGTGCAGAAAACAAATATTCTCGGAATGACCTGAAACTCCACGGAACATCTTAGAAAAAATAATAAAAAATCCTCGCCAAAGATGAAGACCAGGGGGCCCACACCCTGTCCACGAGGGTGCCCCCCTAGGGCGCGCCCCCTACCTCGTGGGCCCCCTGGATACCCTCCGATGCCAACTCCAACTCTATATATTTGCTTTCAGAGAGAAAAAAAATCAGAGAGAAGAAATCATCGCGTTTTACGATACAGAGCCGCCGCCAAGCCCTAAAACCTCTTGGGAGGGCTGATCTGGAGTCCGTTCGAGGCTCCGGAGAGGGGGATTCGTCACCGTCGTCGTCATCAACCATCCTCCGTCACCAATTTCATGATGCTCACCGCCGTGCGTGAGTAATTCCATCGTAGGCTTGCTGGACGGTGATGGGTTGGATGAGATTTATCATGTAATTGAGTCAGTTTTGTTAGGGTTTGATCCCTAGTATCCACTATGTTCTGAGATTGATGTTGCTATGACTTTGCTATGCTTAATGCTTGTCACTAGGGCCCGAGTGCCATGATTTCAGATCTGAACCTATTATGTTTTCATGAATATATGTGAGTTCTTGATCCTATCTTGCAAGTCTATAGTCACCTACTATGTGTTATGATCCGGCAACCCCGAAGTGACAATAATCGGGACCACTCCCGGTGATGACCATAGTTTGAGGAGTTCATCTATTCACTATGTGCTAATGCTTTGTCCCGGTTCTCTATTAAAAGGAGGCCTTAATATCCCTTAGTTTCCAATAGGACCCCGCTGCCATGGGAGGGTAGGACAAAAGATGTCATGCAAGTTCTTTTCCATAAGCACGTATGACTATATACGGAATACATGCCTACATTACATTGATGAATTGGAGCTAGTTCTGTGTCACCCTATGTTATGACTGTTACATGATGAACCACATCCGGCATAATTATCCATCACTGATCCGGTGCCTACGAGTTTTCCATATACTGGTTTACGCTTATTTACTTTCTCGCTGCTACTGTTACAATCACTACAAAATACCAAAAACATTACTTTTGCTGTCTTTACTTTTGTTGCCGCTACCACCACTATCATATTACTTTTCTACTAAACACTTTGCTGCAGATACTAAGTTTCCAGGTGTGGTTGAATTGACAACTCAGCTGCTAATACTTGATAATATTCTTTGGCTCCCCTTGTGTCGAATCAATAAATTTGGGTCGAATACTCTACCCTCGAAAGCTATTGCGATCCCCTATACTTGTGGGTTATCAAGACCAATTTCTGGCGCCGTTGCCAGGGAGCATAGCTCTATTCTTTGAGTCACTAGGGATTTATATCTGCTGGACACTATGAAGAACTTGAGAGATCCAAAAACCAAGATCTATCCCTCAACAACGAGGGGAGGTAAGGAACTGCCATCTAGCTCTGCACTTGATTCACCTTCTGTTATGAGTAAGTTTGCGACACCTACACCTGCTTCTGCTATTCGTTCTGATATGTCGCATGTTATTGATGATGCCACTTCTGCTATGCATGATACTTATGATGAAACTGCTTCTATGCCTGATACTACTGTGCCCCTTGGTGAATTTCTTGATGAACAAATTGCTAGGGCTAGAGAAAAAGAAATTATTGAATCTGAATATGATGATGAAAATGATGATGAAAATATGCCTGTTATCCCTGAGGGCTATCTTTTTGATATGGAATCTTCTGCCGCTATTTTAGCTTGCAAAGATAGATATGAATGAAGGAAATATGCCCTAGAGGCAATAATAAAGTTATAATTTATTTCCTTATATCATGATAAATGTTTATTATTCATGCTAGAATTGTATTAACCGGAAACATAATACATGTGTGAATACATAGACAAACAAAGTGTCACTAGTATGCCTCTACTTGACTAGCTCGTTGATCAAAGATGGTTATGTTTCCTAACCATAGACATGAGTTGTCATTTGATTAACGGGATCACATCATTAGGAGAATGATGTGATTGACTTGACCCATTCCGTTAGCTTAGCACTTGATCGTTTAGTTTGTTGCTATTGCTTTCTTCATGACTTATACATGTTCCTATGACTATGAGATTATGCAACTCCTGTTTACCAGAGGAACACTTTGTGTGCTACCAAACGTCACAACGTAACTGGATGATTATAAAGGTGCTCTACAGGTGTCTCAGAAGGTACTTGTTGGGTTGGCGTATTTCGATATTAGGATTTGTCACTCCAATTGTCGGAGAGGTATCTCTGGGCCCACTCAATAATGCACATCACTATAAGCCTTGCAAGCATTGCAACTAATGCGTTAGTTGTGGGATGATGTGTTACAGAACGAGTAAATAGACTTGCCGGTAATGAGATTGAACTAGTTATTGAGATATCGACGATCAAATCTCGGGCAAGTAACATACCGATGACAAAGGGGACAACATATGTTGTTATGCGGTTTGACCGATAAAGATCTTCATAGAATATGTGGGAGCCAATATGAGCATCCAGGTTCCGCTATTGGTTATTGACCGGAGATGTGTCTCGGTCATGTCTACATAGTTCTCGAACCCATAGGGTCCGCACGCTTAAGGTTCGATGACGGTTATATTATGAGTTTATGTGTTTTGATGTATCGAAGGAGTTCGGAGTCCCGGATGAGATCGGGGACATGACGAGGAGTTTCGAAATGGTCGAGACGTAAAGATCGATATATTGGACGACTATATTCGGACATCGAAAAGGTTCCGAGTGATTCGGGTATTTTCGGGAGTACCGGGGAGTTACGGGAATTCGTATTGGGCCTTAATGGGCCATACGGGAAAGGAGAGAAAGGCCTCAAAGGGTGGCCGCACCCCTCCCCATTGGCTGGTCCGAATTGGACTAGGGAGGGGGGCGCCCCCTTCCTTCCTTCTCCTTTTCCCTTCCCTTTCCTTCCCTCCTACCACTACTAGTTGGAAGGGCTCCTAGTTCTACTAGGAAAGGAGGAATCCTACTCCCGGTGGGAGTAGGACTCCCCTAGGGCGCGCCATAGAGAGGGCCGGCCCTCCCCCTCCTCCACTCCTTTATATACAGGGGCAGGGGGCACCTCTAGACACACAAGTTGATCAAGTTGATCGTCTCTTAGCCGTGTGCGGTGCCCCCCTCCACCATATTCCACCTCGGTCATATCGTAGCGGTGCTTAGGCGAAGCCCTGCGTCGGTAGAACATCAACATCGTCACCACGCCGTCATGCTGACGAAACTCTCCCTCAACACTTGGCTGGATCGGAGTCGAGGGACGTCATCGAGTTGTACGTGTGCTGAACTCGGAGGTGCCGTGCGTTCGATACTTGGATCGGTCGGATCGTGAAGACGTACGACTACATCAACCGCGTTGTGCTAACGCTTCCACTTTCGGTCTACGAGGGTACGTAGACAACACTCTCCCCTCTCGTTGCTATGCATCACCATGATCTTGCGTGTGCGTAGGATTTTTTTTGAAATTACTACGTTCCCCAACAGTGGCATCCGAGCCAGGTTTTATGCGTTGATGTAATATGCACGAGTAGAACACAAGTGAGTTGTGGGCGATATAAGTCATACTGCTTACCAACATGTCACACTTTGGTTCGGCGGTATTGTTGGATGAAGTGGCCCGGACCGACATTACGCGTACGCTTACGTGAGACTGGTTTTACCGCCGTGCTATGCACACAGGTGACTAGTGGGTGTCAGTTTCTCCAATTTTAGTTGAACCGAGTGTGGCTATGCCCGGTCCTTGAGAAGGTTAAAATAGCACCAACTTGACAAACTATCGTTGTGGTTTTGATGCGTAGGTAAGAACGGTTCTTTCTCAGCCCGTAGCAGCCAGGTAAAACTTGCAACAACAAAATAGAGGACGTCTAACTTGTTTTTGCAGGGCATGTTGTGATGTGATATGGTCAAGACGTGATGAGATATAAGTTGTTGTATAAGATGATCATGTTTTGTTGAAGTTATCGGCAACTGGCAGAAGCCTTATGGTTGTCTCTTTATTGCATAAGATGCAAGTGCCAAATAATTACTTTACTTTATCTCTATGTGATAGCAATAGTTGCAAGAGCAATAGTTGGTGAGACGACCATGTGACGACACATTGATATAGATCAAGATGATGGAGATCATGGTGTCATGCCGGTGACGATGGAGATCATGACAATGCTTTGGAGATGGAGATCAAAGGCACAAGATGATGATGGCCATATCATGTCACATATTTTGATTGTATGTGATGTTTATCTTTTATACATCTTATTTTGCTTAGTTTGACGGTAGCTTTATAAGATGATGTAGGATCGAAAGTATGTCTAGAGGGGGGGGGGGTGATTAGACTACTTGACCAAATAAAAACTTAACCTTTTCCCAATTTTAGTTCTTGGCAGATTTTAGCTATTTTAGGACAAGTTAAGCAATCATCACATAATTTAAGCAAGCATGCAAAGAGTATATAGGCAGCGGAAAGTAAAGCATGCAACTTGCAAGAATGTAAAGGGAAGGGTTTGGAGAATTAAAACGCAATAGGAGACACGGATGTTTTTCCCGTGGTTCGGATAGGTGGTGCTATCCTACATCCACGTTGATGGAGACTTCAACCCACGAAGGGTAACAGTTGCGCGAGTCCACACAGGGCTCCACCCACGAAGGGTCCACGAAGAAGCAACCACCCACAAAGGGTCCACGAAGAAGCAACCTTGTCTATCCCACCATGGCCATCGCCCACACAGGACTTGCCTCACTGGCGGTAGATCTTCATGAAGTAGGCGATCTCCTTGCCCTTACAAACTCCTTGGTTCAACTCCACAATCTTGTCGGAGGCTCCCAAGTGACACCTAGCCAATCTAGGAGACACCACTCTCCAAGAAGTAACAAATGGTGTGTAGGTAATGAACTCCTTGCTCTTGTGCTTCAAATGATAGTCTCCCCAACACTCAACTCTCTCTCATAGGATTTGGATTTGGTGGAAAGAAGGTTTGAGTGGAAAGCAACTTGGGAAGGCTAGAGATCAAGATTCATATGGTAGGAATGGAATGTCTTGGTCTCAACACATGAGTAGGTGGTTCTCTCTCTCAGAACATATGAGTTGGAATGGTGTGTGTGTTCTGATAGCTCTCTCATCGAATGAGGAGGAGGTGGAGGGGTATATATAGCCTCCACACAAAATCCAACCATTACACAGTTTTCCAATCTCGGTGGGACCGAATCAATAAGCTCGGTCGGACTGAAAATGTAAACCTAGTGACCGTTAGTGATTTTCGGTGGGACTGACATGCAACTCGGTAGGACCGATATGGTTAGGGTTTGGGCATAACGTAATCTCGGTGAGACCGATTACACAAACTCGGTGAGACCGAATTTGGTAGTTAGCTAACCAGAGAGTTGGTCAGGCAAACTCGGTGGGACCGATTTGCTCTTTCGGTGAGACCGAGTGGAACTCGGTGAGACCGAAAAGTTACAAAGGGGAAACACTGAGTTTACATTGCAATCTCGGTGGGACCGATTCGCTCTTTCGGTAAGACCGAAAAGTTACGAAAGGGAAACAGAGAGTTTGCAACCCCATCTCGGTGAGACCGAGATCCTTATCGGTAGAACCGAATTGCTAGGGTTTGGCAGTGGCTAATGACAAGTGAAACTCGGTGGCGCCGGATAGGAAGAATCGGTAGGACCGAGTTTGGCTTAGGGTTTAGGTCATATGTGGATATGGGAAAGTAGTTGAGGATTTTGGAGCATATCATTAAGCACATGAAGCAAGAGGCTCATTAAGCAACACCTCATCCCTCCTTAATAGTATTGGCTTTTCCTAAAGACTCAATGTGATCTTGGATCACTAAAATATAAAATGATTTTGGAGCATATCATTAAGCACATGAAGCAAGAGGCTCATTAAGCAACACCTCACACCTCACCGAGTTTGGCTTTTGAGCTTGAGCCAATCCTTTGTCCTTAGCATTTTGAGGGTTCCACTTTCACATCCATGCCATGCCAATCATTGAGCTTTCCTGAAATAATCATCTTGGAATAGCATTAGCTCAATGAGCTATATGTTGTTATGAATTACCAAAACCACCTAGGGATAGTTGCACTTTCAATCTCCCCCTTTTTGGTAATTGATGACAACATATAGATCAAAGCTTCGACAAAAGATAATAATCATGAAATATATCGTCGCTTTGAGAAGTATGTGATAAGTAAGAGCTCCCCCTAAATTTGTGCATATTTAAAATTTGCTTTGGACTGCAAATGCACAAAGAGTTAGAGTCATGGGTTACTCTTCCATGTCACATACATCTTGGTGGAGCGCTTAAAATGATAAGAATGAAATACATGCAATCATCACCAAGAATAATGAATGATCACATAAGATAGATAAGATAATAGCATTAAGCAAGCATTAAGTGTAGCTTATGATCAAACACATGATCATCAATGTCTCACAAATAATGACGTAGTATCTCAAGCACTCAAAAGAAAACAAGTTCGAAAAACCACCAAATAAAGCAAGAGAGAAAAGCAACACTCTCTCTCTCTCGAAGCCTATGATTTATACATCTTCTCCCCCTTTGGCAACAAGTTACCAACAACTTCCTAGAAAATGCATAGCACTAGATCGACGCTCAGGCTTGATCTTCAGGTGGTGGTGGAGTCCGGATCACTCCAAGGACGAAGGCTTCGGTAGATGCTGAAGTAGACGCTGGAGTTGGTGGAACTGAGGCTGTGGCTGGTGCTGAGGTGGTGGCTCTTGTGTCAGCAACTGGCACGGCAGATGACCTCGGACCTCTTGGCACTCTGGCAAAGGCATGAGTAGTAGTCCTGCCTCTCCTCTCCTGCATGTCCTCCTGGAGCTGCTCCACTGCAGACTGAACTTCCGTTACTTTGACATCCAAGTCATAGAACTTCTGTTCCATGATTCTCTCTAGGCTCTGCTGATTCTGAGTGAGGGTGGCCAGACTTTGCTCAATCCTCAGCGTGGATGCAATCAAGTAACCAAGCTGCTCTTGTTTGTTCTTCAAGAAGTATCCAGATGCCTCCTCTTGAGTAGGCATCTTGGCAGCTTTCTCCTTCCTCGCCTTCTCCTTCTTTGCATATGATTGTGCAGACGATGGATCGTTCTCAGTCATCACAACTTCATTGTTCTCAAAATCTGGACGGATGGGCAAATGTTCCTTGTCCAATAAATATATGCCCGTGCCCATCTTGGAGTTGATGAGCTCCTGAATATGAGGGGCATATCCGCAGCTCCTCTTTTGGTCTGCTGCAGTCCTCTTGATTGTTTCCACTATGAGGCTCATCACCTTGAAGTTCGAGGCACATCAAACACATGTAGCAAGTTGATAGAATGGCCTCTGATCATCTTGTGATCTCCAGACTTGGGCAGTAAGGTGTGCCTTAGTATCCAATTGATCGTCGGGAGCCCTGACAGAAGGTAATGTACTGAGCCAAACTTGAAGGTATCAAGTGCTTCATTTGGGATCTCCTTGTACATATTTGACATTGAGTTGTGGTCCATCTTCTTCTTGGCATAGATATCCAAGTCATCATCTTGCTCCTCTGGGGCATTAATGATCTGTGCCCACTCAGCAACTGTGGATTGGTACCTTGTACCCTCAGACATCCATGTGATCCTCCCATCTGGATAAAAGTGAGCTATGGAGTAGAACTGCATGATGAGTTCCTTGTTCCACTTTGTGATCTTCTGCCCAACAAAGTCAGCTACTCCACAAGCTATGAAGCTATCTTGCACTCCAGGATAGTGCTCCTCATTGTCCTTGATGTATGTCCAATCAACCCATCGCATATCACAGATAATGGGCTTCTTATCTAGCAGCACTGTCTCATAAAAATCCTGCTGCTCCTTGGTGTGAAACCTGTAGTCCACGTCAGTCCTTCTCCTTGAAGCATATGGATCTTGGGCTTTAGCTTCCTTAGGACATTTTCTTCCTCTTCTTCAGCAACAGTCTCAGGCACTTGGGCCTTGTTCTTTTCAGCTGCAGGAATGCTTCTTGTGTTCCTCTTTGGCTTTGGCTTTAGAGCTGGCTTGGCCTTGGAAGCAGCTCCCCCTGATTTTATGGCATCTCCAATTAGCTTGGGTGCCTTGGGTGCTGGTGCAGCTACTTCTTCTTCTTCCTCTTCCATGATGGAAGCTTTGCCAAGCACTCTAGCCACAGTCTTCTTCACCCTTTCCTTTATTTTCTTGCCTTCTGCAGCAACTGGCTCTTGAGGAGTGGGCTTCTCAGTTGAGGCTCTTGCTTTTGACATGGGCTGCCTGCCTGCTGGCCTTTTGATTTTCAGGCCTGGCTTAGTGCCTTAAGGTGGCTCAACTCTCTTGGAAGTGGCCTCTTCCTCTGCCACATAGTCTTCATCTTCGGAATCTGAAGTCCTCTTCTTCCTTTGTCTCGTGGCAGCCTTTAGCAAGTTACTAGGAGTGCTCCTGCTGCCTTCATCAGATGAACTGGAGGGACTAGTGTAGCGACCCGACCCGAATGGATCAAGAATCTGTGCTTATGTGTCATCCCTGGATCAGTATGCTGACACACACAGTACTCGAAGGGTTTATAACAGAGGTAAATCACATGTATAAAGTAACGTAAATACTATTACCTCAATCCAATATAGCGGAAGCAACAAGGTTGTGGATTCCCATCAACACCAACGGCAAAGTTGAGTGTAGAAATCGTAACCCTAACGTATCACTTACTCGTCGTAAGATAATCCTGCAACATGAGACGTTGCAGCCCAAAACGGGTCAGTACATTGAATGTACTGGCAAATTCAATGAATAAGGACTATCACTATATGCATATTTGGCTAGTGGAAAAGCTCTATGGTTATAAGGTTTTTGCGAAAAGCCAATTTTTCCCTACTTCAAAGGAATAAATTTATTTAACTATCATGGTGGTTGTTGAACATTGAGAATGGTTGACAGCATTCTCAATCCCAATTAAAAATAATTAAAACCCAACAACATTAATTAGAAGTAACATGTTGAGATTCACTTGATATTCAAGTACTAGATACTCAAGTTGTCCATAACTGGGGACACGGCTAATCATGATTAGTTTGTACACTCTGTAGAGGTTTGCGCACTTTTCCCCACAAGACTCGATCGCCTCCGTTTGATTTCTCGCACTACATGGTGTTTGAGAAGACGGATGACCGAGACATAGTCTTTCAGAAGTGCTAGCACCTTACGATGGATAGACCGGTACACCTACTTCCCCTACATCTGCTAGTCTACCCTGTAAGAGTTCGCACGACTTAGTCAACTATGCCAGAGCCCATAATGGCTTGTGGCTGCACACGGAAGTTTCTAGCATGAAAGATCTTATGATCCCTTTGAGCCTGGGTGGCGGTCCGAAAAAAAAACAGGCAAGTCCTGATAGACATCAGGTGCCTCAATCCACCCAGATGTGTGTTTAAGTTGCCACCTTAGATAAACCATTAAAATTATCAACTCACATCTGTCATGGATATCACTCACCCAATCCACGTCTACTAGCATAGCATGGCATAATAAGCAAACATAGAAGTAACTCCCAAAGGTTTCATAATAAAACAGGTGATAGGTACTACCTCATCTACTTCCCATCCCACAATTTAATTAGATCCTAATCATGCAATGTGAGAGGATTGATCTAATGCAATAAAACATGGGTTGTAGAAAAGGTATGATCAAAGTGTTACTTGCCTGCAATGTAGATGAAGATGATTCACACTTAAAACTCTTGATAGATCTACTCGTCACACTCCGGTCAATCTATCGTAAGCAAACAATAGTAACCACACAATAAGTACTCATCTAATGTACAAGTAAAACTCGAACGAGAGAACGAACTAGAAAGTTCAAATTAAGAACTCCGGTTGCAAAGAAAGAACGAACCGAACAAACGACGGAAAACAAACGGCGGAAGAAAACAACTCGGTTCTAGCAAGTTGAAACTAGGTCAAATTTTACCATAGCAAAACTTGTTCAAGTTGATTAGATGGAACGGCGGTTTCGAAACGAAACTCCAGGCGCTTGAATCACCTGATTCCGATAAACGGGCGAGAAGATAAACTAGAACGAAGATCCGATCTGAGATCGCGATCGCGGAATAAATCCGACGAAAAGAAAGAGACGAACGGTTAAACGAACGGGCGTCGTTAACCGGGAATAATCGGTGATCACGTTCGTTGAGACGAACGGTCCGAAAGAAGAACAAAAACCGATCTAGGGTTTTCGGAAAAGAAACCGAAAAAGAAAACGGAAAACCGATCTAGGGTTTCGGAAAAAAAACCGAAACGAAGAATCGGAGAGAAAAACCGGAAAAGAAAACCGGAACGGTTTCTTTCAAAAGAACCGAACCGCGGGGAAGAAAAAGAGAGGCGCGGGGCTACCTCCGGCGAGGCGGGGCGAACGGGCTCCGGCGACGTGGCGTAGGGCGGCGGCGTGGGCAAGGTGCGGCGGCGGCGCTAGGGCACAAGGTGCGGCGGCGCGGGTGAGGGGCGCGGGGTGGGGCGCGGCTTGGGGAGGAGAGGGGGTTTGGGTTTTTGGTGTGAGGAGAGGG
The DNA here is from genome assembly GCF_056163025.1 of Triticum urartu. Classification (NCBI taxonomy): domain Eukaryota; kingdom Viridiplantae; phylum Streptophyta; class Magnoliopsida; order Poales; family Poaceae; genus Triticum; species Triticum urartu. The sequence continues at coordinate 179,188,003 of NC_141878.1, read as the reverse complement.
GGGGTCTATGAGGGTATTTATATTGGGGAGGGGAGAGATTACTTGGGGTAGGGGACAAGGAATTAGAATAGGAATTGGAAAGAAGAGGGAAAAGGAAAACGAAACAAAGGAAAAAAAGGGGGGCTACGGTGGCCAGAGTCCCGCTGGGACTCGGCTTCGAGCGAAGGCGGCGGCGGCCTGGCGCTTGGCGCTGGCGCGCACGCGGCTGGGGAGGTGGCCGGCTGGCTGGGCCTTTGGCCCGGCTGGCCTGGCTCTGTCTTTTTTTTAAACAGTTCCGCGCGCAGAAAAACACAGAAAAGAAAATCTAAACGGGCTCCAAAAATACTAAAGTAAATTTTCCCCGACTCCTAAAAATGAGTCGAACAAAATGAACTTTTCTCCGGACCTAAAATGCAATTTTCGAAAACGCGCATTTTTCCCTATCCAAAAAAACAAACAAACACCGGAAAACGAAATTTGATCTATTTATTAAATCTTCATTTTTCCTATATTTTGGGAAAGTCATATTATTCCCTCTCTCATATTTTGATATCGGAAAAATAATTGAAGATGAAATAAATAAATCAAATGATCCTCTTTTCAAATTCGAGAAAACTCTCAAATATGAAAATAACAAAATCTCCAACTCTCTCCGAAGGTCCTTGAGTTGCGTGAAATTTCTAGGATCGACCAAAATGCAAGAAAATAAGATATGCATGATGATCTAATGTATAACATTCCAAATTGAAAATAAATTCAAAAGAACTTTTGAATTTAATTCTTTGAAACTCCCAACTCATATTTCATATAATTTGAAGAAGTCATTTTATCTTCTCTCGTGAAAATCATTGAGTTGCATAAAGTTTCAGAATTGAAAATATTTTCAAATGAAATTCAAATATTTTCAACAACCCTTTTCATTTAATTTAAATGGAAGAAGTCATATCATCTTCGCTCAAGGGTTTTGTGTTTGAAAAGCATTTGAATTCATGGAGATCAGAAAGCAAATATGAAAGTTTGGGAAAGTCCTTTTATTCCCTCTCATTTAACTTTCAAAAGTTTCGAATTCACTCACTTTCAGACAATCAATCAAACAATCAGTCAAATCTATCTATTTATTATAACATTCCAAAATTTAGAATTTTGGGATGTTACAAACCTACCACCCTTAAATGAATCTTGTCCTCGAGATTCGGAGAGGCTAGCAAGAAAAGGTTAGGGTTTGGGGGTCTTCTCAAAATCCATCGATCATCACATGGGTCTGGGGTGCTACCACCCTTAGAAGCATGGTTACAGCTCCATCGAAAACTCATATACTTCATCCATATTGTTAACAGTGTCGGTCTTCTCAAATCCTCGGAAAATTCCTTCTCTGGCTCTTCCGGTAGTGGCATAACCTTTTCCTCAATTCTTCTGTCCTTTCCTCTTGGTAAGGTTATTCCGAGATTGGGTCTTCTTAGTTGATGGGTCGGGCGCCAAAACTAAACAACTATCGATATCTCATGGTGGTCAACAATTTATGGTTTCTCCTGCAGGAAATGGGTCTGGGTTGATCCTCACCGTATAACCTACGGTTGGCAAAAGCTGCCTTGTACAAGGAAAAAAAATTGCTATACCATTCTAAGGTTTAAACAAGGTTTTCATCGTCGTCTCTCTACTATAGGTAAGTCACTCAGATTTACCATTCCATATAGCAAGGCGAACAATAAGAGTAAGTCGGTATGGTGATCAATCCATCCCGCACCCAAATCATTACCCTGTATATGCTTTAGTGAATCTCGCATTCTAACCCTCGGTCATCCTCACAAGCATTGCAGAAAAATTTCTCTTGTCGATGAACCAAGTTCGGATAAATCCATAGATTCTGCAAGCCAAACAACCATCTATCGTTCCTTCACAACTCTCAGGTTTTGCGTAAACTCCTATAAAATCATCTGTTGACAAAATCGTAACTTCTTTCAGGGTTTTTCCTTCAGCAAGAATGTGCTTGCTTCTTGGCAGGTCCTGGGGTCTGTGGGTTATGGCCCATCTCATCACTTGTAGTCCTTGAACTTATCATCGGGCAACTGATCATTATTTCAACTTCCAACTTCCTAGTATTCTTAAATCCATCCAATTGTACTGTCTTCCTTCCTTCTATTGGCACCAAACTAAAACGTGATTACTCAAACTCATCATGGAATTTCCATTGATCCATATTCCAACATCATACCTCCTTTATATCCAATAGTACTTCATCTCTTCATCCTCGTGGGATTTCCCACATACCAAGGTAAAAACCTATACTTATGGAGTCCATATTCCACTTCATGGAACATCATTATCCTTTCCGCGGGCAAGCGTCCTTACATGGGAATATTGGCCATCTCTGCATGGCACTTCTTCAACTGGGAAACATGAAACACATCATGAACTCCTGACAGTCCTTCGGGTAACTCCAACTTGTAGGCCACTTCTCCCATACGCTCCAAAACTCGGTATGGTCCTACAAATCTTGGGGCTAACCGTCCCTTAAATCCAAATCGTTTAACTCCTCGCAGAGGGTTCACACGAAGACATGCTCTGTTTCCAATTTCATAGACTACCTCCTTGCGTTTTTAAGTCTGCATAACTCTTCTGCTTGGACTGAGCTACCTTCAGTCTATCTCGAATCAACTTAACATTCTCTTCTGACTCCTTGATCACATTTGGTCCAAACAACTGATGTCTCCAACTTCATCCCACACACTCTTGGGGTATCGCACATATCAAGACAAAACTCATATTCATTTTTTCCGAAATCCACTCAGTGGAGTATCCTTATCTTTTTCTAGGGGTCAATGGTTCTTACAGGGTACTACCACCCTTAAAATGCTCCAATATTTTATAGACCATATTTCTCATATCCTCAAAATGGTCAACATCCTTCCTCATAGAGTAACTCATAAAATCCAAATCAGTACCAACACTGCTAACTTTATTGATTCTCAAATTATTACAATCTCCTGTTTTTCCATTACATTCCTCAACTCAACACCTCAATATAAAGGAAAATGTCCTCACTACTACGACTATATTTCTCCTGTTACAAACTCAACTACTTATCACAAGTCTCCTTCTCCTTCGGACAATCTCTAGCAAAGTGCCCTGCTTTATTACAACTAAAACATATTACTTCTGACAAGTATCGAGGTTTCCTTTTTGGGCAACTGTTGAGGTAGTGCCCTGACTCCTTGCACCCATAACAGGTGACATGACTCAGATCCTTCCTGGAATCCAATCTACTTCTCTTTCTGGACTTTTCCATTCCAATCAGGGCTTCTATTTCCCGTGGGTCATACTCTACTTCCTCAGCCGGGAATTCTACTAGATCCCCATTCATACAATTCTGGGAGAGGTATCCTTCTTCTCCACATGAATAGCAAGACTTGGTTTAGGGTTTAATTGGTTCCTCTTTGGGTGTGTCCTCCACCTCGTCCTTCATCGCAGGTTCTTTTAAACTTTCCATAAGAGCTCCTTTCATTGCTTCTTTCTTCTGTTGTACGGTCCTTCGTACCATGGAGTAAATGTGACACTGAGTAGGATAGTGGGTAGTCCCTTCACACAAGAAACAAGTGATCTGCCTAGTTGGGCATTCTTCAGCTGGGTGACTTCCTTCACAATTAGGGCATTCATCCTTGTGTTCTTTATGGTTGTGTCCTATTTCTCCACAAAGCTTGCATGCACAAGTTTTCTTCATATCATTTCCATAAGGCTCCAATTTCTGGGACACAAACTGAGATTTTAGCAAGGTCAACTTAGTTTCTTTCCAAGTGGTTACTCCTTGCCATCCATTGATGGTTTGCTACATCCTCCACCAAGTAGCAACACCTCTTTCAAAGCACCGAAGAGCATGCTGGGTCATATTATTTCCAACTACAGGGTTATTCTCCATGTGATCCTCCATGTTTTGAATCCATCGGTCTGTCTCCAACTGACCCATCGGTCCAGAAAATACAAGCTCATCTCCATTCATCCGCTATTGGTTCCATGTGGGTTTGGGGTAAGATAAGAGAGAGGGAGAGGGATACACACAATACAAACAAAAGTTTTGAAAAAGACAGATTTTTGTTGTGGCTGTCGAAAAACATCAAACAATTGACAGCTCACAATCGTCGCATCTAACGTAGGTATATAACAGGGGTTTGGTCTTCTAAAGGTCAATAAATCTTCAACGTCTCCAAACTCTTCAAGCCTTGTTCAAGCCTCCAATGGCTTCTTCCAATCATGCTTGTCCTTCTCAAGTTCTTTTGCCAGATCAACTCTTATGACGCGAAGTCTCTCGTGACATCCTTTAATATTCTGGAGTTGCGTTCCAAACTTATGGGTTTCAACATCCTTGGTATGAGCCATGGTCATACTGTCCTTCAGTTCTTGACAATTCTCTGGTATCTCGAGGTTGTAGCTCCTCCAGCTTGGCTACTCTCATCTTCAGGATCCTGAGTTCCTCATGAAATACTTCCTTGTCTAATACGACTTCCTGGAGCTCCATTTTAACTTCTTGATGTACTACTCCAGATCCTGGTGATACACCGGCTAGGGCTAAAATTCATCTTATGATAGGTGCTCCATCAGCCTTCTTCCATCAAATCCATTCTGATGACATGCATCCTTAACTCAGCACGGTGACAATAGCATTAGCGGGCCATAACATGCTGGATAGCTGGGTTTCTGCTCTTGTCATTTCCATGAGCTATCATTCCATAGATGATATCTCCTGCCTTAGGGTTTTCTTGACAAATCCTTGAGTTCTTAACTCTACATGCTCCGGTCTTTCTCCGATACACCTTGATCTCGGGTATTGACAACTTCCATAGTCTGCCAAGTTCCATAAGGGTAGCCTTCCTAGGTCATACAAATCTGGGAATTCTTCAGAGCCTTCAATTCTCCTAGTCTTCAGAGTCTTCAACAGCTGTAGTTTCCATTATCATAATGTATGGTAAAATCCTCTTCATTCCGAATGGTCTTACTAGTCTGATATCCTGTACTTCTTGGAGTGGTCTCATCAGTCGGATCTTCGTGGTCAAAAGGGAAAAGGGGTATGGTCTCACTAAAAAGGAACTTTTTAATAAGCTCAGAAGAGAAGAGAGGTAAAAGGTCTTTTTGAAAGGGAAAGTTGTAGAGAAAAATCTTTGCTATGGGCTTGCTAGTTTCTAGGGTCACGTCCTACAGTCAACATGTGCTCTGATACCATCTTGTAGCGACCCGACCCGAATGGATCAAGTCTCTGTGCTTATGTGTCATCCCTGGATTAGTATGCTGACACACACAGTACTCGAAGGGTTTATAACAGAGGTAAATCACATGTATAAAGTAACGTAAATACTATTACCTCAATCCAATATAGCGGAAGCAACAAGGTTGTGGATTCCCATCAACACCAACGGCAAAGTTGAGTGTAGAAATCGTAACCCTAACGTATCACTTACTCGTCGTAAGATAATCCTGCAACATGAGACGTTGCAGCCCAAAACGGGTCAGTACATTGAATGTACTGGAAAATTCACACCATAGAGAATAATGAATAAGGACTATCACTATATGCATATTTGGCTGGTGGAAAAGCTCTATGGTTATAAGGTTTTTGCGACAACCCAATTTTTCCCTACTTTAAAGGAATAAATTTATTTAACTATCATGGTGGTTGTTGAACATTGAGAATGGTTGACAGCATTCTCAATCCCAATTAAAAATAATTAAAACCCAACAACATTAATTAGAAGTAACATGTTGAGATTCACTTGATATTCAAGTACTAGATACTAAAGTTGTCCATAACCGGGGACACGGCTAATCATGATTAGTTTGTACACTCTGCAGAGGTTTGCGCACTTTTCCCCACAAGACTCGATCGCCTCCGTTTGATTTCTCGCACTACATGGTGTTTGAGAAGACGGATGACCGAGACATAGTCTTTCAGAAGCGCTAGCACCTTACGATGGATAGACCGGTACACCTACTTCCCCTACATCTGCTAGTCTACCCTGTAAGAGTTCGCACGACTTAGTCAACTATGCCAGAGCCCATAATGGCTTGTGGCTGCACACGGAAGTTTCTAGCATGAAAGATCTTATGATCCCTTTGAGCCTGGGTGGCGGTCCGAAAAAAAAACAGGCAAGTCCTGATAGACATCAGGTGCCTCAATCCACCCAGATGTGTGTTTAAGTTGCCACCTTAGATAAACCATTAAAATTATCAACTCACACCTGTCATGGATATCACTCACCCAATCCATGTCTACTAGCATAGCATGGCATAATAAGCAAACGTAGAAGTAACTCCCAAAGGTTTCATAATAAAACAGGTGATAGGTACTACCTCATCTACTTCCCATCCCACAATTTAATTAGATCCTAATCATCCAATGTGAGAGGATTGATCTAATGCAATAAAACATGGGTTGTAGAAAAGGTATGATCAAAGTGTTACTTGCCTGCAATGTAGATGAAGATGATTCACACTTAAAACTCTTGATAGATCTACTCGTCACACTCCAGTCAATCTATCGTAAGCAAACAATAGTAACCACACAATAAGTACTCATCTAATGTACAAGTAAAACTCGAACGAGAGAACGAACCAGAAAGTTCAAATTAAGAACTCCGGTTGCAAAGAAAGAACGAACCGAACAAACGACGGAAAACAAACGGCGGAAGAAAACAACTCGGTTCTAGCAAGTTGAAACTAGGTCAAATTTTACCATAGCAAATCTTGTTCAAGTTGATTAGATGGAACGGCGGTTTCGAAACGAAACTCCAGGCGCTTGAATCACCTGATTCCGATAAACGGGCGAGAAGATAAACTAGAACGAAGATCGGATCTGAGATCGCGATCGCGGAATAAATCCGACGAAAAGAAAGAGACGAACGGTTAAACGAACGGGCGTCGTTAACCGGGAATAATCGGTGATCACGTTCGTTGAGACGAACGGTCTGAAAGAAGAACGAAAACCGATCTAGGGTTTTCGGAAAAGAAACCGAAAAAGAAAACGGAAAACCGATCTAGGGTTTCGGAAAAAAAACCGAAACGAAGAATCGGAGAGAAAAACCAGAAAAGAAAACCGAAACGGTTTCTTTTAAAAGAACCGAACCACGGGGAAGAAAAAGAGAGGCGCGGGGCTACCTCTGGCGTGGCGGGGCGAACGGGCTCCGGCGGCGTGGCGTAGGGCGGCGGCGTGGGCAAGGTGCGGCGGCGGCGCTAGGGCACAAGGTGCGCCGGCGCGGGTGAGGGGCGCAGGGTGGGGCGCGGCTTGGGGAGGAGAGGGGGTTTGGGTATTTGGTGTGAGGAGAGGGGGGGTCTATGGGGGTATTTATATTGGGGAGGGGAGAGATTACTTGGGGTAGGGGACAAGGAATTAGAATAGGAATAGGAAAGAAGAGGGAAAAGGAAAACGAAACAAAGGAAAAAAAGGGGGGCTACGGTGGCCAGAGTCCTGCTGGGACTCGGCTTTGAGCGAAGGCGGCGGCGGCCTGGCGCTTTGTAGCGACCTGACCCGAATGGATCACGTCTACTGTGCTACGGTGTCATCCCTGGATCAGTAATGCTGACACCACACAGTACATCGAGGTTTTATAGCAGAGTTGCAATCACACACTTATTACATCGATGGCTCAAAAAGAACTTATTACACTGAATATGGCTTAAGGCCATATAATAAAAATAACAGCGGAAGACTCGGAAGATAAATGGGTCCATCAACTCCAGCGGCATCACTGAGTATAGGGCCACGACTTAAACACACCTCAATCGTCGTCTGAAAAGTCTGCAACATTAACGTTGCAGCCCGAAAACGGGTCAGCACATGGAATATGCTGGCAATGTAACACATAGAGAGTAATGGAATGAAACAGCTATACTATATGCATATATGGCTGGTGTAAAGATCTATGGTTACAGTTTTGCGTAAAGCCAATTTTTCCCTACTGCAAAGGAATAAATTTATTTAACTATCATGGTGGTTGTGAAACATTGAGAATGGTTGACAGCATTCTCAATCCCAATTAAAAATAATTAAAACCCAACAACATTAATTAGAAGTAACATGTTGAGATTCACAATGATATTCAAGTACTAGATACTCAATTTGTCCATAACCGGGGACACGGCTAATCATGATTAGTTTGTACACTCTGCAGAGGTTTGCGCACTTTTCCCCACAAGACTCGATCGCCTTCGTTTGGTTTCTCGCACTACATGGTGTTTGAGAAGATGGATGACCGAGACACAGTCTTTCAGAAGCGCTAGCACCTTACATGTGGGGTAGACCGTACCACCTACAACCCCTACATCTGCTAGTCCACCCCGTAAGAGTTCGCACAACTTAGTCAACTATGCCAGAGCCCATAATGGCTTGTGGCTGCACACGGAAGTTTCTAGCATGAAAGATCTTATGATCCCTTTGAGCCTGGGTGGCGGTCCAAGAAAAACAGGCAAATCCTGATAGACATCAGGTGCCTCAATCCACCCAGATGTGTGTTTAAGTTGCCACCTTAGATAAACCTTTTAAAATTATCAACTCACATCTGTAATGGATATCACTCACCCAATCCACGTCTACTAGCATAGCATGGCATAATAATAAGCAAACGTAGAAGTAACTCCCAAAGGTTTCATAATAGTACAGGTAATAGGTACTACCTCATCTACTTCCCATCCCACAATTTAATTAGATCCTAATCATGCAATGTGTGAGGATTGATCTAATGCAATAAAACATGGGTTGTAGAAAAGGTATGATCAAAGTGTTACTTGCCTTGCTGATGATCCGCGAGTCCTAGGGTTTCGAAGTAACAAGCAGCGCAATCCGGGTAATCTATCGCAGACAAACAAGCACACAATAAGTACTCATCTAATGCACAGGTAAAACTCGAACAAGAGAACGGACCAGAAAGTTCAATTTAAGAACTCCGGTTGCAAAGAAAAAAAACGAACCGAGCAAAGAAACGGAAAACAAACGGCGGAAGAAAACAACTCGGTTCTAGCAAGTTGAAACTAGGTCAAATTTTTATCGGGGCAAAAGCTTGTTCAAGTTGATTAGACGGAACGGCGGTTTCGAGACGAAACTCCAGGCGCTTGAATCACCTGATTCCGATAAACGAGCGAAAAGAAAGACTAGAAAGAAGATCGGATCTAAGATCGCGATCGCGGAATAAATCCGACGAAAAGAAAAAGAAGAACGGTTAAACGAACGGGCGTTCGTTAACCTAGAAGAATCCGGTGATCACGTTCGTTAGGACGAACGGTCCGGCGAACGGTCCAAAGGCAACTAAATCGGAGAAGAAAACGAATCCGATCTAGGGTTTCGGAGAAGAAAATCCGAACGAAAAACCGATCTAGAAAACCGGAACGGTTTAGAGAAGAAAAGAATCGGAACGATTAGAAGAAAACGATCCGAGAAAAAGAGACGCGGGGCAACCTCGGCGAGGTCTCCGGTGAGGGGCTCCGGCGGCGTGGGCGTGGGGCGGCGGCGGCAAGGTGCGGTGGCGGCGCGGGTGAGGCGGCGGCTTAGGGCGGCACGCGGGTGAGGTGGTGCGGCGGCGCGGCGTGGGGTGGCAAGGTGCGGTGTGGAGGAGAGGGGCTTTGATTTGATGTTTAGAGGGGGGGGGTGCTTGGGTATTTATATTATGGAGGGGAGGGGTTTACTTGGGGTAGAGGGCAAGGAATTAGACTAGGAATAGGAAAGAATAAACAGAGTAGGACTAGGAATAACGAAACAAAGGAAAAAGGGGAAAGGGCTACCCTAGAATCCTAAAAGGATTCGTAGAGCAAGAGGCGGCGGCGCCGGCTCCCTGGCGCCTGGCGCTAGGCGCGCGGTGGCCTGGGGCGAGGTGGCCTTCGGCCCGGCTGGGCCTTGGCCTGGCCGGCCTTGGTCCAGTTTTTTTTGTTTTTTTATAAATAGTTTCCGCGCGCAGAGAAAAAAAAACAAAAAGAGATCTAAACGAACTCCGAAAAATCTAAAGTAAATTTTCCCCGACTCCTAAAAATGAGCCGAACAAAATGAACTTTTCTCCGGACCTAAAATGCAATTTTTGAAAACGCGCATTTTTCCCTATCCAAATAAAATGCAAATAAAACTCCGGCAAACAAAAATTGATCTATTTATTAAATCTTCATTTTCCTAAATTTTGGGAAAGTCATATTATTCCCTCTCTCATATATTGACACCGGAAAATTTATTGAAGATAAAACAAATAAATCAAACGATCCTCTTTTCAAAATTTGAGAAACTCTCAAATATGAAAATAACGAAATCTCCAACTCTCTCCGGAGGTCCTTGAGTTGCGTGAAATTTCTAGGATCGGCCAAGATGCAAGAAAATATGTTATGCATGATGATCTAGTGTATAACATTCCAAATTGAAAATTTGGGATGTTACAAACCTAACCCCCTTAAGATGAATCTCGCCCTCGAGATTCGGGTTGGCTAGAAAATAGGTGAGGGTGGTCTTTGAGCAAATCTTCTTCTCTTTCCTAGGTGGCTTCATCCTCTGAGTGGTGGTTCCACTGAACTTTGCAAAACTTGATAACCTTGCTGCGAGTAACTCTACTGGCAAACTCGAGAATCTTGACTGGCTTCTCCTCATATGTTAAATCGTCCTTCAACTGAATCGCTTCTAATGGCACTGTATCTCTTAGCGGTACCTCCGCCATCTCGGCATGACATCTCTTCAGCTGAGAAACATGGAATACATCATGAACTCCTGACAGTCCCTCTGGTAATTCCAACTTATATGCGACTTCTCCCATATGTTTCAAGATCTTAAACGGTCCAACGAAACGCGGTGCTAATTTTCCCTTAACTCCAAAGCGCTTAACTCCTCGAAGTGGGGATACTCGAAGATAAACTCTGTCTCCGGTTTCGTAAACTATCTCCTTGCGTTTAGAATCTGCGTAGCTCTTCTGCCTGGACTGGGCTACCTTGAGCCTATCGCGAATCAACTTAACTTTCCGTTCAGACTCCTTAATCAAATCTGGTCCAAAGAATTGTCGGTCTCCAACTTCGTCCCATGACAACGGTGTCCTGCACCTCCTTCCGTATAAAGCTTCGAAAGGTGCCATCTTCAAACTGGTTTGATAACTGTTGTTATAAGAAAACTCCGCATACGGCAAGTTATCGTCCCAACTAGATCCATAATCTAGTGCACAAGCTCTCAGCATATCTTCCAAAATCTGATTGACTCTCTCGGTCTGTCCATCTGTCTGCGGATGAAAAGCTGTGCTGAACTCTAGTCTGGTTCCCAAAGTTTCATGCAACTGATTCCAAAACTTTGAAGTAAATTGGGTTCCTCTATCTGATACGATACTCCTCGGAACTCCATGCAAACAAATGATCCTAGTCATGTATATCTTTGCCAACTTAGCACTGGTGTAAGTGGTCTTAACTGGAATAAAATGTGCTACCTTCGTCAAACGATCAACTACTACCCATATCGAGTCATACCCTGCTTTCGTCCTGGGTAGTCCTGTGATAAAATCCATGCCTATCTTATCCCACTTCCATTCGGGTATCGGCAATGGTTGTAACAATCTTGCTGGCTTCTGATGCTCTGCCTTTACTCTCTGACATACGTCACAAACTGCCACATATGCTGCAATATCCTTCTTCATTCCGGTCCACCAGAATGTTTCTTTCAAATCCAAATACATCTTGGTATTCCCTGGGTGAATCGAATACGGTGAATCATGTGCCTCCTGCAAAATCAACTTCCTGATCCCGGGTCATTGGGCACATAAACACGGTCCTCAAACCATAGGGTATCGTGCTCATCCTCACGAAATCCCTTTGCTTTTCCTTTGCTAAGTTTCTCCTTTATAGCAGCAATCTCTTTGTCAGATTTCTGAGCTTCTCTGATCTTATCCATCAATGTTGATTGAATCTCCAATGCGGCTACATAGCCTCTCGGAACTATTTCCAAACATAGCTCACGAAGGTTTTCTGCTAACTCCTTGGGTATTTTCCCCGTCATTATCGTATTGACATGGCTCTTACGGCTCAATGCGTCAGCTACTACATTAGCCTTTCCGGGATGGTAATGCAATCTCATGTCATAATCCTTGATGAGCTCCAACCATCTCCTTTGTCTGAGGTTCAACTCCTTCTGCGTGAAAATGTACTTCAAACTCTTATGATCCGTGTACACCTCACAATGATTTCCAATGAGGAAATGTCTCCACGTCTTCAATGCATGCACTACGGCTGCTAACTCCAAATCATGCGTGGCATAATTCAACTCATGAGGCTTCAGTTGTCGTGAAGCATACGAAACAACTCTTCCTTCCTGCATAAGCACTGCTCCAAGTCCTCGACGTGAAGCATCGCAATACACCTCATAATCCTTGGTCTGATCTGGCAATATCAACACTGGTGAGGTAACCAATCGTTTCTTCAACTCCTGAAAACTAGCCTCACACTCCTCAGTCCATTTGAACTTAGTATCCTTCTTCAACAATTCCGTCATAGGCTTCGCAATCTTTGAAAAATTCTCAATAAATCTCCGGTAGTATCCTGCGAGTCCAAGAAAACTCCGGATCTCTCCAACTGTTGTTGGTGCTTCCCATTCGGTTACAGTCTCAACCTTTGTGGGGTCAAGTGCTATACCTTCTCCGGATATAACGTGTCCGAGGAATCCTACTTCCTTCAACCAAAACTCACATTTGCTAAATTTGGCATATAACTGATGTTCCCTTAGTTTCTCCAAAACCAAATGCAAATGTTCCTTATGTTCCTCATCATTTTGTGAATAAATCAGGATGTCATCAATGAACACTACGACGAACTTATCCAAAAACTCCATAAATACCTTGTTCATCAGGTTCATAAAATAGGCAGGTGCGTTAGTCAATCCAAATGACATAACGGTATACTCATACAATCCGTATCTCGTGGTGAATGCTGTCTTAGGTATATCCTGCTCTCAAATCTTCAACTGATGGTACCCTGATCGCAAATTGATCTTGGAAAACACTTTAGCTCCTTGCAATCGATCAAACAGATCATTAATCATCGGCAGTGGGTACTTGTTCTTGATGGTTACTTCATTCAATCCCCGATAATCTACAACCATCCTTAATGATCCATCCTTCTTTTCCACTAGAAGTACGGGTGATCCCCAAGGTGAAGAACTTGGGCGAATGTAACCTTTATCCAATAACTCCTTAATCTGATTCTTAATTTCCACCAAATCCTTTGCTGGCATCCTATATGGTCGCTTCGATATTGGGCCTGTACCTGGCAATAACTCAATCAAAAACTCAATGTCTCTATCCGGTGGCATGCCTGGCAATTCCTCAGGAAATACATTAGGAAAATCCTTTACCACTGGTACTTCTTCTTGCACAACTCCTGTTAGGCAATTCACTTGTGTCCTTTTTGGTACATGCCGGGATACATACTTGATCCTTCTCCCTTCTGGGGTAATAAGCAAAATTGACTTACTAGCACACTCAATATTCCCTTCATACTTTGATAACCAATCCATGCCTAATATCACATCCAATCCTTGAGATTCCAATTCTATTAGGTCTGAGGGAAACACATAGTTACCAATCCTTAATGGTAACCGATCACACCATCGTGTAGCCATAAACTCTGCTCCTGGTGAGCTTACTAACATGGGTGACCTAAGGGCTTGGGTTGGCAGGTTATACTTATCCACAAATCCCCTTGATATGTATGAATGCGATGCACCAGTGTCAAAAAGAACGAGTGCAGTAAATGACTTAACCAAAAACTTACCGATTACCGCATCGGGCTGATCTTCGACCTCCTCCACATTAACGTGGTTCGCCTGTCCCCTATTGAAAGGGTTCGGCTTCTTCCCAGAGCTTCCATTGCCATTTCCATTCTGGCCTTTAGGACATTCATTGGCATAATGTCCGGTCTGCGAACACTTGAAACAAGTGACATTACTCAGATCTCTCTTGGTTGGGGTCGATGGGATGGTGCGGTTCTGTCCATTGCTTCCTCCATTCCCATTACCATTCTTGTGGCCATTAGGGTTGTGCGTGCTACCTCCTCCATGGGTGTGCTGAAACCGAAATCCCGGTTTAGGGGTAAAACGGGGCTTCTGCTGGGCTCCAGAGTTATACTTCCCCTGTCCATACTTCCTCTTACGGTTCTCCATCTGCTGTTGCTTCCCTTCAATCATGATGGCACGATCTACCAACTCCTGGTAGTTGTTGAAACTTGCTACCATCAACTTCATGCTTACTTCATCATTCAGTCCTTCCAGAAACTTCTCCTGCTTAGCTGCATCCGTAGCAACGTCATCTGGGGCATAACGGGCTAGCTTACTAAACTCCTCCACATACTGGCCAACAGTCCTTCCTCCTTGGCGTAAGTTGCGAAACTCATGCTTCTTTATGGCCATAGCTCCTGCTGAAACATGGGCAGTGCGGAAAGCTTGCTGAAACTGATCCCATGTGACAGTGTCAACTGGGTAAGTGGCTATGAAATTCTCCCACCATGCTGCCGCGGGTCCGTCAAGCTGGTGAGCGACAAACTTCACTTTCTCGCCATCCGTGCATCCTGCAGTGGTCAACTCCCTTCCTATCTTGCGGAGCCTAGTCGTCTGCTAGTATTGGCTCGGTGCTACTGGAAAACACAGGCGGATTCAGCCTAAGAAAACGGGCTAAGTGGTCAACAGGTGGTGGTGGTGGGTTGTTGTTGTTGTTCTGTTGGTTCTGAACTAACATCTGCATCAATTGATTCTGCTGCTGGATCAACTGAGTGAGCTCTGGTGGAAATCCATTGTCACGTCTCGGAGGCATCTGAGGGTTTAGAAAAGACGAGAATTAAGAATAGAGGGGGTCTAAAGAGAAAACACTACCCATATGCACATGAGGCAAATGCACACAAAATCACTTCAATCAATCAAACAAGGGCTTACAAACGGTCTATCTATCGCAAAAGTGCTCAACTATAATGTTTTACATGGGGGAAATACTACTACTATCTGGCGGTCATCTAGAAATTTGAACCGGTGGAAGACTCCATGATATCTGCTCCAGCTTCGTCTTCAAAGTCGGGTTCACTTGGATCCGAATCGGTGTCGTCGATGATGATGTAGTTGTCCGGACATGCGACGTACTCGTCTTCCTCCTGGGATGCTAACTTCCTCTTGAGTTCTTCAATCTCCTGCTTAAGATCGTTATTGTGTCTTGCTAGAGCTACGATCTCGTCCATGTAGTCCTTGCGTGTAGACTTCAGTTCTCCTTCTAGCTCGATGATCCTTGCCTTCGCATTCTTCAACTCCATCATATCATTGCACATCTGGTTCTCGTGGCGTCGAATGTGCTGGTTTAACTCCTGGATGAATGCTGCAATGGATCTATCCTTCTTGGTGCTGACTAACTCCCATTGTTCATCTCGGCGTCCGCAAATCTGGTAGATAGTGTCCTTGAGGTCTTCTTGATAAACTTCTCCAATGCGTCCTATGGTGATATGGGATGCCATGCTCCTTCCCAGACTCCAAGTTGGTGCATTGAAAACACTATCTATGGGTTTTGTGATTGGCGCGAATGTCCTTCCCGGAACGTGAGCTTGAATCTTCCAGCGCTCCTCTTCAGGCAGAGTGGCGTTGAAGGTTCCTGTGAAGCTTGGTAATCCAATGTTCAGGTACTTGGTGACTTCCTTCAGGTGAAATCCAAATGGTGTGCCTTCATCCGGTTGAGCGTACTTAATCTTCACGTTCGTCATCCTAATAGAGTAGAAAAGATGAGGAGTTAGAAAATGAGGAGAGAATAGTGATCTATGGCTTTAACCTAGTGGTCGTGTCCTACAGTCAGCGTGTGCTCTGATACCATCTCTGTAGCGACCTGACCCGAATGGATCACGTCTATGGTGCTACGGTGTCATCCCTGGATCAGTAATGCTGACACCACACAGTACACCGAGGTTTTATAGCAGAGTTGCAATCACACACTTATTACATCGATGGCTCAAAAAGAACTTATTACACTGAATATGGCTTAAGGCCATATAATAAAAATAACACCGGAAGACTCGGAAGATAAATGGGTCCATCAACTCCAGCGGCATCACTGAGTATAGGGCCACGACTTAAACGCACCTCAATCATCGTCTGAAAAGTCTGCAACATTAACGTTGCAGCCCGAAAACGGGTCAGCACATGGAATATGCTGGCAATGTAACACATAGAGAGTAATGGAATGAAACAGCTATACTATATGCATATATGGCTGGTGGAAAGCTCTATGGTTACAGTTTTGCGTAAAGCCAATTTTTCCCTACTGCAAAGGAATAAATTTATTTAACTATCATGGTGGTTGTGAAACATTGAGAATGGTTGACAGCATTCTCAATCCCAATTAAAAATAATTAAAACCCAACAACATTAATTAGAAGTAACATGTTGAGATTCACAATGATATTCAAGTACTAGATACTCAAGTTGTCCATAACCGGGGACACGGCTAATCATGATTAGTTTGTACACTCTGCAGAGGTTTGCGCACTTTTACCCACAAGACTCGATCGCCTCCGTTTGGTTTCTCGCACTACATGGTGTTTGAGAAGACGGATGACCGAGACACAGTCTTTCAGAAGCGCTCGCACCTTACATGTGGGGTAGACCGTACCACCTACAACCCCTACATCTGCTAGTCCACCCCGTAAGAGTTCGCACAACTTAGTCAACTATGCCAGAGCCCATAATGGCTTGTGGCTGCACATGGAAGTTTCTAGCATGAAAGATCTTATGATCCCTTTGAGCCTGGGTGGCAGTCCAAAAAAAACAGGCAAGTCCTGATAGACATCAGGTGCCTCAATCCACCCAGATGTGTGTTTAAGTTGCCACCTTAGATAAACCTTTTAAAATTATCAACTCACATCTGTAATGGATATCACTCACCCAATCCACGTCTACTAGCATAGCATGGCATAATAATAAGCAAACGTAGAAGTAACTCCCAAAGGTTTCATAATAGTACAGGTAATAGGTACTACCTCATCTACTTCCCATCCCACAATTTAATTAGATCCTAATCATGCAATGTGTGAGGATTGATCTAATGCAATAAAACATGGGTTGTAGAAAAGGTATGATCAAAGTGTTACTTGCCTTGCTGATGATCCGCGAGTCCTAGGGTTTCGAAGTAACAAGCAGCGCAATCCGGGTAATCTATCGCAGACAAACAAGCACACAATAAGTACTCATCTAATGCACAGGTAAAACTCGAACAAGAGAACGGACCAGAAAGTTCAATTTAAGAACTCCGGTTGCAAAGAAAAAAAACGAACCGAGCAAAGAAACGGAAAACAAACGGCGGAAGAAAACAACTCGGTTCTAGCAAGTTGAAACTAGGTCAAATTTTTATCGGGGCAAAAGCTTGTTCAAGTTGATTAGACAGAACGGCGGTTTCGAGACGAAACTCCAGGCGCTTGAATCACCTGATTCCGATAAACGAGCGAAAAGAAAGACTAGAAAGAAGATCGGATCTAAGATCGCGATCGCGGAATAAATCCGACGAAAAGAAAAAGAAGAACGGTTAAACGAACGGGCGTTCGTTAACCTAGAAGAATCCGGTGATAACGTTCATTAGGACGAACGGTCCGGCAAACGGTCCAAAGGCAACTAAATCGGAGAAGAAAACGAATCCGATCTAGGGTTTCAGAGAAGAAAAACCGAACGAAAAACCGATCTAGAAAACTGGAATGGTTTAGAGAAGAAAAGAATCAGAACGATTAGAAGAAAACGATCCGAGAAAAAGAGACGCGGGGCAACCTCGGCGAGGTCTCCGGTGAGGGGCTCCGGCGGCGTGGGCGTGGGGCGGCGGCGGCAAGGTGCGGCGGCGGCGCGGGTGAGGCGGCGGCTTAGGGCGGCACGCGGGTGAGGTGGTGCGGCGGCGCGGCGTGGGGTGCCAAGGTGCGGTGTGGAGGAGAGGGGCTTTGATTTGATGTTTAGAGGGGGGGGGGGTGCTTGGGTATTTATATTGGGGAGGGGAGGGGTTTACTTGGGGTAGAGGGCAAGGAATTAGACTAGGAATAGGAAAGAATAAACGGAGTAGGACTAGGAATAACGAAACAAAGGAAAAAGGGGCAAGGGCTACCCTAGAATCCTAAAAGGATTCGTAGAGCAAGAGGCGGCGGCGCCGGCTCCCTGGCGCCTGGCGCGAGGCGCGCGGTGGCCTGGGGCGCGGTGGCCTTCGGCCCGGCTGGGCCTTGGCCTGGCCGGCCTTGGTCCAGTTTTTTTTTTTTATAAATAGTTTCCGCGCGCAGAGAAAAAAAAACAAAAAGAGATCTAAACGAACTCCGAAAAATCTAAAGTAAATTTTGCCCGACTCCTAAAAATGAGCCGAACAAAATGAACTTTTCTCCGGACCTAAAATGCAATTTTTGAAAACGCGCATTTTTCCCTATCCAAATAAAATGCAAATAAAACTCCGGCAAACAAAAATTGATCTATTTATTAAATCTTCATTTTCCTAAATTTTGGGAAAGTCATATTATTCCCTCTCTCATATTTTGACACCGGAAAAATTAGTGAAGATAAAACAAATAAATCAAACGATCCTCTTTTCAAAATTTGAGAAACTCTCAAATATGAAAATAACGAAATCTCCAACTCTCTCCGGAGGTCCTTGAGTTGCGTGAAATTTCTAGGATCGGCCAAGATGCAAGAAAATATGTTATGCATGATGATCTAGTGTATAACATTCCAAATTGAAAATTTGGGATGTTACACGCTTGGCGCTGGCGCGCACGCGGCTGGGGAGGTGGCTGGCTGGCTGGGCCTTTGGCCCGGCTGGCCTGGCTCTCTCTTTTTTTTAAACGGTTTCGCGCGCAGAAAAACACAGAAAAGAAAATCTAAACGGGCTCCGAAAATACTAAAGTAAATTTTCCCCGACTCCTAAAAATGAGTCGAACAAAATGAACTTTTCTTCGGACCTAAAATGCAATTTTCGAAAACGCGCATTTTTCCCTATCCAAAAAAAACAAACAAACACCGGAAAACGAAATTTGATCTATTTATTAAATCTTCATTTTTCCTATATTTTCGGAAAGTCATATTATTCCCTCTCTCATATTTTGATATCGGAAAAATAATTGAAGATGAAATAAATAAATCAAATGATCCTCTTTTCAAATTCGAGAAAACTCTCAAATATGAAAATAACGAAATCTCCAACTCTCTCCGAAGGTCCTTGAGTTGCGTGAAATTTCTAGGATCGACCAAAATGCAAGAAAATAAGATATGCATCATGATCTAATGTATAACATTCCAAATTGAAAATAAATTCAAAAGGACTTATGAATTTAATTCTTTGAAACTCCCAACTCATATTTCATATAATTTGAAGAAGTCATTTTATCTTCTCTCATGAAAATCATTGAGTTGCATAAAGTTTCAGAATTGAAAATATTTTCAAATGAAATTCAAATATTTTCAACAACCCTTTTCATTTAATTTAAATGGAAGAAGTCATATCATCTTCGCTCAAGGGTTGTGTGTTTGAAAAGCATTTGAATTCATGGAGATCAGAAAGCAAATATGAAAGTTTGGGAAAGTCCTTTTATTCCCTCTCATTTAACTTTCAAAAGTTTCGAATTCACTCACTTTCAGACAATCAATCAAACAATCAGTCAAATCTATCTATTTATTATAACATTCCAAAATTTAGAATTTTGGGATGTTACAACTAGTGCCCTCACTCATCACTACTTGCTGCTCTGACATGTTTTGGCTATCACTTTGATCAGACATGCTGCAAACTGACTGCTGACCCTGTGAATAGATTATAGATGAGATAGAAAAGATGAGCATCACAAAATGCAGAGATTTTTGCAAAAGAATGATCCAAAAACTTAGTTTTAGTTTCCCACTGAAATCATCTTGGATCTACCGATTTTCAAACCCGGTGATACCGAAGCAGTTTTGGAACCTAAACTAGTGAACTCGGTAGGACCGAGTCACAGTTCGGTGGCACCGAGACTGCTAGGGTTTCACTGAGTTCAAAAATCGGTCACACCGATAAGTAATTCTCGGTCAGACCGAGTCTCACTTGTGCAATGGCATCAGCCAAATCGGTGGGACCGAGTTTTTCAACTCGATGGGTCCGAGATAGTTTCGGCGGAAACCTAAACCTAGAATTTTCGAATCAAACCTAATCTATGAGTGTTTTGACTGGATAGAAGTTTATCAAACGTGGCTAGAATCAATATGATCACAATGTGCTAGGAATCAGATTGAGGAATAGCACAAAGATCAAGTCCATACCCTAGTTCGGCGGGGACTTGCTACGGCGGCAACGGCGGGGCAGAATTCCCGTTGACGGCGATGGAGACCAGCGACTGGAGGCTGCTGGCGGCGAGAAGACGATCCGGAGACCATGAGGGCAGAGCAGGCTATCGCGCGGGTGAAGGGGTTCGGAGAAATTTCCAAATTTTGCCCGTGACTATATATAGCCCGACCCTGTCAGTGTGACCGAGTGGAACGACTCGGTGGCACCGAGATTCATAACTGCGTGCAGTTACTGAAACTCGGTGTGACCGAAAGGTTCAAATTGGTTGCACCGAGATCGAAAACCTAGATCAACTTAATGATCTCGGTAGGACCGAAAGTGGAGTATCGGTCAGACCGAGAATCATAAAGAGGTTTTGGAAGTTTAAGTCTATGACGAATCGGGGACTCCGAGCGCTCCTCACACAGAGTGGTTCGAATCTGACTTGATCAAATTTTGTGATGCAGCATGAATAGAGTTTGAGACGAGAAAAGCATAGATAGCTAGAGGAGGTTCTTAGGCATTCTTGTCCATCCACTTGGCAAAAAGAAATAAAGCCGAACAATCAAAACAACAAGTGGATGTCCTCGAATGAGTAAAATATGCAATCAGCATGCTCACACAATAAGATGGCAAATGAAATATGTGACAAGGCATGCACAACCAATTCTAGCATCTATCAAGCAATTTGCGACGACTAGGTCATCTATATATGAGTATATTGACTTAGGAGTCAAGTGAGATCACTTGATCATAGGTCATACTCATCGTTTAAGCTCAAGTGGGGTTACCACTTTTACATAAAGCATTGTTGTGTTCACATCTTTAGAGTTGCTTTAGCTCAAGTCTTAGAGCAAAGCTCCCCCTAGATGTGATATCCCCCCTAAGAGGGATGAACTAACCTTGGGTTTTGTCGATGATGAATTCATGTAGATATTGAAGATGTGGATGCTCAATGTTGATGTAGATCTCTTGGAGCTATCCATTTGAGTGAATTGCACTTTCAATACCTACATGGGTTAGTCCCACAAGGAACAAACAAGGATATCCATAGACATAGAGTGATGCACACAAAAGATGATGTCCATGAAAACTTTTAGGTTACCTTGTCCCTTGTCTTACCAACAAGAGGGTTTGTGACTCCTTGAACTAGTGCAAGATGTGGACGTTGATTGCACTTGTTCTTGCAAAAATGATAAGAGTGAAGTATGTTGGCGGATTCACCCTCAAGAACTCTCTAGTTCTTCTTCTTTTGGATCCACATCATCTTGATGGGAATCCTTGGAGTTGTAGTCGTACTTGATGAAGTGGAGCTTGAAGTAGTCTTGGGAATCCACTTGACTAATGTCTTCGGAGCTTCTTCAAATGCATCAATTTCCTCTTGAAGCTTGTCCTTGCCTTTTTGCTTGTAGTCTTGTGGTGGAAGATCATCTTGAGCTTGTGTCCCCTTGAAAGAAGTATACTTCTCTTGTTGAGGGACAAACTTTGTCTTGGGGTATTGATCTTCTTCCCACTCAACTCCATTGGCATTGAACTTTCGCTCAAAACCAACACCTTGATTCTTCTGGTGCATTCCTTGCTTGCGCACAATTTCCTCGAATTGCTTACTCCCGGCAAGGCTTTTGTACACTCCTTTCTCTATAATTCCCTTCAACAAACTATTTTCTTGATCAAGTGTAACTTGGCTAAGAGAATCATTAGTGGAATCAAGAGAACTACTAGAAGCAACAATATTGGATTTAACATGATCATTGTTACTGCTAGAGGAAGAATCTTTCTTATTACTAGACTTGACTTGAGGCATGTAAGTGGATAAGAGTAAACGCTTGGCAATGTAAGAAGAACTTTTCTTGCGGAGATCATCATTGATTGCTTTTAAGAACTCATGCTCTTGCTCAAGATTGAGCTTTTCAAAGAGTAATTTCTCATGAGCTCTTAAAAGTTCTCGATGTTCTTCGAAGATAGTGTCATGAGCTAACTTAAGAGTTTTTAGTTCTTTAGTTAGAGCCTCAATTTTCTCCTTATCATTGTCATTCGTTTTATCTTGATTAGCATGTTTAATTGACATTTCATCATAGTATTCATCACTAGAGTTGTCAACAAGCAAATCATCACCTAACAAGTCATCTTCATCACTATTGAAATCAACATACTCGGGGTGTGTTACCTTAGGACCTTTGGCCATGAAGCATCTTCCAATTCCTTCATTTGGTGAGTCAAATATGTCGTAGGAGTTGGTTGACACAAGTGCTAGACCGGCAACACCTTCATCTTGAGTATCTTCGGAGTCGGAGTGATAACTTCTCTCGGAGTGGCTGTCGGAGTCGGAGCCGGATACCCATTCACCAACATGAGCTTGATGTCTTTGTCTTGTGTAGCTCCTTGATGATTTTTCCTTCCTTTCCGAATCCTTGCTTCTCTGTGAGTATCTTCGTTCATAACGATCATCTCTACTCCTTCTCTCTCTTGGTGGTGATCCTTTGCTTCTTCTTTTTGGAGAATCTTCTCTTCTCTTGTAGGGAGCCGTACACTCGTTGGAATAGTGTCCGGGTCTTCCACAATTGTAACAGTTTCGCTCTCGACTAGAAGATCTTTTGTCATTGTAGGACCTTGACCTGGAGCTTCTATCTTTGCTTCTACTCTTGTAGAACTTGTTGAAGTTCTTCACCATTAAGCTCAATTCTTCATTGAAGTCTTGTTTCTCACTTGATGATGTAGGGGCTTCACATGAGGCTTTATAGGCACCACTTGATTTGTTGTGAAGTTCCTCTTTATCCTTAAGTGACATCTCATGAGCAACAATTCTTCCAATCACCTCCGTTGGCTTGAGATCTTTGTAATTTGGCATCATTTGGATCAATGTGCACACGGTATCATATTTTCCATCCAAGGCTCTTAGAATCTTCTTGATGATGAATCTATCGGTCATCTCTTCACTTCCTAAGCCGACAATCTCATTTGTGATGAGAGCAAGCCTAGAGTACATCTCAGCGACACCTTCACCATCCTTCATCTTGAACTTGTCAAGTTGGCTTTGAAGTACATCCAACTTGGATTCCTTGACGGAGTCGGTACCTTCGTGCATATCAATCAAAGTGTCCCAAATTTCCTTTGCATTCTCAAGACGGCTGATTTTGTTGAATTCTTCGGGGCACAATCCGTTGAAGAGAATGTCACAAGCTTGAGCATTCTATTGCAACATCTTCAACTCATCCGCGGTAGCTTCACGGTTTGGTTCTCTCCCATCAAAGAAGTCACCTTGCAAACCATCACACACAATAGCCCAAACGGCGGGGTTATGTCCAACAATATGCATTTTCACTTTATGCTTCCAACTAGCAAAATTAGTACCATCAAAGTAAGGACCTCTACGGTGATAATTTCCCTCGCTAGACGCCATACTCTCCTAGGTTGTGAAACCAAGGCTATGACCACCAAAAGCTATGGAGATCAAGCAAATGGAGACCAAAGCTCTGATACCACTTGTAGGATCGAAAGTATGTCTAGAGGGGGGGGGGTGATTAGACTACTTGACCAAATAAAAACTTAACCTTTTCCCAATTTTAGTTCTTGGCAGATTTTAGCTATTTTAGGACAAGTCAAGCAATCATCACATAATTTAAGCAAGCATGCAAAGAGTACATAGGCAGCGGAAAGTAAAGCATGCAACTT
Source organism: Triticum urartu (assembly GCF_056163025.1). Lineage (NCBI taxonomy): Eukaryota > Viridiplantae > Streptophyta > Magnoliopsida > Poales > Poaceae > Triticum > Triticum urartu. The sequence goes on along the minus strand of NC_141878.1, from coordinate 179,164,094 downwards.
GCAAGAATGTAAAGGGAAGGGTTTGGAGAATTCAAACGCAATTGGAGACACAGATGTTTTTCCCGTGGTTCGGATAGGTGGTGCTATCCTACATCCACGTTGATGGAGACTTCAACCCACGAAGGGTAATGGTTGCGCGAGTCCACACAGGGCTCCACCCAAGGGTAACGGTTGCGCGAGTCCACACAGGGCTCCACCCACGAAGGGTCCACGAAGAAGCAACCACCCACAAAGGGTCCACGAAGAAGCAACCTTGTCTATCCCACCATGGCCATCGCCCACACAGGACTTGCCTCACTAGCGGTAGATCTTCACGAAGTAGGCGATCTCCTTGCCCTTACAAACTCCTTGGTTCAACTCCACAATCTTGTCGGAGGCTCCCAAGTGACACCTAGCCAATCTAGGAGACACCACTCTCCAAGAAGTAACAAATGGTGTGTAGGTAATGAACTCCTTGCTCTTGTGCTTTAAATGATAGTCTCCCCAACACTCAACTCTCTCTCATAGGATTTGGATTTGGTGGAAAGAAGGTTTGAGTGGAAAGCAACTTGGGAAGGCTAGAGATCAAGATTCATATGGTAGGAATGGAATGTCTTGGTCTCAACACATGAGTAGGTGGTTCTCTCTCAGAACATATGAGTTGGAATGCTGTGTGTGTTCTGATGGCTCTCTCATCGAATGAGGAGGAGGTGGAGGGGTATATATAGCCTCCACACAAAATCCAACCGTTACACAGTTTTCCAATCTCGGTGGGACCGAATCAATAAGCTCGGTCGGACCGAAAATGTAAACCTAGTGACCATTAGTGATTTTCGGTGGGACTGACTTGCAACTCGGTAGGACCGATATGGTTAGGGTTTGGGCATAACGTAATCTCGGTGAGACCGATTACACAAACTCGGTGAGACCGAATTTGGTAATTAGCTAACCAGAGAGTTGGTCAGGCAAACTCGGTGGGACCGATTTGCTCTTTCGGTGAGACCGAGTGGAACTCGGTGAGACCGAAAAGTTACAAAGGGGAAACACTGAGTTTACATTGCAATCTCGGTGGGACCGATTCGCTCTTTCGGTAAGACCGAAAAGTTACGAAAGGGAAACAGAGAGTTTGCAACCCCATCTCGGTGAGACCGAGATCCTTATTGGTAGAACCGAATTGCTAGGGTTTGGCAGTGGCTAATGACAAGTGAAACTCGGTGGCGCCGGATAGGAAGAATTGGTAGGACCGAGTTTGGCTTAGGGTTTAGGTCATATGTGGATATGGGAAAGTAGTTGAGGATTTTGGAGCATATCATTAAGCACATGAAGCAAGAGGCTCATTAAGCAACACCTCATCCCTCCTTAATAGTATTGGCTTTTCCTAAAGACTCAATGTGATCTTGGATCACTAAAATATAAAATGAAGAGTCTTGAGCTTTTGAGCTTGAGCCAATCCTTTGTCCTTAGCATTTTGAGGGTTCCACTTTCACATCCATGCCATGCCAATCATTGAGCTTTCCTGAAATAATCATCTTGGAATAGCATTAGCTCAATGAGCTATATGTTGTTATGAATTACCAAAACCACCTAGGGATAGTTACACTTTCAGATGATCTCTCACTAATTATCAAGGTACAAGTGTTCTCCCTGAGTATGCACCATTGTGAAAGTTCTTTGTGCTGAGACACCACGTGATGATTGGGTGTGATAGGCTCTACGTTCAAATACAACGGGTGCAAAACAGTTGCACATGCAGAATACTCAGGTTAAACTTGACGAGCCTAGCATATAACAGATATGGCCTCGGAACACGGAGACCGAAAGGTCGAGCGTGAATCATATAGTAGATATGATCAACATAGTGATGTTCACCATTGAAACTACTCCATCTCACATGATGATCGGACATGGTTTAGTTGATATGGATCACGTGATCACTTAGAAGATTAGAGGGATGTCTGTCTAAGTGGGAGTTCTTAAGTAATATGATTAATTGAACTTTAATTTATGATGAACTTAGTCCTGGTAGTATTAGCATATCTATGTTGTAGATCAATAGCTCGCGTTTAGCTCCCCTGTTATATTTTTGATATGTTCCTAGAGAAAATTAAGTTGAAAGATGTTAGTAGCAATGATGCGGATTGGATCCGTGATCTGAGGATTATCCTCATTGCTGCACAGAAGAATTATGTCCTTAATGCACCGCTAGATGACAGGCCTATTGCAGGAGCAGATGCAGACGTTATGAACGTTTGGCTAGCTCAATATGATGACTACTTGATAGTTTAGTGCACCATGCTTAAATGGCTTAGAATCGGGACTTCAAAGACGTTTTGAATGTCATGGACCATATGAGATGTTCCAGGAGTTGAAGTTAATATTTCAAGCAAATACCCGAGTTGAGAGATATGAAGTCTCCAACAAGTTCTATAGCTAAAAGATGGAGGAGAATAGCTCAAGCAGTGAGCATGTGCTCAGATTGTCTGGGTACTACAATCGCTTGAATCAAGTGGGAGTTAATCTTCCAGATAAGAAAGTGATTGACAGAATTCTCTTGTCACCATCACCAAGTTAGTAGAACTTCGTGATGAACTATGATATGCAAGGGATAACGGAAACGATTCCCAAGCTCTTCGTAATGCTGAAATCAACGAAGGTAGAAATCAAGAAAAATATCAAGTGTTGATGGTAGACAAGACCACTAGTTTCAAGAAAATGGCAAAGGGAAGAAGGGGAACTTCAAGAAGAATGGCAAGCAAGTTGCTGCTCAAGTGAAGAAGCCCAAGTCTGGTCCTAAGCCTGAGACTAAGTGCTTCTACTGCAAAGGGACTGGTCACTAGAAGCGGAACTGCCCCAAGTATTTGGCGGATAAGAAGGATGGCAAAGTGAACAAAGGTATATTTGATATACGGATTATTGATGTGTATTTTACTAGTGTTTGTAGCAACCCCCCGATATTTGATACCGATTCAGTTGCTAAGAGTAGTAACTCGAAACGGGAGTTGCAGAATGAACAGAGACTAGTTAAGGGTGAAGTGACGATGTGTGTTGGAAGTGGTTCCAAGATTGATATGATCATCATCACACACTCCCTATACTTTCGGGATTAGTGTTGAACCTAAATAAGTGTTATTTGGTGTTTGCGTTGAGCATGAATATGATCCGATCATGTTTATTGCAATACGGTTATTCATTTAAGTAAGAGAATAAATTGTTGTTCTGTTTACATGAGTAAAACCTTATATGGTTACACACCCAATGAAAATGGTTCGTTGGATCTCGATCATAGTGATACACATATTCATAATATTGAAACCAAAAGATGCAAAGTTAATAATGATAGTGCAACTTATTTGTGGCACTGCCGTTTAGGTCATATTGGTGTAAAGCGCATGAAGAAACTCCATGCTGATGGACTTTTGGAATCACTTGATGCTTGCGAACCATGCCTCATGGGTAAGATGACTAGACTCCGTTCTCCGGGACAATGGAGCGAGCAACTGACTTATTGGAAATAATACATACTGATGTATGCGGTCCGATGAGTGTTAAGGCTCACGGCAAGTATCGTTATTTTCTCACCTTCACAGATGATTTGAGCAGATATGGGTATATCTACTTGATGAAACATAAGTCTGAAACATTTGAAAAGTTCAAAGAACTTCAGAGTGAAGTGGAAAATCATCGTGACAAGAAAATAAAGTTTCTATGATCTGATCGCAGAGACAAATATTTGAGTTACGAGTTTGGTCTTCAATTAAAATAATGTGGAATAGTTTCACAAAATCATGCCACCTGGAACACCACAGTGTACTGGTGTGTCCGAACATCGTAACCGTACTTTATTAGATATGGTGCGATCTATGACGTCTCTTACTGATTTACCGCTATCATTTTGGGGTTATGCATTAGAGACAGCTACATTCACGTTAAATAGGGCACCATCTAAATCCATTGAGACGACACCGTATGAACTATGGTTTGGCAAGAAACCTAAGCTGTCGTTTCTTAAAGTTTGAGGTTGCAATGCTTATGTGAAAAAGTTTCAACCTGATAAGCTCAAACCCAAATCGGAGAAGTTCGTCTTCATAGGATACACAAAAGAAAATGTTGGGTACACCTTCTATCACAGATCTGAAGGCAAGTTATTCATTGCTGAGAATGGATCCTTTCTAGAGAAGGAGTTTCTCTCGAAAGAAGTGAGTGGGAGGAAAGTAGAACTTGATGAGATAAGTGTACCTGCTCCCTTATTGGAAAGTAGTTCATCACAGAAATCTGTTCCTGTGACTACTACACCAATTAGTGAGGAAGCTAATGATGTTGATCATGTAACTTCAGATTAAGTTACTACCGAACCTCGTAGGTAAACCAGAGTGAGATCCGCACCAGAGTGGTACGGTAATCCTGTTCTGGAGGTCATGTTACTTGACCATGACGAGCCTACGAACTATGAGGAAGCGATGATGAGCCCAGATTCCGCGAAATGGCTTGAGGCCATGAAATCTGAGATGAGATCCATGTATGAGAACAAAGTATGGACTTTGATTGACTTGCCCATTGATCGACGAGCCATTGAGATTAAATGGATCTTCAAGAGGAAGATAGACGATGATAGTAGTGTTACTATCTACAAAGCTAGAATTGTCGCAAAAAGGTTTTCGACAAGTTCAAGGTGTTGACTACGATGAGAGTTTCTCACTCGTATCTATGCTTAAGTCTGTCCAAATCATGTTAACAATTGCCGCATTTTATGAAATCTGGCAAATGGATAAACAAAACTGCATTCCTTAATGGATTTATTAAAGAAGAGTTGTATATGATGCAACCAGAAGGTTTTGTCAATCCTAAAGGTGCTAACAAAATATGCAAGCTCCAGCGATCCAGCTATGGACTGGTGCAAGCATCTCGGAGTTGGAATATACGCTTTGATAAGTTGATCAAAGCATATAGTTTTATATAGACTTGCGGTGAAGCCTGTATTTACAAGAAAATGAGTGGGAGCACTACAACATTTCTGATAAGTATATGTGAATGACATATTGTTGATCGGAGATAATGTAGAATTATTCTGCAAAGCATAAAGGAATGTTTGAAAGGAGTTTTTCAAAGAAAGACCTCGGTGAAGCTGCTTACATATTGAGCATCAAGATCTATAGAGATAGATCAAGACGCTTGATAGGTTTTTCAATGAGTACATACCTTTACAAGATTTTGAAGTAGTTCAAATGGAACAATCAAAGAAGGAGTTCTTGCCTGTGTTACAAGGTGTGAAGTTGAGTAAGACTCAAAACCCGACCATGGCAGAAGATAGAGAGAGAATGAAAGTCATTCCCTATGCCTCAGCCATAGGTTCTATAAAGTATGTCATGCTATGTACCAGACCTATTGTATACCCTGCCCTGTGTTTGGCAAGGGAGTACAATAGTGATCTAGGACTAGATCACTGGACATTGGTCAAAATTATCCTTAGTGGAATAAGGATATGTTTCTCGATTATGGAGGTGATAAAAGGTTCATCGTAAAGGGTTACGTCGATGCAAGTTTTGACACTGATCCAGATGACTCAAAGTCTCAATCTGGATACATATTGAAAGTGGGAGCAATTAGCTAGAGTAGCTCTGTGCAGAGCATTGTTGACATAGAAATTTGCAAAATACATACGGATCTGAATGTGGTAGACCCATTGACTAAACTTCTCTCACAAGCAAAACATGATCACCCCTTAGTACTCTTTGGGTATTAATCACATAGCGATGTGAACTAGATTATTGACTCTAGTAAACCCTTTGGGTGTTGGTCACATGACGATGTGAACTATGGGTGTTAATCACATGGTGATGTGAACTATTGATGTTAAATCACATGGTGATGTGAACTAGATTATTGACTCTAGTGCAAGTGGGAGACTGAAGGAAATATGCCCTAGAGGCAATAATAAAGTTATTATTTATTTCCTTATATCATGATAAATGTTTATTATTCATGCTAGAATTGTATTAACCGGAAACATAATACATGTGTGAATACATAGACAAACAAAGTGTCACTAGTATGCCTCTACTTGACTAGCTCGTTGATCAAAGATGGTTATATTTCCTAACTATAGACATGAGTTGTCATTTGATTAACAGGATCACATCATTAGGAGAATGATGTGATTGACTCGACCCATTCCGTTAGCTTAGCACTTGATCATTTAGTTTGTTGCTATTGCTTTCTTCATGACTTATACATGTTCCTATGACTATGAGATTATGCAACTCCCATTTACGAGAGGAACACTTTGTGTGCTACCAAACGTCACAACGTAACTGGGTGATTATAAAGGTGCTCTACAGGTGTCTACGAAGGTACTTGTTGGGTTGGCGTATTTCGATATTAGGATTTGTCACTCCGATTGTTGGAGAGGTATCTCTGGGCCCACTCGGTAATGCACATCACTATAAGCCTTGCAAGCATTGCAACTAATGAGTTAGTTGCGGGATGATGTGTTACGGAACGAGTGAAGAGACTTGCCGGTAATGAGATTGAACTAGGTATTGAGATACCGACGATCGAATCTCGGGCAAGTAACATACCGATGACAAAGGGAACAACGTATGTTGTTATGCGGTTTGACTGATAAAGATCTTCGTAGAATATGTGGGAGCCAATATGAGCATCCAGGTTCCGCTATTGGTTATTGACCGGAGATGTGTCTCGGTCATGTCTACATAGTTCTCGAACCCGTAGGGTCCGCACGCTTAAAGTTCGATGACAGTTATATTATGAATTTATGTGTTTTGATGTACCGAAGGAGTTCGGAGTCCCGGATGAGATCGGGGACATGACGAGGAGTGTCGAAATGGTCGAGAAGTAAAGATCAATTGGATGACTATATTCGGACATCGGAAAGGTTTCGAGTGATTCGGGTATTTTCGGGAGTACCGAGGAGTTACGGGAATTCGTATTGGGCCTTAATGGGCCATACGGGAAAGGAGAGAAAGGCCTCAAAGGGTGGCCGCACCCCTCCCCATGGGCTGGTCCGAATTGGACTAGGGAGGGGGGCGCCCCCTTCCTTCCTTCTCCTTTTCCCTTCCCTTTCCTTCCCTCCTACTCGTACTACTTGGAAGGGCTCCTAGTTCTACTAGGAAAGGGGGAATCCTACTCCCGGTGGGAGTAGGACTCCCCTAGGGCGCGCCATAGAGAGGGCCGGCCCTCCCCCTCCTCCACTCCTTTATATACAGGGACAAGGGGCACCTCTAGACACACAAGTTGATCAAGTTGATCATCTCTTAGCCGTGTGCGGTGCCCCCCTCCACCATATTCCACCTCGGTCATATCGTAGCGGTGCTTAGGCGAAGCCCCGCGTCGGTAGAACATCAACATCATAACCACGCCGTCATGCTGACGAAACTCTCCCTCAACACTCAGCTGGATCGGAGTTCGAGGGACGTCATCAAGTTGAACGTGTGTTCAACTCGGAGGTGCCGTGCGTTCGGTACTTGGATCGGTCGGACCGTGAAGACGTACGACTACATCAACCGCGTTGTGCTAACGCTTCCGCTTTCAGTCTACGAGGGTACGTAGACAACACTCTCCCCTCTCGTTGCTATGCATCACCATGATCTTGCGTGTGCGTAGGAATTTTTTTGAAATTACTACGTTCCCCAACATTGAACTCAAGAGGTTATTAGTTAAATGGAACAAACAATCACTTAGAGATAAAATGAAACCCGACCCTGCTTTTGCTACTTCACCTATATGTGTTGCTGATAAGGATTATGAATTCTCTATTGATCCTGATATAATTACTTTGGTTGAATCTGATCCGTTTTATGGCTATGAAACTGAAACTGTTGTGGCACATCTTACTAAGTTAAATGATATAGCCGCCCTGTTTACTAATGATGAGAGATCGCGTTACTTTTATATACTGAAAATATCTCCGTTCTCATTAAAGGGTGATGCTAAGATATGGTTTAATTCTCTTGATCCTGGTTGTGTGCGTAGTCCCCAGGATATGATTTATTACTTCTCTGCTAAATATTTCCCTGCTCATAAGAAACAAGCTGCTTTGAGGGAAATATACAACTTCGTGCAAATGAAAGAAGAGAGTCTCCCACAAGCTTGGGGGAGGCTTCTCAAGTTACTTAATGCTTTTCCTGATCATCCTCTTAAGAAACCTGAAATACTTGATATCTTTTATAATGGACTAATCGAGGCTTCCAGAGATTACCTGGATAGTTGTGCTGGTTCTCTTTTAAGGGAAAGAACACCGGATGAAGCTGAAATTCTATTGAATAATGTGTTGACAAATGAAAATAATTGGGCACCTCCTGAGCCAGCTCCTGCTCCAATTACTGAGCCTATTCTTAAACCAACTCCGAAGAAGAGAGGTGTTCTATTTCTCAGTCCCGAAGATATGCAAAAGGCAAAGAAATCTATGAAAGAAAAAGGTATTAAAGCTGAAGATGTTAAGAATTTACCTCCTATTGAAGAAATACATGGTCTTAATATACCGCCTATTGAAGAAACATATGATCTCAATTCTTTATTTATTGAAGAACCTCCTGACCCCGATATCCCGACACAGGTAGTAAAGTTAAATTCTCTCTATAGATGTGATAAAGCTGAAGTCCCTCCTACTAAAATTGCTAGTTAGTGCTTGGATGGGTTTGATAACTTTATGTTTAAGCAAGAGGACTTCAATGCTTATTTTGGTAGACAATTAAAAGAAAATGCTTATATGATTAGATGCTTGGGTGATTATATGGCTAATATTAAAGGTGAACTTAAACTTGTTAGCAAACATGCTTCTATGGTTACCACTCAAGTAGAACAAGCATTTAAGGCTCAAAAGGAAGTGCTTGATGAAATGAATAGTAAGAAAAATGATTATGATGTTAGAGTGGCTACTAGAACGGGTAGAATGACTCAGGAACCTTTGTATCCTGAAGGCCACCCTAAGAGAATCGAGGAAGATTCTCAAAGAAATAATATTGATATTCCTAGTTCTTCTAAAAAGAAGAAGAAGAAAAATGATAGAACCGTGCACACTTCTAGTGAACCTATTGCTGAACCACCTGATAATCCAAATAATATTTCTATGTCTGATGCTGAAACACAATCTAGTAATGAACATGAACCTAGTGAAAATATTAATGATGATGTTCATGATGATGCTCAACCTAGTAATGACAATGATGTAGAAATTGAACCTGCTGTTGATCTTGATAACCCACAATCAAAGAATCAACGTTATGATAAAAGAGACTTTGTTGCTAGGAAACATGGTAAAGAAAGGGAACCTTGGGTTCAGAAACCCATGCCTTTTCCTCTGAAACCATCCAAGAAAAAGGATGATGAGGATTTTGAGTGCTTTGCTGAAATGATTAGGCCTATCTTTTTGCGTATGCGATTAACTGATGTGCTCAAAACAAATCCTTATGCTAAATATATGAAGTATATCATTACTAATAAAAGAAAGATACCGGAAGCTGAAATTTCCACCATGCTTGCTAATTATACTTTTAAGGGTGGGATACCAAAGAAACTTGGAGACCCCGGAGTACCTACTATAGCTTGCTCCATTAAAAGAAATTATATTAAAACTGCTTTATGTGATCTTGGAGCCGGTGTTAGTGTTATGCCTCTCTCTTTATATCGTAGACTTGACTTGAATAAGCTGACACCTACCAAAATATCTTTGCAAATGGCTGATAAATCAACTGCTATACTTGTCGGTATTTGTGAGGATGTGCCTGTTGTGGTTGCAAACATTACTATTTTAACAGACTTTGTTTCTTGATATTCCCGAGGACGATAGTATTTCTATTATTCTTGGAAGACCTTTTATTAATACTACAGGGGCTGTTATTGATTGCAACAAAGGCAATGTCACTTTTCATGTTAATGGTAATGAGCATACGGTACACTTTCCGAGGAAACAACCTCAAGTTCATAGTATCAACTCCATTGGAAAAATTTCATCGATTATTTTTTTCAGAACCATGCATGACCCCTTTCCATTGCAAATGAACGGAAATACATTGTTCCAAGAAAGAAACAAGAGAAAAGGGAAAGAGGTGCAGCGAGTTCGGGCACTGCTAGGAAACCCACTGCGTTCGCCCGACATCGAAACGAACGCCATGGGGCGAAAACCTGACAACACCATAGTTCAATGACAACCTGAAATACTACAGTCTATTACAGCCAAAAGCTTATCACAAGAGCCAAATAGAAAAACGGACAGCAGCTGGAAACTGAAAGTGCAACTATCCCTAGGTGGTTTTGGTAATTCATAACAACATATAGCTCATTGAGCTAATGCTATTCCAAGATGATTATTTCAGGAAAGCTCAATGATTGGCATGGCATGGATGTGAAAGTGGAACCCTCAAAATGCTAAGGACAAAGGATTGGCTCAAGCTCAAAAGCTCAAGACTCTTCATTTTATATTTTAGTGATCCAAGATCACATTGAGTCTTTAGGAAAAGCCAATACTATTAAGGAGGGATGAGGTGTTGCTTAATGAGCCTCTTGCTTCATGTGCTTAATGATATGCTCCAAAATCCTCAACTACTTTCCCATATCCACATATGACCTAAACCCTAAGCCAAACTCGGTCCTACCGATTCTTCCTATCCGGCGCCACCGAGTTTCACTTGTCATTAGCCACTGCCAAACCCTAGCAATTCGGTTCTACCAATAAGGATCTCGGTCTCACCGAGATGGGGTTGCAAACTCTCTGTTTCCCTTTCGTAACTTTTCGGTCTTACCGAAAGAGCGAATCGGTCCCACCGAGATTGCAATGTAAACTCAGTGTTTCCCCTTTGTAACTTTTCGGTCTCACCGAGTTCCACTCGGTCTCACCGAAAGAGCAAATCGGTCCCACCGAGTTTGCCTGACCAACTCTCTGGTTAGCTAATTACCAAATTCGGTCTCACCGAGTTTGTGTAATCGGTCTCACCGAGATTACGTTATGCCCAAACCCTAACCATATCGGTCCTACCGAGTTGCAAGTCAGTCCCACCGAAAATCACTAATGGTCACTAGGTTTACATTTTCGGTCCGACCGAGCTTATTGATTCGGTCCCACCGAGATTGGAAAACTGTGTAACGGTTGGATTTTGTGTGGACGCTATATATACCCCTCCACCTCCTCCTCATTCGATGAGAGAGCTATCAGAACACACACACCATTCCAATTCATATGTTCTGAGGGAGAGAACCACCTACTCATGTGTTGAGACCAAGACATTCCATTCCTACCATATGAATCTTGATCTCTAGCCTTCCCAAGTTGCTTTCCACTCAAACCTTCTTTCCACCAAATCCAAATCCTATGAGAGAGAGTTGAGTGTTGGGGAGACTATCATTTGAAGCACAAGAGCAAGGAGTTCATTACCTACACACCATTTGTTTCTTCTTGGAGAGTGGTGTCTCCTAGATTGGCTAGGTGTCACTTGGGAGCCTCTGACAAGATTGTGGAGTTTAACCAAGGAGTTTGTAAGGGCAAGGAGATCACCTACTTCGTGAAGATCTACCGCTAGTGAGGCAAGTCCTGTGTGGGCGATGGCCATGGTGGGATAGACAAGGTTGCTTCTTCGTGGACCCTTTGTGGGTGGTTGCTTCTTCGTGGACCCTTCGTGGGTGGAGCCCTGTGTGGACTCGCGCAACCGTTGCCCTTGGGTGGAGCCCTGTGTGGACTCGCGCAACCGTTACCCTTCGTGGGTTGAAGTCTCCATCAACGTGGATGTAGGATAGCACCACCTATCCGAACCACGGGAAAAACATCCGTGTCTCCTATTGCGTTTGAATTCTCCAAACCCTTCCCTTTACATTCTTGCAAGTTGCATGCTTTACTTTCCGCTGCCTATATACTCTTTGCATGCTTTCTTAAATTATGTGATGATTGCTTGACTTGTCCTAAAATAGCTAAAATCTGCCAAGAACTAAAATTGGGAAAAGGTTAAGTTTTTATTTGGTCAAGTAGTCTAATCACCCCCCTCTAGACATACTTTCGATCCTACAGAAACGACAGCGGCAACTCTGAAAGCAGGCGAGATTGCGAGATCATTCTCCCTCGATCGGTCTCCTCACCGCCTCGCACATCTTCATCATGCTCATAGTGCTTGACCTGACCATCGCCTCCCCACTGCGCAGCTCCTTGACTCCATCACCTTGCTGAAGACCTGCCCAATATAGCAAAAAGGAGCACACGGAAAACACAATCTCAAACGGTGTCTTAATCTTTTTCTTCTCAAATGTGGCTCGATTTCTAGCCAACCAGATAGCCCAGCAAACGGCCGCCAGGCCAACAGTATAGTATTTCTTCCCATAGGGAAGGAAAGTGTGGCACCAGGAGAAATATTGCCAGTCACTGCTTGGACAGAGGTCCGTCCCTAAAGCCATCCCAACACAATGCCACACCACTTTAGCCACAGGACAAGTGAAAAACAAATGCCGGGATGATTCAGTATTGTCACAAAAGGAGCATTTGGGATCCCCAGGCCATCTCCTCTCCTTCATAACTTGCCTAGTCAAGACAGCATCTTGAGATAGCTGCCACAGGAAAATTTTGATTTTGAGGGGGATCTTGGCCTTCCAAATCCATCTATAGTGACAGCCACTAAGAGGGTTTTCTAGCCATTTGTACATAGATTTGGTAGAAAATCTACCATTACCATTGAGCCCCCAGTATACTTGGTCCCCCCTACTCCCAGCTGTATACTATTAATATATTTCCTCATATCCTCCGATTGCCTCTGAAGATCAGGGGTAAGCCTTCTTCTAAAGAAGGTGTTGGGAGTCACAGCTTTGACTTTTGCGACAGTGCAGTCCTGCTTAGTGCATATGTCAAACAGCAGGGGATAACAGTCCTGGAATGGTCTAGACCCATTAATAGAGTCTTTCCACACTCTAGTTAGATCTCCTGATTCCGTTTTGATCTTTCTACCAGCCATATACAGGGCCTTAACTTTAAGAAGGGCTTTCTAGCACGGAGAATCATTGAATCTGGGTTCAACCGTAGCCACAGTTCTTTTTTTCAAATAACGGGCACGAATGATTTTTTGCCAAAGGCCATTTTGGGTCTTGAGTTTCCACCACCATCTGACCATCAAACTAATGTTTTGTTTACGAAGATCTTTAACTCCCAGTCCACCTTTATCTCGAGATCTACATATTCTGCCCCATTTGACCAAATGATACCTCCTTTTCTTGTTACAACCTTGCCAAAAGAATTTCCTTCTATGTTTATCAAGTTTTTCAATGAAGTTTTTGCTCATAAGCCACATAGACATATGATATAAGGATATTTGGGTGACAACTGAGTCCAACAAAGTTAGTCTGCCCCCCATGGATGCAGCATTACCGATCCACGCCTCGAATCTTTTAAGGTATTTAGCCACTATGAACTCCCAATCAGAATCTCTAAGTGTGGAATAACTAACAGGCATGCCGAGGTATTTGATGGGGAAGCTACCCACATCACAGTTAAACAACTCAGCATACTATTTCACCGTGCTCTCATCACCCCCCACAGTGAAGATCTCACTTTTCTGATAGTTCACTTTAAGACCAGACATAAGCTCGAAGATGTACAACAGCAACTTCAGGTTTACTGCCTTATCAACATCGTGTTCCAGACAGATAATAGTATTGTCTGCATACTGGAGCACCGCAACTCCATTAGGAATAAGATCCAAAGCCAAACCCACCAGCAAGTTATTATTTTGGGCATTGGAGATCATCTTCGCAAGACAATCAGCAGCTAGATTAAACAGGAAAGGGGAGTGGGGATCCCCTTGTCGAACACCCTTAGCACTCTGGAAATAAGGACCGACCTGATTATTAAGTTTGATACTAACTGTACCATTGAGTAGGATCTGTTTAATCCAGTTGCACCACGTGTCACTAAAACCACGAAGCTTATGACATTCCAACAAAAATTCCCAGTTCACCTTATCGTACGCTTTCTCAAAGTCGAGCTTCAAGACGACCCCACCCTCTTTTTCACATGGGTATAATTCAAAATTTCATGCAGCGACAACACCCCGTCCATAATGCTTATTCCCTTGATAAAAGCATTTTGGGTCGAGCTAATGAGCTTATCAGCGTACCTCTCCACTCGCCGATCCAAAACTTTAGTAATAAGCTTATATGGACGTCTCAGGAGACATATAGGTCTAAATTGCTGGATTTTATCCGTGCCCGAAGACTTGGGTAAAAGGGTGATCACCCCATAGTTAAGACGTTGAACATCCAAAGTCCCATTATGAAAGCTCACAAAAAGCCTCACAAGATCATATTTAACGATATCCCAGCAAACCTGATAGAATTCAACAGGAATATTGTCAGGGCCAGGGGCTCTATTATGTGCCATAGAGAACAATGCCTCCTTGATCTCTTCCTCCATGAACTCACGGCACAAATCAGCATTATCACTAGCATCGAGCTTTTCCTCAACAGACCAAGTGTTAGGATCAAGGTGGAACAGATTACCGGACCCAGGTCCGAACAGATTTTTGTAATACTCCATGGCATGAGCAATCAGATTGTTAGTGCCCTCGATCTCCGCATCCCCAGCTTTAAGGGAGTGGATTGTGTTCTTCCTCTTTCGGCCATTTGCAATTTTATGATAATAGTCCGTGTTCAGGTCCCCTTTCAAGAGCCAGCGTTCATGAGACTGTTGGAGCCAATATATCTCCTCATTCACCAGTATGTCATGAAGCTCAGTACTAACATCAACCTTGATGTTGTATAGCTCAGGGGACAAGGGACCATCTTCTTCTAGCTCTTCTAGCATGGCCAGCTCCATCCGGAGCTCTTCTTTTCTTTTTTTGTCGTGGCCATATTTATCCGATCCCCAACCTTTGAAGTAGGTTTTGAATCTTTTAAGTTTGATATTCAAGATATCTATAGGGTCAGAAGACTGAACCCTTCTAGCCCAGATCCTACTAACAGTAGGCAAGAAGTTCTCATCCTTAATCCAGGCAAGATTAAAACGAAACTCACGAGGTTTAGGAGCTTCTCTACTTTCCTCCCCACTAGAAAGCAGTAGTGAGTTATGGTCAGAAATTTCTCGAACTAATTTCCTAACCGAAACCATAGGGAAGAGATTTTCCCATTCTTTAGACATTAAAATCTGGTCTAGTTTCTCCAGAGTTGGGTGCGCCTGATTGTTAGTCCATGTATATTTACCCCCACTAGTATAAATCTCTCTAAGAGCCAGGGCATTGACGATGGAATTAAAAAGACCGGTAGATCTGCTACTATTCATCTTCTTATTTTTCTCATTGCAGTTACACAAAATATTAAAGTCACCTCCCACAATGTAGGGGACACTCATGTTGCTGCACATTGCAGCAAGTTCCACTAAAAATTCCTCCTTAAACTCCTCATGAGCAGATCCATACACTACCATGAGACCCCAGTCTTTCTTAATCTTTTTGTCACGTATCACCATTTGCAAAATATATTTGCCTTTATTACAGGAAATAACATCAAAAGTATCATGTCTCACACCACTCAGGATACCCCCAGATTTCCCAGCAGATGGGATCCATTACCAATGAAACAGACCAAAAGGATCAATCCTCCTAATGTGTTTAGGGGAAAACTTTTTTTTTCATAGTCTCCTGCAGCCCAACAAAGTCTAAGGAATGGTTACTAATCAGGTCAGAGAGGCAGGTGGCCATCCCTTTCTTGCCTGCCCCTCTACAGTTCCAAATGAGGCCTCTCATTTGGAACGAGCTTTATGGAAATGAGATCGAGTAGCCCTGCCAGGAGGCTTTGCAGGGCTACGGGGCACCTCTTCCGTAGGGGTTTGTCTCCTTTGGCTCCTAGTCACAGGTCTAGGAAGCTTAACCACAGATTTCTTTTTAGTTTTCTTTTTGTTTTTACCTAAAGAAATTTGTTCATGTAGAATCTCTTCCCGGTCCAGCCAGGTAAGATTAACAGGGATAGATTTACCCAATCCATTAGTAACCAAAATATCATCCCCATTATCCTCAATGGGTTTGTTCTTCTCATCCATCTTATTTTTATCAGCTAAATTACCTCTAACCCTCTCCAATTCTCTAAGTACGTCCACATAGGAGAAATCATTATCAGGTATGTTCACACCCATGTAAGAAGCTCTATGTAACAGTTCAGAATTGGAGAGAACATCAAAAGCATTAGTACAAGCATTGTGTTTACCTCCCAAGTCTTTTTTCTGGGCAAGATCAATAGCTTTAGCTTCAATATTCTCCTGCATCCTCTGCACATTACGCTTGCTGAATTTAAGAGCTGCTTCTGGAGCTAGAGGGGGAGTGAGAATAATCTCATCACTGCATTCAAAAGATGGGAGTTGTACCACATAATCACAGTTGTTCTTCAAGCCTGCGTCAACATCTCCCTCCACCTCCACAATCTGAGCAGGGTTAGAAACCACAACAACATAAGATAATGATCGACGAATAGCAGATGAATTTTGTACCTTCATTTCCTGACTCATACTTCCATTCCCCCTCGAAACACTGGTTTCACCATGATTCATAGTTGTCAACCATTTAGAGGTATCTTGGATCATATGATTTCCTGCCAGCTCGTGCTCTTTAGCCATCGTTTCAATGAGAAGAGAGGAGTCCACCTCACTCTCAGAAGACATGGACATCTCTTGCTCCTGTGGAGACAGACGATAGGTCTTGCCCCCACGAGCAGATGTTTCCCCTATCTCCCCACTTTTCAAATTATAATGTTCTTCATCCACCCCCTGATCAGCGCGCTTGTGCTTAGGAGTCTGATCAGGCTTAGAGGGGTTGTCTTTGGCATCAACACGCACAGCCTCTTCGTCAACATCATTAACCACCAGGATTTCTTCCACCTCAAAAGTAAATTTATAGAAACGCCCTCCCAGCACCCCTTCAGCTGTGTTGGGTAGTTGTTTCACAGATCAACATCCTATTTTAGCTCTCACAGAAGACGGGCGATTCAAAGTAGACATATCAACTTCCAGGGTTATACCCACAAGCCCCCCTCACATAAGCTATAGTTTTATCACAGCGTTGGTTAGGAGGGATTCTCCCAATCCTCACCCAAGCAACTTCTAGGAGCCCTTCAGAGTCTATATCCTCAGACCAGGGGGAAAATTTAACAGCCACACCACACTTTTTCAGTTTAACATGTTCAACAAAAAGAGCACGATCAACTTCTCTGGGGTTAGGCATCCTCATCACAAACACGTTCGGAGCAAAGAACTTAGCAGAACAGCGCCATCCCTGACCCACATAAACACTAAGCTCGTGCTCTATGTCTTTGGTTAGCGCATCCCCCTCAGTGATAGTAACAAAAACATTGAAAATCCTCTCCCTAGGCTGTCTATCCACGCTGAAATCAGGAATATAGAAGAACCCCTGCCCTTTGCTTTGAAAACCACACATAGCAGGCGAAAATTCCTAAGGTAAAAATTCAGTGCATATCACAGACAGGTGCCCTTTCTTCTTGCACCGCTCACACATATCTTGAGCACATCTAGCAGTAGGATGACCATTCAAATTACAGATCTGACATGGGAGAGAAGGAGGGGCATTGTTACCAGCGTAAGCCGGAGGATCACGCGCACGCGGAGATGCAGGGTTCTTCTCCACCGCACGAGGCTCGCTCGTGTTCCCTTCTTCTTCGGCCCACCTCCCAAATCGAGGGGGAGCAGCAAGATTGCCGCCGGCCACCTCGTCCCACTTCCTGGATCCAGCATCCCCTGATCCAGAAGCTTTCTGAGTTGAGGATCCGCCTGAATCTGTCTTGCGCTTCCACACGTTGCGGTCGAGGCTGCGACCGCGTCCCAGGCCGCGGTCGAAACGCCCAGCCCCCCGACCATGGTGCCCAGCCCCAAATCCCTCCTCTCTCATGGTGTTAACCTCACGAATCGGATCAGGGTGGGGTGGAGAGCTTGCAACTTGAGCAAAGGAACGAGGATCACCATGGATTTTGCCCTCCCACCAGGCGAAGGATATAGGAACCCTAGTTTTTGGAGGCGACGACGCGTCCCAGAAGTGAGAAAGGCCCTCGCTGAGATCTAAAATGGGGGAGAGCGGAATCGGGTGTGGATTTATATGAGCGGCGCCCAATGAAACCCTAGTTTTAGGGGATCCATGGCGGTCGGATCTCATCTGTCCCACGTGGCGAGCATCAGAGACATGGCTACCCGGTCCATGCCCCAGGATCCCTGGCCCTCCTGTCAGATGCATGGGGCGGCTCCAGGCCCTCCGCGCGTCCGCTCCCTGTTGACCCACAGTCAAATCCTTCGCCGCACCGGCTGCGGCCGTGCTCGGCGCCGGAATCCTGTCACCAACGCGAGCAAAATGGCAAGTAAAAGCGACGATGTCGCCGATGTCAAAGGACTCACCCTCCTGGAGGAATCGCGCGTCCACCGTCTTCCCGCGCTTGTCCAGAAGCACGATGCGCAGCACCTCTCGTCGGAGCCAGAGAACGCCCACGTCCAGCGAGATCCGCCGCGCCAACACGAGATCCGAAGCGAACCAGACCCGCCAACGCGCGTCGCCCGCCGCGTCGGGGTCGCTCGCACCACTAGAGCTGCTAGCATCAGCCGCACCGTCCGTGCTGTGCGCATCACCCGCGCCGCCTCCGCCGCGCGCAACGCCCACGCCGCCGGTGCCGCGAGCCACCGCGCTGCTCACGCCGCGCGTGGCGCCCACACCGCCCGCACCGCGCGCCTCCGCGTCGCCCACTCCCTGTGCGCCGCCTGCATCGCCCAAGACGCGTCGAGCGCGTCGGTCGCGTGTGTCGCCCGCCATTGGAGGTTTTGAATTTCCTCTTCCTACTGTCAAAAAGAAATATGATATACTTATTATAGGGGATATGCATATCCCCGTTGAGGTAACTTAGTGTTATTCAAAATTTCTCTAGTTTCATGATTATCGGAATGAGTTTGTTAACAAGACTTGATCAACCTTGTTAGTGGATTCTTTTTGATGAGCATGAGATGGATGAAACTAGAAGCACAACCCTCTATACCCCACTTTTACTTTCTGTTATTTATATTAAATAAAGTAAAAATAGTATTTTTCTGTCTGTTTCCTGACTTATCCATGCAATATAAAAATATCCCAAAAATAAAAGTCCTCAGAATGCCATGCCAATTTAATATGATTTTTTCGGGAATATTTGAGGATTTACTGTGCCAAAATTACCGCGGGAGGAGCTGCCACCTGGCCACGAGGGTGGTGGGCGCCCCCCCTCTAGGGCACGCCCCTACCTCGTGGGCCCATGGTGGCCCTCCTCCACTTATCCCAGCACTCATCTTCTTCCTCTGTCTCACACAAACCCGAAAAACCAACTCAAGCACGAGTTCCAGCCACTTTTGTTGTGATCTTCGATATCCTTGCTCAAAGCACCTCTCGCAAAACTGCTTGGGGAGATTGTTCCTTGGTTTGTGACTCCTCCATTGGTCCAATTAGTTTTTGTTCTAGTGCTTTATTCTTTGCAAATTTGTGCTGCATAGGTGACCATGTTCTTGAGCTTGCATGTCAAATTTATATGGTTCCAAGTAGTTCTAATGCTTGAGTTAGGCTCTAGGCACTTGTAGGAGTAGTTGCTATCAGTTTTATTGAAGTTGGATCACTTTTGTTTGAAGTTACTAAAAATTTCAGATTATTTCAGAAAAATAATGAGGAGATTTTTGAGGGGCTCGTCGAGCCAAAGCTCGAAGGAAAAGGCACCGAAGCCTAAGTATAATTTGCCACGCACCGTGGAGATTCGGGCGTGTGAATGGCCTTCTGATGATTTCTTGAGAGCAGCCGATATCTATGAAGATTTTCATGAATTGGCTCACAATGCAGGCCTCACCGCTTTCCTCCACGACCAATGCGATCAGTATCTCTTACTCACAAATACCCTTGTGCAAAACTTTCATTTTCATTCTAGAAACTCACCACCTATGGTGGAGTTTCATTTATATGATGAGCATAAGGAGATGTCACTTTATGATTTTTGTCGGATTTGTTTAGTCCCTTTTGAGGGCAAAACAGAAGAACCACATCATGATGATGTGGTTGGGTTTATTGATACTATCACTGTAGGAGAAACTAGGAAGGTTTCTGATGCACGAATCACTAGCATACATTTTCCTGTTTTACATTACTTTGCATTATTTGCTAGTCGTTGTTTACTTGGATGCAGAAACTATGGAAACCTTAGTATCTCTGATATAATTATTCTGCTCCACGGTTTATACAGTGATAACACTTTTAGTATGGGCGGTATTATTGCTAGACGGTTAAGTATGAACCGTACTAAAGGCCCCATCTTTGGAGGCATCTATGCTACATGCCTAGCCGTACATTTTAACATACCTATTAGGCATGCTGAGAAGGAAGAAAAGGTGCTGCCCCGTGTTTATCTAGATCATAAAAGTATGGTGGCACATGATTTTATTGTTAAGAATAGGGCAGGAGAGCTTAAGTATCAATTGTTCTTTAACAAACATCATCCTGAGACTATTATCCTGCCCGCTCCTTCTTTGTTTGATTTGACTGTAGGCACGTACCTTGTTCCGTTGACGGCTATTCACGCCTACCGGAACCCTGCACCAGCCGAGGAGCCAGAACCGGAACCACAGTTTGATCCTTCACGGCAGTCTAACTATCAGTGGGATCCGGAGATGATTGCCAGCCAGTGGCAATCGGAGCCTTCTTCTTCCTCGTCGCAGTACGAGCCCAACAACTATTATTATGGATATCAGCTAGGCCAGCCGTGGCCATAGACCAACTTAGGCCAAAAGCCTAAACTTGGGGGAGTACGTATTTCTCACCAACATTACATTTATGTTCACACACACTCATTGCTAGATGTCAGTGCTCATACTTTTTCACTGTAATATCCATGCTAGTTTATTTTCTTTTTCCTGCTTTCTTCTTGTGTGTTTGTTAAACCTTAAGAAAAACCAAAAAAATAGTATTAGTTTATTTTTCTGCTGTAGTAGTAATAATTAAAAAGAAAACCCAAAAATATTTCTCGTTCTTCTTTTGCTTGTTGGGAGTTTTCCCGTGTAAATAGTTTTATTTCTTTTCTTTTATTTGGGGGTCAGTAGGAGAAGACCATAATTAAATTGTTGAAGTGGCTATTATTTGCATTATTGTTGATTTAACCAAGAGCCCATATTGCCTTGTCTTCTCCTGTTTATTGAATGCTCGCAGATTCCAGCTTAGTCCAATGCACACACACTCTTATTATTATTCACACCGTTCGGTCGTGCAAGTGAAAAGCAATTATGATGATATATGATGGGCTGACTGAGATGAGAAAAGCTGGTATGAACTCGACCTCTTTTTTTTGTAAATATGATGAGTCCCTCATTCTTGATTCAGCTTATTATGAATAAACATGTTTGCAATGACAATTAGAGATCATAGTTTCTTGTGCCATGCTTGATTAGCTATGAGTTATAATGATTTACCTTGTGTGCCAACATGCTATTGAGATGGTTATGATGTGCTATGATGGGGTGGTATCCTCCTTTGAATGATTTAAGTGACTTGACTTCGCACATGTTCATGCATGTAGTTGAAACAAAATCAACATAGCCTTCACGATATTTATGTTCATGGTGGATTATATCCTACTCATGCTTGCATCCAATGTTTATTAATTTTAATGCATGTACATGGCTGTTGTCGCTATCTAGTTGGTCGCTTCCCAGTCTTTTGCTAGCCTTCACTTGTACTAAGCGGGAATACTGCTTGTGCATCCAATCCCTTAAACCCCAAAGTTATTCCAGATGAGTCCACCGTACCTTCCTATATGCGGTATCTACCTACCGTTCCAAGTAAATTTGTATGTGCCAAACTCTAAACCTTCAAATAAACAATCTGTTTTGTATGCTCGAATAGCTCATGTATCAACCAAGCCTGTCCTTATCTTCCATGTTAGGTGGGTTATTCTCAAGAGGAGTGGACTCCGCTCCTCACTCACGAGAAAATGGCTGGTCACCGAGATGCCCAGTCCCATGCTTTATGCAAACTAAATCAAAATTAATTGCAAAAAAAACTCCCCCTGGGACCTGATGTATGTTGGAGGCACTCGTTGTTTCGAGCAAGCCATGGATTGATGCTTGTTGGTGGAGCGGGAGTATAAACTTTACCTTTTGTTCGGGAACCGCCTATAATGTGTTTAGCATGGAAGATATCGCCATCTCTTAGTTGTTACGTTGACAATGAAAGTATACCGCTCAAAATACAATTTATCTCTATTGCAAAATCGAGCTCTGGCACCTCTACAAATCCCTGCTTCCCTCTGCGAAGGGCCTATCCATTTACTTTTATGTTGAGTCATCACCCTCTTATTAAAAATCACTAGCTGGAGAGCACAGCTGTCATTTGCATTCATCACTATTAATCTATGTTGGGTGTGACTATGACTGGATCTCTTTTACCATGAATTACAATGTCTAGTCAGTCCTTGATCTTTAAAGGTGCTCTGCATTTATGTTTTGCGGTCTCAGAAAGGGCTAGCGAGATACCATCTTGTTATATCATATTATGATTGTTTTGAGAAAGTGTTGTCATTCGAGATTTATTATTATGGCTTGCTAGTTGATTATGATATTGATATGAGTAATTATGAGACCTGAGAATTATTGCAAATGTGGTTAGTTATGATCTATGCTGAAAACTTGAATGCTGGCTTGACATATTTACAACAACAAGAGCAAACAGAGTTTGTAAAAGTTTTTCTTTCTTTCTTTCAGTTTGTCAACTGAATTGCTTGAGGACAAGCAAGGGTTTAAGCTTGGGGGAGTTGATACGTCTCCGTCGTATCTACTTTTCCAAACACTTTTGCCCTTGTTTTGGACTCTAACTTGTATGATTTGAATGGAACTAACCCGGACTGACGCTGTTTTCAGCAGAATTTCCATGATGTTGTTTTATGTGCAGAAAACAAATATTCTCGGAATGACCTGAAACTCCACGGAACATCTTAGAAAAATAATAAAAAATCCTCGCCAAAGATGAAGACCAGGGGGCCCACACCCTGTCCACGAGGGTGGGGGGCGCCCCCTCCCTAGGGCGCGCCCGCTACCTCGTGGGCCCCCTGGATACCCTCCGACGCCAACTCCAACTCTATATATTTGCTTTCGGAGAGAAAAAAATCAGAGAGAAGAAATCATCGTGTTTTACGATACGGAGCTGCCGCCAAGCCTTAAAACCTCTCGGGAGGGCTGATCTGGAGTCCGTTCGGGGCTCCGGAGAGGGGGATTCATCACCGTCGTCATCATTAACCATCCTCCATCACCAATTTCATGATGCTCACCGCCGTGCGTGATTAATTCCATCGTAGGCTTGCTGGACAGTGATGGGTTGGATGAGATTTATCATGTAATCAAGTCAGTTTTGTTAGGGTTTGATCCCTAGTATAAACTATGTTCTGAGGTTGATGTTGCTATGACTTTGCTATGCTTAATGCTTGTCACTAGGGCCCGAGTGCCATAATTTCAGATCTGAACCTATTATGTTTTCATGAATATATGTGAGTTCTTGATCCTATCTTGCAAGTCTATAGTCACCTACTATGTGTTATGATCCGGCAACCCCGAAGTGACAATAATCGGGACCACTCCCGGTGATGACCATAGTTTGAGGAGTTCATGTATTTCACTATGTGCTAATGCTTTGTTCCGGTTCTCTATTAAAAGGAGGCCTTAATATCCCTTAGTTTCCAATAGGACCCCGCTGCCACGGGAGGGTAGGACAAAAGATGTCATGCAAGTTCTTTTCCATAAGCATGTATGACTATATACGGAATACATGCCTACATTACATTGATGAATTGGAGCTAGTTCTGTGTCACCCTATGTTATGACTGTTACATGATGAACCGCATCCGGCATAATTATCCATCACTTATCCGGTGCCTACGAGTTTTCCATATACTGGTTTACGCTTATTTACTTTCTCGCTGCTACTGTTACAATCACTACAAAATACCAAAAACATTACTTTTGTTGTGTTTACTTTTGTTGCCGCTACCACCACTATCATATTACTTTTCTACTAAACACTCTGCTGCAGATACTAAGTTTCCAGGTGTGGTTGAATTGACAACTCAGCTGCTAATACTTGAGAATATTCTTTGGCTCCCTTGTGTCGAATCAATAAATTTGGGTTGAATACTCTACCCTCGAAAGCTGTTGCGATCCCCTATACTTGTGGGTTATCACGCCCAAGTTTCCCAAGCCGGCAATCCACCTCTCTTGGATGCGGTTGCTGCTGGCCTCGATGGGGGTGATGGGACAGTGAGACGGCAGATGAGCCATCGGAGGATAGGAGAGCAATGGTGTGAATGAAGCGTGGGCGGTGACACGAGAGAGAAGGGAGTTATAGAGACGTCTCGCCCATCTCCCACACTCCCTAAGGCATGCAGCCTAGAGCCACACGTGGCCACAGCAAGCCTGCCTGCCTGCCGAGAAACTATCAATTTGGCAGTAGCTCGCGAGCCTGGCCCGCGGCTGCTTTAAGTACCGTGCAGCCCGAGATGTAGATGCAGCCCAGGCAACCAAACAACCGGTTTTCATCCCACGCGGGCCTGGTTGGGCCTTGTTGTGACACCCCAAAAATTTTGGCCTTGTTTTATTATATTAAAATTTTGCCAAGAATTAAAACTTTGATTTTTTCAGTATAACTAATTACATAATTAATTTGCTTAATCTTTATTTTATTAAAAAATGGTTTTTCAAGGTTATATGGCCATAATTGAACTACAACCATTTGATAAATTCACCTAAAATTCTAACCAAAATTTGGAGATGTCATGTGATGTTTTTAAATCACTTTTGTACAAAAATATCTTTTATTCATGTTATATTTTGAGCTCTACACTCAATTTTTCTTCTCTGGTTCAGAGTGCAATTTGCACTACAACCCATTTAAATATTTCTTTCTGGCCTCCACCAAAATTATGGGATATTGGTAGTAGCATATGATTCAACATTATGCAAAAACCCTGTGATGTTATTTGAAAAACTTGAGTGAATCAACCTCATTTTCATTCTGGTCCAGCCTTGTGATTTCTACTACAACCCTATTTAATTTTGCTCCAATGATCTTGTACTTTCTCCTACTTGTGGACAGCCCTACCAAACCCCTAAATCCAGGAGCATGCACCCATTGGCATATTTTTGGTTCATGAAATAATGTCATTTATTTCCTATCCAGAATTGAAGTTTTGCAAAACTTGCACTAGCAAGTTTCTCCTTTTGTCCAAATGACCTCACCACTCTCTCTTGCATCTAAGGAGACCCTGATCTGGAGAATTTGGCCACTCCAAGAAAAGCCTAGGTGCCTGTGGCATTTTGTCAAACACCTGGAGAGCCTGGCCAGATTTGACATGATCTTGAATTTGCATTGTGAACTTGGTCTCCTGACCTAACCACCTTGTCCCTTGATCGCCCCACTATCCCTAACCTAGCCCTGTTTCTCGCCAGCCTCTCCCGCGACCTCTAGCGTGCTCTGGCATTGTGTCGAGCACATCCCGTGCGTGCCCAGAGCGCGAGCAGAGCGTGCGTTTGGCACGCGTTTTGCACGTGCCACGCCCGAGCCGACGCGTCGCGCCCCTGGCCTTGCCACCACTGCAGAGCCACGCCACTCGCTCCCCCTCTCACCGCAACACGCCAAGCAGGCCCCGGTGCCCTGCAGCACCGCCGTCAGAGCCGCTTGGCGGCATGCCCGCGGCCGCATCCGCCACCGCCATGGGCAGCGCCGCCCAAGCCACCCCGGCTCGCCACCTGCCCCTGGGAGCCGCAGGAGCTTATCTCCTCGCTCGTCGGCTAGCTCCCGTCGCCTCCACGTCATCTTGCAAGCTACAGAGAGGCGGTTCGCCGGCATCCTCATCCACCGCCGCGGAACCGACCTCGTCACGCTATAAAAGGAGGTCCCCGAACTCCCCCGAGCACGCAGGCAACCCCAGGCCACCCCAATGGCACTCCCCTAGCTCGCATTCGACCCGGGAAGGCCTCCTTCCCCATCTCCGGCAACCGCAGCCGCCGCCACTGCCCCGGCCATTCCGGCACCACCAGGGCCTCCCCCTCTCCGTTCTCTTCGCCAGGAACCTCCTCATCCTCCCGTGAACCCGTCCCACTACTCAATTTTGATCGGGAACCACCACAGCCCCAAACTCACTTCGCCCCCGAAACCATCTCCGCCGCGAAGCTCGTCGCCGGCAACTCCGTCCATGTCGGCGACCATAGCGGGTACCCCCGAGTTCGTCTCGACCTCCTGAGCACGCCCATGCACTCAGATCACCGAGGGACGCCGCCATTCGCCGGCGAGCCTCGCCGGAGCTCTGCCCCTGTTCGGTCAGGGGGAGACGACACGCGCGTGGACTAGTCAAACCTGACCAGTGGGCCAGGCGGGCCTACTGTCGGTGACTCACGCGCCAGCCA
This sequence comes from Triticum urartu, assembly GCF_056163025.1. NCBI lineage: Eukaryota > Viridiplantae > Streptophyta > Magnoliopsida > Poales > Poaceae > Triticum > Triticum urartu. Next base: position 179,137,696 of record NC_141878.1, on the reverse strand, counting down.
CGCTGGATAAGTGGAGGCGTAAAGGGCGCAAATACGTCTTCTCTGTCCGAAAGCGTAATCTCTTTTGAAACGTTTTCTTTTTCCTGATTTTATTAAAAACAGATTTTGACCACAGCTTTGACTGCCTATAACTTTTTAAGTATAACTCCAAATGAATTAATTATTTTTCCTACATCTCTCAAATGTTGTCTAGTTTATTTTAATATTTATTTGAAAATTTTCCAAACAACTTTTTTGTACTGTTTTTGAAATATGTGTTATTTGCATATTTTTGGAAATAGGATTTTTGGGAGAGAAGGAAGCTTTCAAAAATTTTGGAGAGCACCCCCACCTCTCCACACCATTAAAGGCAAGCATTCTGAACCCCAGAATAATATTTTTGGTGTGCTAGTTGACACGTTTATAACAGCACCTTATATCGGAGAACTTGTTATTTCTTGTGATATGATCATTTGCATGAAGGCATATTAGTGATTTCCTTGCTGTTGGAAATGAATATACTTGTGATGGTAATCACCCTCATGTGCCTTGCATGCATGCCAGAAAGGAATCCGGGAAAGCCTCTGCCTTGGGTAGGAGTGAGCTTGCCGCCGGTCCCCGTCGGGACGGTTATGTCCGGTATGGCATGGTAAGGTATATTGAGTGGTGATTTTGTTGATTGAAATATATTTGTTTACATGTCATGCAGGGAACTTATAAACCTCCCGAGTCGACCGTAGACCGAGTCTTGTTTCCAGTAACCCCATACTTGCTATGTACTACCACTTGCCCCTGCCGCAGGTAGGGTATGGTTCAGTAAGTCGTCAACCCCTTTCAAGCACACACCGTACAGAGAGGCCATGGTGGAAGATATCGGTTATAGCCGGTAGGCATGCCACCTGGTCCGGGGGCATGGGTGTTTCCGGTTGGGACCGAGAGGGGAGGCCACCCCTTAGAGCGCGCGATATAAATTTGATCCCATGCTACGCGAGGTTGTAGCCTCCCCACTTAGAGTTTTGCTTAACAAGTGTCGTGGGTGATTCCAGACACCGATGAGTTAAGCTGGTGTGCAAGTTAGGCGTGTTTTCAACTAAAAGGCAGTAGACGCAATTAGTCCCGATGGACTAAAGGAATCCGTTACTTGTGGGTAAAGAGTATACCCTCTGCAGAGATTAAAATCTATTCGAATAGCCGTGTCCATGGTCAAGGATTACAGTCTGGGATGGGTCAAGTGTTGGTCTTAGTGTTGGTCTTCGGAGGTGAAATATTGTTAAAACAAACTTGGATACCGACTGGTTACTTGTGAGGACCATGATTATTATTTTGTGATGGACTAACCCATTGCATTATTTGTATTATTGAGTATCCCTAGGATGGTTCTACCTCCTAGATATTCATTGTGATTATTTTATTTTAAAGCCCTTTATGTGGTGTCGCTCAGACGCCCGACTGTGGCATTTATTTTAAAGTCCTTTATGTGGTGTCGCTCAGACGCCCGACTGCGGCATTTCTTTTAAAGCCCTTTATGTGGTGTCGCTTAGACGCCCGACTGTGGCATTTCTTTTAAAGCCCTTTATGTGGTGTCGCTCAGACGCCCGACTGTGGCATTTCTTTTAAAGCCCTTTATGTGGTGTCGCCCAGACGCCCGACTGTGGCATTTCTTTTAAAGCCCTTTATGTGGTGTTGCTCAGACGCCCGACTGCGGCATTTTATTCCCACTCTATTACTGTTTATTCATGTTGCATGAAAATAACCTGCTTGCATGCATAAAAGAGTTTTATTTGACTGACGATGTGATCATGGAATTTTTTTTAGTGCATGATTATCAATTATATTATACCTGTGTTCTTAATGTTTGCGAGTACATTCAAAGTACTCACTGGCTTGTCCCTGGCTATTGTCTTGGCCAGATATCTGCTTGGAGAGGAGCGTGGCGATGACAGCCTCGAGACCTAAGCAACGGTGATAGCAGCCTCGCGAAGATAGGAGTTAACCTGGTCAGCTGTTCCTGTGGGAAATGGAGTCCCATAGACACTGATGTCTCACAAACCGCTTCCGCCATCGACCACTAGAAACCCAATTGTTGTACTCACAGGCCAGAATGGTCTTGTACCACATACTTTTTGTATTTTGCTTGGAATTTCTGTATCAAGTTGGAGCCTCATTAGCTAACAGTAATCCTGGGGCTGATGAGCACGACGGTCTTTTTCTGGAAATTTATACCCGAAAAACCGGTCGTGACAGACTTGGTATCAGAGCCAGGCTGACCATTGGCTAATCCTATCTTAGCCGGGTCTAGGCAAACCAACCCACCAAACCATAACCAAACCCCAGCCAAGCTTCTCGTGCAAGATAGCCACACAGTGACCCAACACCTTTTGGCAGTCGGTGCCCAACCTATCAACCTAACCTGTCGCTCATGCGCCAGTGATCGAATCTTAAATAGGCCTTTCTCGCAAGCGTGCAAGGGAAGACTCCGTCCCCTTTTTCCTATAAAAAGGGGCACGCTAGTCCCAACACAACACAGCACAACCTCTACCCCAAACCAAGCTACAATGCCTGGCCCTGTCGTGCACAATGAGACCACAGCAACCAACCTTGGAGGCTTTGTGACCATACTCGCAAACCTCACCCGTCGTGCCTATGCGTTAGAAGAGCCCCCAGAATATGTTGTGTACCAAGGACCCATGAGCGGTGAGAGCCGTCAATTCTGGGCCACTGTACACATCTACGGTAGGGGTCTAGAGCCCGAGCGCCCCTACAGGTTCACCGGGAGAACAACTTCCTTTGAGCTTCAAGCCATCCAACTAGCTGCTCGAGAGGCCATAGTTCATCTCCGGCACTTGTCGCCTAGAGTTAACTGTCGCTCGTTCCACTTCTACCCCAGACGTGAAGGGTATGGTAGACCACCCCGAGTTGCCAACGGAGATCACGAGACGGATCCTGCATTGTTGCACCTAGTGCGCTATGTAAGTGCACTAGAGGAACTGTGCAATCAAATCACTATTGATCTAATCGCCGCTCGTGGAGAGCTGGTTCGTCGAGCCCCGGCGAGAGAAGAAAACGAGCCCAACGCCGACAACCCAGTCGTGCTGTTTGGACACCCGATCGAGTCCCTGAGGCCTTCCCCAGCCATAGGCCAAGGTGCTGCGATAACCCCAGAGGTGCTTCGTCGCATATTGGGAGCACATTCCAACGGGATTGTGGCCAACAATCCCCGAGATGGTCCTCATCGCTACCCCGAGCCTGCAGCCCCTCAACCCACTCCAGCTAATTCCGACGACGACACCCGTGGAGGAGCCTCAAGGCACGCCCGCTTGGATGTAAACGAGGTAGACTAAGTCACCCGAGTCGTATCGAGTCCCAGTGTACCCTCGCTTTGTAATCGTGTGGCCTTATAATTAAATGCCGCCTGTTGTCGTGCCTCTATTTTAATAGTAGCCTTGCCTGGATACGCCAGTATGCAGTAAAAGATTTCTATCCCGGACACAGTTACCAAAAAAACCACCCCGTCAACCCCACAATAACACATCACTATAGTGAAATGTGTGAATCTGTGGCTTGACCCCGACCCTTGGAACAGAGCTGAAAATTTTATTTACCATTCACCACGGTAAAAATGACCCAGCTCCGGTGCTATAAAAAGGCCACCGCGTGACCTTGCCAAGCACCCCTCATCTTGTGCACCACCCTCACAACCATTTCCTTGCCATGCCGAGCCCCAGCATTTATCTGAGAACCCCAGATGCAACCCCAGGTAGTTTTGTCAAGATATTGCGAGATTTTACCTGCAGTACCATGGGCGCTACCCAGCCACCCCAGTACGAGCTGTTCAAATCAAGAATTACCCCTTCCACCTCGAGATATTGGGCAGCAGTACACATCCCTCCCGTAAACTCAGACCAAGATCCAACGGAAGTCTCCTTCGTGGGGAAATCTATGCCAACCCCACATATGGCCATAGAAGCTGTTGCATACGAAGCGCTTGCTCGCCTTCGATTCGCGGTACCCTATGCTAGCGAACGAGGGTATTATTACTTCCCAAGCCGTGCAGCACCCGGAGGAGTGACATCTTTTCCCGGTGGACGAATTGAGAGAGACCCAGTCCTGGCCAACCTTGTCCAGTATGTCATCGCTCAAGAGCATTTAACCCAACGTGTGATGGGTTATCTTCAGAGCCTCGCAGATTTAAATCCTCAGATCGCCATCGGCAGAGCACTAAGGCCCGACCAGGAGAGACACGTACATCGACTGGTCAATCCACTTCCCCCGATAGAAGAGGAGTGTATCCCAGTACCAGAGAAATTTTCTAGGGACCCCGTCCAGTTGCCGTTTCCATTTTAGAACATCGCTGTGGTGTTCATTATTGCAACATTTATTTATGTGTGTGACTTATGCGTGATACCCTGAGTTTGTACGACGAGTCAATTATTTGGTTTCTACTAATGTGTGTAGTTTTTGTTGTGGTTCATACTTCTTTAAAATTAACTGTTTTTCCCTCGTAAAATCCTGGAGTGAGATTTCTTTTCCCTGAGTTGCTACATCTACACCTCCTCACGGCGTGGATAAATTAATTTCTCGCAACACCACGGCAGCAGCCTCACAACCATAATCATTCGAACGCGTACACTGTTTGCAAAACTTTGCAACGGTGTTACATCTAACTAATCACCCCCTAACAACAGTTAGCACCCGGCACACCCCATCTACTCCTCGTGATCACCACTACCGCGGAGAGCCAACACCCGAGCAGCAGCGTCGCGACGATCGTCGAGGATCATCGCGCACAAGAGCACGGAGAGACCCAGCAGTGTCGCCAGCCCTACGCATATCAGGATCGCAAACCAGTCCGGCATCGCCTCCGCCATTAGAGCCTAACCCGAGCCTTTGTAAGCAGTAATGGAGGGAGGAGGAGGAGGAGAAGTGAGGCCAGGTGTGAGGAAGAAGAGAGGGGCACCCCGGCCGTTTTATAGCTCGAGCTCGGTGTACGGTGGGCGAAGTCCACCAACGCCGCTTGTCACCGATCGCCGGTGTTCGGAGTCGAATCCGCGAGCAGTGCCGACAGCGCGCTGGCCCGCGAGGTGAGTGCACGCTGCACCGGCAGCTAGCACGCCGCGCACTACCGCGGTACGGCCTAGATGCCCTACGCGCTAGGCGTCGCCGGTGGAGAAAGCGCGCGGGAGAGAGGAAGAAGAGAGAACCAGAGGGAGAAGAGGAGACTGACAGTGGACCCCGGGTCCACCTGTCAGCCAGAGGGAGCACTGTGCTCTCGGGTACAACCAGCGTATATTTAAATTTAGAAGTTATTCTAAATTTATATCCAGCGTAGAAATCTCACGATTTTGTCCCGAACCGTAGACTTTTCCACGCGGCACCAGTTTTCACACTGTGGTTTTTCACCACTTATTGCCCTCTCACTGTAGCCACATTTTTATTGCGTATAGTTTTTCTTAGAACAGCTTTTAACAAATCTCGAGGACGAGATTTTTCTTAAGGGGGGTAGTGTTGTGACACCCCAAAATTTTTGGCCTTGTTTTATTATATTAAAATTTTGCCAGGAATTAAAACTTTGATTTTTTTCAGTATAACTAATTACATAATTAATTTGCTTAATCTTTATTTTATTAAAAAAATGGTTTTTCAAGGTTATATGGCCATAATTGAACTACAACCATTTGATAAATTCACCTAAAATTCTAACCAAAATTTGGAGATGTCATGTGATGTTTTTAAATCACTTTTGTACAAAAATATCTTTTATTCATTTTATATTTTGAGCTCTACACTCAATTTTTCTTCTCTGGTCCAGAGTGCAATTTGCACTACAACCCATTTAAATATTTCTTTCTGGCCTCCACCAAAATTATGGGATATTGGTAGTAGCATATGATTCAACATTATGCAAAAACCCTGTGATGTTATTTGAAAAACTTGAGTGAATCAACCTCATTTTCATTCTGGTCCAGCCTTGTGATTTCTACTACAACCCTATTTAATTTTGCTCCAATGATCTTGTACTTTCTCCTACTTGTAGACAGCCCTACCAAACCCCTAAATCCAGGAGCATGCACCCATTGGCATATTTTTGGTTCATGAAATAATGTCATTTATTTCCTATCCAGAATTGAAGTTTTGCAAAACTTGCACTAGCAAGTTTCTCCTTTTGTCCAAATGACCTCACCACTCTCTCTTGCATCTAAGGAGACCCTGATCTGGAGAATTTGGCCACTCCAAGAAAAGCCTAGGTGCCTGTGGCATTTTGTCAAACACCTGGAGAGCCTGGCCAGATTTGACATGATCTTGAATTTGCATTGTGAACTTGGTCTCCTGACCTAACCACCTTGTCCCTTGATCGCCCCACTATCCCTAACCTAGCCCTGTTTCTCGCCAGCCTCTCCCGCGACCTCTAGCGTGCTCTGGCATTGTGTCGAGCACATCCCGTGCGTGCCGAGAGCGCGAGCAGAGCGTGCGTTTGGGACGCGTTTTGCACCGCCATGGGCAGCGCCGCCCAAGCCACCCCGGCTCGCCACCTGCCCCTGGGAGCCGCAGGAGCTTATCTCCTCGCTCGTCGGCTAGCTCCCGTCGCCTCCACGTCGTCTTGCAAGCTACAGAGAGGCGGTTCGCCGGCATCCTCATCCACCGCCGCGGAACCGACCTCGTCACGCTATAAAAGGAGGTCCCCGAACTCCCCCGAGCACGCAGGCAACCCCAGGCCACCCCAATGGCACTCCCCTAGCTCGCATTCGACCCGGGAAGGCCTCCTTCCCCATCTCCGGCAACCGCAGCCGCCGCCACTGCCCCGGCCATTCCGGCACCACCAGGGCCTCCCCCTCTCCGTTCTCTTCGCCAGGAACCTCCTCATCCTCCCGTGAACCCGTCCCCCTACTCAATTTTGATTGGGAACCACCGCAGCCCCAAACTCACTTCGCCCCCGAAACCATCTCCGCCGCGAAGCTCGTCGCCGGCAACTCCGTCCACGTCGGCGACCATAGCGGGTACCCCCGAGTTCGTCTCGACCTCCTGAGCACGCCCATGCACTCAGATCACCGAGGGACGCCGCCATTCGCCGGCGAGCCTCGCCGGAGCTCCACCCCTGTTCGGTCAGGGGGAGACGACGCGCGCGTGGACCAGTCAAACCTGACCATTGGGCCAGGCGGGCCCACTGTCAGTGACTCACGCGCCAGCCACGCTGGATAAGTGGAGGCGTAAAGGGCGCAAATACGTCTTCTCTGTCCGAAAGCGTAATCTCTTTTGAAACGTTTTCTTTTTCCTGATTTTATTAAAAACAGATTTTGACCACAGCTTTGACTGCCTATAACTTTTTAAGTATAACTCCAAATGAATTAATTCTTTTTCCTACATCTCTCAAATATTGTCTAGTTTATTTTAAGATTTATTTGAAAATTTTCCAAACAACTTTTTTGTACTGTTTTTGAAATATGTGTTATTTGCATATTTTTGGAAATAGGATTTTTGGGCGAGAAGGAAGCTTTCAAAAAATTTGGAGAGCACCCCCACCTCTCCACACCATTAAAGGCAAGCATTCTGAACCTTATATCGGAGAACTTGTTATTTCATGTGATATGATCATTTGCATGAAGGCATATTAGTGATTTCCTTGCTGTTGGAAATGAATATACTTGTGATGGTAATCACCCTCATGTGCCTTGCATGCATGCCGGAAAGGAATCCAGGAAAGCCTCTGCCTTGGGTAGGAGTGAGCTTGTCGCCGGTCCCCGTCGGGATGGTTATGTCTGGTATGGCATGGTAAGGTATATTGAGTGGTGATTTTGTTGATTGAAATATATTTGTTTACATGTCATGCAGGGAACTTATAAACCTCCTGAGTCGACCGTAGACCGAGTCTTGTTTCCAGTAACCCCATACTTGCTATGTACTACCACTTGCCCCTGCCGCAGGTAGGGTATGGTTCAGTAAGTCGTCAACCCCTTTCAAGCACACACCGTACAGAGAGGCCATGGTGGAAGATATCGGTTATAGCCGGTAGGCATGCCACCTGGTCCGGGGGCATGGGTGTTTCCGGTTGGGACCGAGAGGGGAGGCCACCCCTTAGAGCGCGCGATATAAATTTGATCCCATGCTACGCGTGGTTGTAGCCTCCCCACTTAGAGTTTTGCTTAACAAGTGTCGTGGGTGATTCCAGACACCGATGAGTTAAGCTGGTGTGTGCAAGTTAGGCGTGTTTTCAACTAAAAGGCCGTAGACGGAATTAGTCCCGATGGACTAAAGGAATCCGTTACTCGTGGGTAAAGAGTACACCCTCTGTAGAGATTAAAACCTATTCGAATAGCCGTGTCCATGGTCAAGGATTACAGTCTGGGATGGGTCAAGTGTTGGTCTTAGTGTCGGTCTTCGGAGGTGAAATATTGTTAAAACAAACTTGGATACCGACTGGTTACTTGTGAGGACCATGATTATTATTTTGTGATGGACTAACCCGTTGCATTATTTGTATTATTGAGTATCCCTAGGACGGTTCTACCTCCTGGATATTCATTGTGATTATTTTATTTTAAAGCCCTTTATGTGGTGTCGCTCAGACGCCCGACTGTGGCATTTATTTTAAAGACCTTTATGTGGTGTCTCTCAGACGCCCGACTGTGGCATTTCTTTTAAAGCCCTTTTTGTGGTGTCGCTCAGACGCCCGACTGTGGCATTTCTTTTAAAGCCCTTTATGTGGTGTCGCTCAGACGCCCGACTGTGGCATTTCTTTTAAAGCCCTTTATGTGGTGTCGTCCAGACGCCCAACTGTGGCATTTCTTTTAAAGCCCTTTATGTGGTGTCGCTCAGACGCCCGACTGCGGCATTTTATTCCCACTCTATTACTGTTTATTCATGTTGCACGAAAATAACCTGCTTGCATGCATAAAAGATGTTTTATTTATGACTGACGATGTGATCATGGAATTTTTTTAGTGCATGATTATCAATTATATTATACCTGTGTTCTTAATGTTTGCGAGTACATTCAAAGTACTCACTGGCTTGTCCCTGGCTATTGTCTTGGCCAGATATCTGCTTGGAGAGGAGCGTGGCGATGACAGCCTCGAGACCTAAGCAACGGTGATAGCAGCCTCGCGAAGATAGGAGTTAACCTGGTCAGCTGTTCCTGTGGGAAATGGAGTCCCATAGACACTGATGTCTCACAAACCGCTTCCACCATCGACCACTAGAAACCCAATTGTTGTACTCACAGGCCAGAATGGTCTTGTACCACATATTTTTTGTATTTTGCTTGGAATTTCTGTATCAAGTTGGAGCCTCATCAGCTAACAGTAATCCTGGGGCTGATGAGCACGACGGTCTTTTTCTGGAAATTTGTACCCGGAAAACCGGTCGTGACACTTGTGCAGGCAACCAAACACGTTTGTAGAGACCGCAACACTGACTGCTATGAAAGCCATATGGGATGACTTTGTTTGGTTGAATCCATGTCAACAACCAAAGCTAGGCATAGGCATGAGGGGTGAGCTATATCAAAAATGGTACCTTTTTTAAAGATCTAGCAATCGCTAGCTTTTCATTGACCAAAGTAGGAAGCAACAGGAAATACAAAAATGGTGACGATCCTAGAATTAGGAGCCCGGCCACAAACTGGCCAGGTCCTCGGGAATCTATGCTCTATATCTCATGGTGGATCCCCGAATGTCGGTGTCAAAACCGGCAGACCTTAGGTAGGGGGTTCCCAAGCTGTGAGACCGGATCAATGGGTAACAAGAGACAGGGGACACGATGCTTTTACCCAGGTTCGGGCCCTCTCTAGGGAGGTAAAACCCTATGTTGCTCTTGCTTATATTATGAGAATCAAAGTACAGAGTTGATCTACCTCGAGATCATGAGTTGTGATCTAAACCCTAGTGGTATGATGATGATGATGATGATGATGATGATGATGATGAATGATCCTCTACGGACTAAACCCTCCGGTTTATATAGGCACCACGGGTATCTAGGGTCACACATGATCAGTTGTCATCTAGGGATTACATGAAAAATCTAATAAACCTTCTCAGAGTACACCCAAAGTGATGTCTACTACACAACCTTATTCTTGTAGACGTTGTTGGGCCTCCAAGTGCAGAGGTTTGTAGGACAGTAGCAAATTTCCCTCAAGTGGATGACCTAAGGTTTATCAATCCGTGGGAGGCGTAGGATGAAGATGGCCTCTCTAAAACAACCCTGCAACCAAATAACAAAGAGTCTCTTGTGTCCTGAACACACCCAATACAATGGTAAATTGTATAGGTGCACTAGTTCGGCGAAGAGATGGTGATACAAGTGCAATATGGATAGTAGATAATGGTTTTTGTAATCTGAAAATATAAAAACAGCAAGGTAACTAATGGTAAAAGTGAGCACAAACGGTTATGTAATGCGTTGAAACAAGGCCTAGGGTTCATACTTTCACTAGTGCAAGTTCTCTCAACAGTAATAACATAATTGGATCACATAACTATCCATCAACATGCAACAAAGAGTCACTCCAAAGTCACTAATAGCGGAGAACAAACGAAGAGATTATGGTAGGGTACGAAACCAGCTCAAAGTTATTCTTTCCAATCAATCCGTTGGGCTATTCCTATAAGTGTCACAAACAGACCTAGAGTTCATACTAGAATAACAACTTAAGAAACAAATCAACCAAAACCCTAATGTCACCTAGATACTCCAATGTCACCTCAAGTATCTGTGGGTATGATTATACGATATGCATCACACAATCTCAGATTCATCTATTCAACCAACACAAAGAACTTCAAAGAGTGCCCCAAAGATTCTACCGGAGAGTCAAGACGAAAATGTGTACCAACCCCTACGCATAGGTTCATGGACGGAACCCGCAAGTTGATCACCAAACATACATCAAGTGGATCAATAGAATACCCCATTGTCACCACGGGTATCCCACGCAAGACATACATCAAGTGTTCTCAAATCTTTAAAGACTCAATCCGATAAGATAACTTCAAAGGGAAAACTCAATCCATTACAAGAGAGTAGAGGGGGAGAAACATCATAAGATCCAACTATAATAGCAAAGCTCATGATACGTCAAGATCGTATCACCTCAAGAACACGAGAGAGAGAGATCAAACACATAGCTACTGGTAGATACCCTCAGCCCCAAGGGAGAACTACTCCCTCCTCATCATGGAGAGCACCGGGATGATGAAGATGGCCACCAGAGAGGGATTCCCCCTCCTGCAGGGTGTCGGAACGGGTCTAGATTGGTTTTCGATGGCTACGGAGGCTTCTGGCGGCGGAACTCCCGATCTATTGTGCTCCGCGAAGTTTTTAGGGTATGTGGGTATATATGGGAGGAACAAGTACGTCGGTGGACCTCTGGGCTGTCCACGAGGCAGGGGGAGCGCCCAGGGGGGTGGGCGCGCCCCCACCCTCGTGGGCAGCCCGGGACTCTCCTGGTCCAACTCCGATACTCTGTGGGCTTCTTCTGGTCCAAAAATAAGTTCCGTGAAGTTTCAGGTGAGTTGGACTCCGTTTGATTTTCCTTTTCTGCGATACTCTAAAACAAGGAAAAAACAGAAACTAGCACTGGGCTCTGGGTTAAAAGGTTTGTCCCAAAAATAATATAAAGTGTATAATAAAGCCCATAAACATCCAAGACAGATAATATAATAGCATGGAACAATCAAAATTATAGATACGTTGGAGACGTATCAGCATCCCCAAGCTTAATTCCTGCTCGTCCTCGAGTAGGTAAATGATAAAAACAGAATTTTTGATGTGGAATGCTACTAGGAATAATTTCAATGTAATTCTACTTAATTGTGGCATGAATATTCAGATCCGAAAGATTCAAGATAAAAGTTTAATATTGACATAGAAATAATAATACTTCAAGCATACTAACTAAGCAATTATGTCTTCTCAAAATAACATGGCCAAAGAAAGCTATCCCTAGAAAATCATATAGTCTGGATATGCTCCATCTTCACCACACAACATATTTAAATCATGCACACCCTGATGACAAGCCAAGCAATTGTTTCATACTTTTGATGTTCTCAAAATTTTTCAATCTTCACGCAATATATGAGCGTGAGCCATGGATATAGCACTATAGGTGGAATAGAATGGTGGTTGTGGAGAAGAAAAAAATGAGAAGATAGTCTCACATTAACTAGGATTATCAACGGGCTATGGAGATGCCCATTAATAGATATTAATGTGAGTGAGTAGGGATTGCCATGCAACGGATGCACTAGAGCTATAAATGTATGAAAGCTCAACAAAAGAAACTAAGTGGGTGTGCATCCAACTTTCTTGCTCACGAAGACCTAGGGCACTTGAGGAGGCCCATTGTTGGAATATACAAGCCAAGTTCTATAATGAAAATTTCCCACTAGTATATGAAAGTGACAAAACAAGAGACTCTCTATCATGAAGATCATGGTGCTACTTTGAAGCACAAGTGTGGAAAAAGGACAGTAGCATTGTCCCTTTTTTATATTTGGTCTTTTTTGGCCTTTTTTGGGACAATGCTCTATTAATGTGACATGTATGAAAGAATTATGAACGGTGGCTTTGCCACAAATACAATGTCAACTACATGATCATGCAAAGTAATATGACAATGATGGAGTGTGTCATAGTAAACAGAACGGTGGAAAGTTGCATGGCAATATATCTCGGAATGGCTATGGAAATGCCATGATAGCTAGGTATGGTGGCTGTTTTGAGGAAGGTATATGGTGGATTTATGATACCGGTGAAAGGTGCGCGGTATTAGAGAGGCTAGCAATGGTGAAAGGGTGAGAGTGCGTATAATCCATGGACTCAACATTAGTCAAAAAGAACTCACATACTTATTGCAAAAATCTATTAGTTATCGAAACAAAGTACTACGCGCATGCTCCTAGGGGGATAGATTGGTAGGAAAAGACCATTGCTCGTCCCCGACCGCCACTCATAAGGAGGACAATCAATAAATACATCATGCTCCGACTTCTTAACATAACGGTTCACCATACGTGCATGCTACGGGAATCACAAACTTCAACACAAGCATTTCTCAAATTCACAACTACTCAACTAGCATGACTCTAATATCACCATCTCCATATCTCAAAACAATTATCAAGTATCAAACTTCTCTTAGTATTCAATGCACTTATATGAACATTTTTATTATATCCCTCTTGGATGCCCATCATATTAGGACTAATTTCATAACCAAAGGAAATTACCATGCTGTTCTAAAGAATCTCAAAATAATATAAGTGAAGCATGGGAGTTCATCTATTTCTACAAAATAAAACCACCATCGTGCTCTAAAAAGATATAAGTGAAGCACTAGAGCAAATGACAAACTACTCCGAAAGATATAAGTGAAGATCAATGAGTAGTCGAATGATTATGCAACTATGTGAAGACTCTCTAACATTTAAGAATTTAAGATCTTGGTATTTTATTCAAACAGCAAGTAAAACAAAATGAAATAAAATGACGCTCCAAGCAAAACACATATCATGTGGGGAATAAAAATATAGCTCCAAGTAAAGTTACCGATGAACGAAGACAAAAGAGGGGATGCCTTCCGGGGCATCACCAAGCTTAGGCTCTTGGTTGTCCTTGAATATTTCCTTGGGGTGCCTTGGGCATCCCCAAGATTAGGCTCTTGCCACTCCTTATTCCATAGTCCATCGAATCTTTACCCAAAACTTGAAAACTTCACAACACAAAACTTAACAGAAAACTCGTAAGCTCCGATAGCGAAATAAAACAAAACACCACTTCAAGGTACTGTAATGAACTCATTCTTTATTTATATTGGTGTTAAACCTACTGTATTACAACTTCTCTATGGTTTATAAACTCTTTTCCTAGCCATAGATTCAGCAAAATAAGTAAACAACACATGAAAAACAGAATCTGTCAAAAACAGAACAGTCTGTAGTAATCTGTAACTAACACAAACTTCTGGAACCTCAAGAATTCTAAAATACATTTCTGGACGTGAGGAATTTATCTATTAATCATCTGCAAAAGTAATTAACTAAATAGCACTCTCCAATAAAAAATGGCAGCAAATCTCGTGAGCGCTAAAGTTTCTGTTTTTTACAGCATGATCAACAAGACTTTCCTCAAGTCTTCCCAATGGTTCTACTTGGCACAAACACTAATTAAAACATAAAAACTCAATATAACATAGTCTAGATAAATTATCTATTGCTAAACAGGAGCAAAAAGCAAGGAATAAAATTGGTTTGCCTCCCAATAAGCGCTAACGTTTAACGCCCCTAGCTAGGCATGATGATTTCAATGATGCTCACATAAAGGATAAGAATACAAGCATATGTTCCTCCCTCATAATAATTTTCAGTAGCATCATGAATGAATTCAACAATATAACCAGCACCTAAAGCATTCTTTTCATGATCTACAAGCATAGAAATTTTGTTACTCTCCACATAAACAAAATTCTTATTCGGAATAGTGAGAGTATCATAAGAGACTCGAATACTATAAATTGTTTCCACATTAAAATAGTAATGTTCAGAAAAAGGGTAATCATAATCATGACAAGTTTTATAAATATAATCATCACTACTTTTTATAGCATATGTTTCATCACAATAATTATCATAAGTAGCAATTTTGTTCTCATCATAATCGATTGAATCCTCTTCCAAGATAGTGGAATCATTACTAAATAAAGTCATGACCTCTCCAAATCCACTTTCATAATTATCATAATAAGATTCAACATCCTCCAAAATAGTGGGATCATTACTTCCTAAAGTTGACACTCTTCCAAACCCACTTTCATCAATATAATCATCATAAGAAGGTGGCATGCTATCATCATAACAAATTTGCATATCAAAACTTGGGAGGCTAAAAGTATCATCTTCATTAAACGTAGCTGTCGGCGTTCTGGGAACGGGGGTCCCCAGATTTGCCTGCCTGCAGCCTGCGGCGTGGCTCAAGTGGGGGCCCAGCGCGTCCCATCTTCATCAGCTCAAGCTCAAGACCCTCGCGAGGGGCCAAGCCACACGGGGCGGACGACAGAAAGCTTCCTCAGAAGCAGCCTCATCAGACAGGCTCGCGAGGAGGCGGAGAGATCAAGGCAGGGGTACCTCGCGAGGAGCCCGTGACGCAAGCCATGACGATCGAGACCAGGCCGACGCCAGGCAGGCGCTGGCCTGCGCAGTGTCCTTGTTTCCCCTTTGGTGCAAAGGGGGCAAGCACAGGCCAAGGCATAGGGCAAAGGTTACCATTCCGGTGCAACGAGACCAAGACCAACAGAGCGGCAGGCGGGAGGTCACCGTGGAGCCCAAGACGGCATCACCACCAGTGCTTTTGGCAGCCGAAGACCGCCTTTGGTCAGGATAACTTGTACTAGATGTTCCCCTTCAAAATGGCCAATTGTTGGCGCCCTTCCCGCTCATTATTTAGGGAGAGGCCCAAGGCCTCTATAAATAGAGCTAGCCACCGTAGAGTAAAGAGAGAGAGAAAAGGAGAGAGAAAAAAGGGGGAGACATCGAGGGACGGTGAGACATCGAGACATCTAGAGAAAGAGAGTCATGGGGGGATCGACACACCTAGACATCTAGAGATCTGATAGAGCCCTAACAAAGAGAGAGAGAGATAGGCGACTGAACTCACCCCAGCAGTTCATCGCACCAGCTCAAGAACACCTCTCGCGAGGCTGTTCTTCCCTTGTACTGTTCATCATTAGCCCCTGAGGCAATCCACCACACCACACACTGGAGTAGGGTATTACACCACAATGGTAGCCCGAACCAGTATAAACCTCGTGTCCCTTGTGTTGTTCGCTGTTTCCAGCTTAGATCACGCGAGGAGATTGGACGTAGATTGGTAGGGGAGAGATCTCCGTGCGCACCCCAGTGTTCAAACCTCAAGGGTCTGCCGGAACCCGAAATCCGACATTTGGCGTGCCAGGTAGGGGTGCGCCGGAATCTTTCTTCCGCTGTTCGCGCGTGATCTTCCGTCGTGTCCATGATCGATGCTCGTCGGGCTCGCGCCGAGCGCCGGGCTACTGTCGCCACCCGCGTTGCCCAGACGACGCCCGTCGGCGGACACCCTCGTCGTTCCCCGTCGGCTGCCGCCAACGCTGCCACTGGCCCAGCGGGGAACGAGCAGCAGGCCTCGTCCCAGCATCCTTCGGTGCGGCGGGAGGGCCACACCGCCACACCGTCGCTAACTCCAGCTGCTTCATCATCCCACGCCCGTCGCGCCCCCACAGACGCGCACGCCGCGCTGCTCCTGGCGAGAGAGCTCCTACACTACCACCCTGTTGACGACCTCTACGAGGACTGGCTCGCCCGCATCACTGAGCTCGTCAGTGCCGCAGGGGGCTCCCCCTTGTCGTCCCTCTCGCTGCCTCGCCCACCATTCCGCACAGGAGGCGAGGATCAGGAGGTGCCTCCACCACCTCCTCCCCAAGAAGGCGCCCTGGCTCCAAGGCGCGCAACCCCAGGGCGAGACCCTCCACGTTTGGCGCCTACACAGCAAGAAAGGAGCTGCCAAGAGATCCCTCGTCCCCAAGAAGGTGATTGCGCGCTCCCAGCGCCGGCGCGCCAAGATCGCGTCCCTGCACCTCCATGCCAAGACCCCGCGCTGCTCCAAGCGGCGGCGCGCGGTAATCCCCAGGAACAAGCCCAGCACCAGCAAAAGGCACCGCCACAGTAGGCTGCCATGCCCTCACCCCCGAGATACGCGGCGTCGCATGGCCAGGCAAGTTCTAGCCTGACCTGCCCCCTCGCTACGATGGCACGGCGGACCCTGCGGAGTTCCTACAGCTCTACGAGCCATGCATCGAAGCCGCCAACAGAGACGAAAGGGTCATGGCGAACTGGTTTCCCATGGCGCTCAAGGAGGGGGCCTGCACCTGGCTCCTGAACCCGGCTCCTGGCACAATCTCCTCCTATGACGAGATGCGCACTCGCTTCATCGCCAACTTCCAGGGCACTCGCGACCGGCCCCCGGCCGTGAGCGATCTGCACCGCATCAAGCAGCAGCAAGGGGAAACCCTGCAGAAATACATCCAGTGCTTCAACAACGCTCGCCTCAAGATCCCCAAGGTGACTGAAGAAGCCATCATCTCGGCCTTCTCTGATGGCGTACGTGACATCAAGATGAAGGAGGAGCTAGCAATCCATGAAGACCTGTGCACATCCCTGGAGCTGTTCAACTTGGCAACCAAGTGCGCCAGGGCTGAGGAAGGGCGCCTTTCCCTCCTTGAACTCCCGGCTGCCGACCCAGAAGAGAAGAAGCCCAATGCCAAGGACGTGAAGCGCAAGGGGGCTGCCGTGCTTGCAGCAGAACCAGACACCAAGAGAGGCAGGGATCAGCCTGAGTCATCCAAGGGCAGCCGGTACTTCTTGTACCACGACCTCCACACCCACAACACCAACGAATGTCAAGAGCTCAGGGCCGTGAGAGATGGACGTGTCGGCCGACGCCCCGAGCGCAACGATAGGGGCTATGGCCGAGGAGGAGGAAGAGGTGGCGGACGATGGGAAGACCGTGGCCCTCGCCAAGGGTGGCGTGACCGACCTCGCGAGGATTGTTGGCAGGACTAGCCTCGCGAGGGAGGCTGGAGAGATCAGCCTCGTGAGGATTGCCCGCACGGCAACGCAGGCCTTCCTCCTCTGCCGCCACCGCCAAGGAGGAACGAAGACCAACATCAAGACGAGGGAGCTGGGGGCTTCCAGGAGCTGCACACAATCACTTGCATCTTGGGTGGAGCGCAGGCCCCAGTCTCACAGCGCATCTTCAAGCAGTTTGCTCGCGAGGTGAATGCAGTCCTCCCCAAGCTTGAGGCCACGTGCCCTCTTAGGTGGTCTGCGTGCCCTATCACGTTCAGCTCAGCGGATCAGCTCAAGTGTGCGGCAACGGCCGGAGTCCTCCCGATGCTTTGTTCCCCAATCATCAGCAATGTGCAGGTTACCAGGACCCTCATTGACGGCGGAGCAGGACTCAACGTCCTGTCCGTCGAGACGTTTGACAACCTCCAAGTGCCGTATGATCAAATTCAGCCAACCAAGCCCTTCTCAGGAGCCACCGATGGTTCCACTGTTCCAATAGGGCAGGTTCGCCTTCCAGTCACCTTCGGGCAGCGCAACAACTACCACACCGAGTTCATCGACTTCGACGTCGCCCACATCCGTCTGCCATACAAAGCCATCCTCGGGTACCCAGCCCTGGCCAAGTTCATGGCAGTGACTCACCATGGGTACAACGTCCTCAAGATGCCAGGAAGCGGTGGAGTCATCACCGTACCCTATGAAGAAAGGGACGCAGTGTGTTCACTTGAGCGCGCGTTCCAAGCCACAGCAATCGAAGACCCGGACCACAGGAATGGAAGGCTTCCCGAGGCGACCCTTAAGAAGAAGAAGGTTTCGCCTGGCCCAAGCCATAAGGATGCAGGCGCCTCCGGAGGTGTTGCGTCAGGATCTGCGCCCAATCAGGGAGCGCCACCCTCCCTCGCATAGGAAGGCGCGCCCGGTGCCCTCCTCAGGCAGGGCTCGGGGGCTCTTTCTTGGAGAGCCACCGACTTTTCCAAGGTCACGAGGGAGGCGCTCGGACGCCACTTGGAGGGGTGCTTCTAGGCACGTTTCCCTCAGGAAGGTACAAGGCAAGGAAGACCAAACCCTCAGGAGTTCATCGCAAGAAACACCCAGGAGCTACAGGAGTTGAGAGTCATGCGCGGCAGCCGCCGTTTGCCCACCGCGGCCCCACATCCTGGCGAGGATGGTGGGCTGCGCGTCTGCATCAATGTGCCAGGGCTCAACCGAGCCGCGTCTCAGGAGCACCTCTGGCCTTCGCGCGTGGGGCGTTGCGAGGGTCCACCTCACAGCTACGTTCGCATGCCTTTCGGCCTGCCGAACGCGGTCGCCGCTCATCAGCGCCTGCTGAGGAGTATTCTAGAAGCCCAGGAGGTCAGGCATTGTGCGGTCCTGGCAGAGATGGAGATGGCCCTCGGAAACCCACTTGTGCCCTCGGAGCCTCCCAAGGCTCCTGGGCCTGGGGGCTCGGGAGTATCGACGTCTTCATCGCGCATCGCCCGCTTCTTCAGCATCACTTCATCTTCAACGGCACCAGGTGACATCTTTCTAAGTTCCGTTTTTAGCTGGGAGCGCCCACAGGGCCGCATCATTCCCAGGTCGCGTGGGTCCATCCCTGCGGCATGTATCAGTTTTGCTTATGCTCTTTACTTACCCTGTTGGGGGCGCCCCTCGGGCTGCATCATCCCCGAGCTGCTCGGTCCTGGCCCTGCGGCATTTGCTTTTCTCGTGTCTATTTAAATGAATTTGCTCTTTCGCGCTTAATGGTCACCTGCTGCTTATCACGGACTTCTCCGCTTCATGCAAAGCGCTTGCACGTTAAAAGGGGGGGTACCTGAGCATCGCGATTCATGGGCTCCTACTGGCTCTCCAGCCCTCACCCCCTGGCCTTGACCCGCGGCATCGCGACCTGTCATACCAGCGGCGACTGAGCTAGCTCGAGGGCCTGGACCTGAGGACGTAGAGCATTTGCATTCTAACCACCCTGCAGGAACACACCATTGATAAAGGCCCAGAGCCAGGTGCAACCTGCCTCGAGGTAGGGCCTTGTGAGTCCCGCGCTGGCTCACGAGTGCCCAGATACACCTCTCCTAGCCCTACCGTGCCGGCCACGTGTCAGGGCGGGGCTGTACACGCCCCGGGGGCTCCTCCCGGAGGGGAGCCCCCTCCCACGTACTAGTGGAAGCACCATGCTCCGCGCAGGCTGACGACACTGCTGAGGAGCGGCTATGCCCGTACACATACGGAAGCGCTATGCTCCGCGCTGGTGATAAACAACTGAGGGCGGCCTACGGCCGTACAAACCTCAGGGAGCCCAGAGCTCAGTGTCCGGCACCATCACAACACCTCCTCTCAGGAGCGCCGTGCGAGGGGGCTGGACACGGGGGCTACGCCCGGGCCTTGCCCGAGCACACGCCACCCAGCCAGGTCCCTCGGACCTGGTCGTCACGCGCCCCTCCCTGAGCGGAGCCAAGGTATGGAAACCCGTTTGAACGTCAAGGGGGACTCCTGAGCATCGCAACTCAGGAGCCTAACTTGCCCTGTAGCCCCTCACTCCTTAGTCCCGTCCTGGTTTCCGGTCAGGGCTAACGCTGGGTGAGGTATGCGCGGGACCGGGCCCTGCCGACGCAGAACGACTAATCCACTCCTCGTTCCCCCCTTTCCAACATGTTGCTTGCGCGTCAAGGGGGACTCCTGAGCATCGCAACTCAGGAGCCTAACTTGCCACGTAGCCCCTCGCTCCTTAGTCCTGTCCTGGTTTCTGGTCGGGGCTAACGCTGGGTGAGGTATGCACGGGGCCGGGCCCTGCCGACGTAGAGCGCGAGCAAGTAGGGGAGAAAAAATGCAAATTCCAGGAAATTCAAAGCAAATATTACAAGCCATAGATCGTTTCACAATGCCAAACACAAGTTTAAATGCCTCCGCGAGGCATGGTGCATGTTGCAGGAATAAAAACAGGACATAAGCCGCGAAGGGATCACTCTCTAGTGGCGCCGCCGCCTGTGGTGTAGTCACACTGGACGACTCCGCCTCCCGGGGCCACGAAGCTGGCGGCACCGCGACCGGGCAAGACGCTGAAGGCGCGGAACCTCCCCAGCAAAGCTTCGGCTTGGCCTTTCACGGCCTCAGCGGCAGCGGCGGCAAGGTCGCCGCTCACGGGTTCCAGCAGGCTCTCAAAGTCGACGTTGGGGTCGCGCAGGTAGACGTGGCTGAGGACATGCGTCATCGCCGCAGAAGACAGGGCACGCGCCTCGGCCTCGGCCGTCTACGACATCTTCAAGCGCAGACGCCCACGACCAATCAATCGCCACACGGCGCCCAAGGCCGCAGGATATTGGGGCCCGCGACGCTTCGCGCTTGCCTCTTCGCTTCCCTGCCAGGCCAAGCCTGGGCGCGCCTTGGGCCTGGCGGCTACTGTCGGCGTTCTGGGAATGGGGGTCCCCAGACTTGCCTGTCTGCGGCCTGTGGCGTGGCTCAAGTGGGGCACAGCGCGGCCCATCTTCATCAGCTCAAGCTCAAGACCTTCGCGAGGGGCCAAGCCTCGTGGGGCGGACGACAGAAAGCTTCCTCAGAAGCAGCCTCATCAGGCAGGCTCGCGAGGAGGCGGAGACATCAAGGCAGGGGTACCTCCCGAGGAGCCCATGACGCAAGCCATGACGATCGAGAGCAGGCAGGCGCCGGCCTGCGCAGTGTCCTTGTTTCCCCTTTGGTGCAAAGGGGGCAAGCACAGGCCAAGGCATCGGGCAAAGGTTAGCATTCCGGTGCAACGAGACCAAGACCAACAGAGCGGCAGGACGGAGGTCACCATGGAGCCCAAGACGGCGTCACCACCAGTGCTTTTGGCAGCCGAAGACCACCTTTGGTCAGGATAACTTGTACTGGATGTTCCCCTTCAAAATGGCCAATTGTTGGCGCCCTTCTCGCTCATTATTTGGGAAGAGGCCCAAGGCCTCTATAAATAGAGCTAGCCACCGCAGAGTAAAGAGAGAGAGAAAAAGAGAGAGAAAAAGGGGGAGACATCGAGGGATGGTGAGACATCGAGACATCTAGAGAAAGAGAGTCATGGGAGGATCGACACACCTAGACATCTAGAGATCTGATAGAGCCCTAGCAAAGAGAGAGAGAGAGAGAGGCGACTGAACTCACCCCAGCAGTTCATCGCACCAGCTCAGGAACACCTCTCGCGAGGCTGTTCTTCCCTTGTACTGTTCATCATCAGCCCCTGAGGCAATCCACCACACCACACACTGGAGTAGGGTATTACACCACAACGGTGGCCTGAACCAGTATAAACCTCATGTCCCTTGTGTTGTTCGTTGTTTCCAGCTTAGATCACGCGAGGAGATTGGACGTAGATCGGTAGGGGAGAGATCTCCGCGCGCAGCCCAGTGTTCGAACCTCAAGGGTCTGCCGGAAGCCGAAATCCGACAGTAGCATCCCCAAGCTTGGGATAAACATTAATTTCAGCAAATATATTCTCAAAAATGTCATTCTCATCAAACATAGCATCGCCAAGCTTGGGCCTTTTCATATCATAAGCATAAGCACTCTCATGATTAATAGTATGGATAGCACCAATAGTATATCAATTATCATATTCTTCCAAGCAAGTGCCAAAAAGATTTTCAAGATCATAAGAAGTATCATTACCTTCCCAATCATAATCATCACAACAAGCAATAGGCATAACGAGATCATCATCAAGTGCATCATCTTCCACAATTATATTTTCATGAGGTTTGTAGGACAGATATCTTTTTACCTCTCTTCCTTTTTCTTTTCTTCTTCACCGCATCATGTGTGGGTTCAATCCTTGAGGGGGTCCTGGATTAGGGGGTGTTCGGATAGCCGAACTATACCTTCAGCCGGACTCCTGGACTATGAAGATACAAGATTGAAGACTCCGTCCCGTGTCCGGAAGGGACTTTCCTTGGCGTGGAAGGCAAGCTTGGCGATACGGATGTTCAGATCTCCTACCATTGTAACCGAATCTATGTAACCCTAACCCTATCCGGTGTCTATATAAACCGGAGGGTTTTAGTCCGTAGGACAACATACACATCAACAATCATACCATAGGCTAGCTTCTAGGGTTTAGCCTCTCTGATCTCGTGGTAGATCTACTCTTGTACTACCCATATCATCAATATTAATCAAGCAGGACGTAGAGTTTTACCTCCATCGAGAGGGCCCGAACCTGGGTAAAACTTCGTGTCCCTTGCCTCCTGTTACCATCCGGCCTAGACGCACAGTTCGGGACCCCCTACTCGAGATCCGCCAGTTTTGACACCGACATTGGTGCTTTCATTGAGAGTTCCTCTGTGCCGTTGCCGTCAGGCCCGATGGCTCCTACGATCATCAATGGCGATGCAGTCCAGGGTGAGACCTTCCTCCCCGGACAGATATTCGTCTTTGGCGACTTCGCACTGCGGGCCAATTCACTTGGCCATCTAGAGCAGATCGAAAGCTATGCCCCTGGCCGTCAGGTCAGGTTCGGAAGTTTAAACTACATGGCTGACATCCGCAGGGACTTGATCTTCGATGGATTCGAACCACTGCCGAGCGCGCCGCACTGTCATGACGAGCATGATCTAACTCTGCCGCCGAACGGTGCCCTGGAGGCCGCACCCGCACCGGCTCCGACCCTTAGTTCGGAGTCAACTGCGCTGATCGAGGATGGGCGTTTGGATGCCACCTCGGGGGCTGCGATCCAAATGGCGATTGAGCCGAACACCAGCCCTGTATTCTACGAGGCTCATGACTCCAAGGAGCCGGACTCCTCTCCGGACTCCGAACCCTCCGCACCCCTACCAGTCGAATCTGATTGGGCGCCGATCATGGAGTTCACTGCCGCAGACATCTTTCAACACTCGCCTTTCGGCGATATCCTGAAGTCACTGAAGTCTCTCTCTTTATTAGGAGAGCCCTGGCCGGACTACGGTCAGCAAGGTTGGGGTACGGACGATGAAGAAATTCAAAACCCACCCACCACCCACTTCGTAGCCACTGTCGACGACTTAACCGACATGCTCGACTTCGACTCCGAAGACATTGACAGTATGGACGCCGATGAAGGAGATGATGAAGAACCAGCGCCTACTAGGCCCTGGTCGTATGACATATACATGGTGGACACCCCAAAAGAGGGAGATGGCGATGGAGCAGCGGAGGATGACCCCTCCAAGAAACAGCCCAAGCGCCGGCGTCAGCGGCGCCGCTCAAAATCCCGCCAGAACAAATACGGCGATTCCAGCACGGGAGATAATAATACTCCAGAAAGTGCCGAAGAAAACCCCCTCCAGCAAGACTTAGCACAGGAGGATGGAGAAACCAGCCCTCATGAGAGAGCGACAGACAGAGAGGTCGAGGACGATAACTATATGCCTCCCTCCGAAGACGAGGCAAGCCTCGACGACGACGAATTCGTCGTGCCAGAGGATCCCGTTGAGCAAAAGCGTTTCCAACGCAGGCTTATGGCCATGGCAAGAATCCTCAAGAAAAAACAGCAACAGCTCAGAGCTGATCAAGATTTGCTGGTTGACAGATGGACTGAAGTCCTTGCGGCCGAAGAGCATAAACTCGGACGCCCCTCCAAGAGTTACCCAAAGCGCAAGTTGCTACCCCGATTAGAGGAGGAAGCACTTGATGCGGCCGAACGGCCACCTCGTGGCCGCGACAGAGAGGCCTCCCGGCCCTCCACTCAAGCCGCACCCCGTACCAAGGCACGAGAATATGCGCCGGACTTACGAGACATGTTGGAGGAAAAGGCAGGGCAAACACGATCGATCTACGGATCGCGTGGGCACCCCACGGCTCGAGACGGTAACCATCACGCCGGCCACAAATTCGGCAGGGCCGAACACAATAGACAAAACTCATTGGAGCTACGTCATGATATCGCCAAGTACAGAGGCGCCGCACACCCACTGTGCTTTACAGACGAAATAATGGATCATCAAATCCCTGAGGGTTTCAAACCCGTAAACATCGAATCATATGATGGCACAACAGACCCTGCGGTATGGATCGAGGATTATCTCCTTCATATCCACATGGCCCGCGGCGACGATTTTCACGCCATCAAATACCTCCCACTCAAGCCTAAAGGACCAGCTCGGCATTGGCTCAACAGCTTGCCAACAGGATCAATTAGTTGTTGGGAGGACCTGGAAGCCGCATTCCTCGACAATTTCCAGGGCACTTATGTGCGACCCCCAAACGCCGATGACCTAAGTCACGTAATCCAGCAGCTAGAGGAATCGGCCAGACAATTCTGGACACGGTTCCTAACAAAGAAAAATCAAATAGTCGATTGTCTGGACGCTGAGGCCCTAGCAGCCTTCAAGCACAATATCCGTGACGAGTGGCTGGCTCGGCACCTCGAACAGGAAAAGCCAAAATCTATGGCAGCACTCACGACACTCATGACCCGCTTTTGCGCGGGAGAAGACAGCTGGCTCGCTCATAGCAACAATATGACCACGAACCCTGGTAGTTCGGACACCAGGGACATTAGTGGCAGGTCACGTCGCAACAAGCAGAAGCGCCGCATTAACGACGACAATGCTGAGGATACGACAGTTAATGCCGGATTCAGAGGCTCTAAATCCGGTCAGCGCAAGAAGCCATTCAAAAGGAATCCTAGGGGCCCGTCCAGCTTGGACCGAATACTCGACCGCTTGTGCCAAATACATGGCACCCCCGAAAAGCCGGCCAATCACACCAACAGGGATTGTTGGGTGTTCAAGCAGGCAGGCAAGCTAAGCGCCGACAATGAAGACAAGGGGCTGCATAGCGATGACGACGAGGAGCCCCGGCCGCCGAACAACAATGGACAGAAGGGTTTTCCCCAACAAGTGCGGACGGTGAACATGATATATGCCACCCACATCCCCAAAAGGGAGCGGAAGCGCGCGTTAAGGGACGTATACGTGGTACAGCCAGTCGCTCCAAAGTTCAACACATGGTCCTCCTGCCCGATCACCTTTGATCGAAGAGACCATCCCACTAGCATCAGTCATGGCGGATTTGCCGCATTGGTTCTAGACCCAATTATTGACAGATTTCATCTCACTAGAGTCCTCATGGACGGCGGCAGTAGCCTGAACCTGCTTTACCAGGATACAGTGCGAAAAATGGGCATCAATCCCTCGAGGATTAAGCCCACCAAAACGACCTTTAAAGGCGTAATACCAGGTGTAGAGGCCAAGTGTACAGGCTCAGTCACACTTGAAGTGGTCTTCGGATCCTCGAATAATTTTCGATGTGAGGAATTGATCTTCGACATAGTCCCATTCCGCAGTGGCTATCATGCACTTCTCGGACGAACCGCATTCACCAAATTCAATGCGGTACCGCATTATGCATACCTTAAGCTCAAGATGCCAGGCCCTCGTGGTGTGATTACGGTCAATGGAAACACCGAATGCTCCCTCCGAATGGAGGAGCACACAGCGGCCCTTGCAGCGGAAGTACAAAGCAGCCTCTCCAGGCAGTTCTCCAGTCTGGCCATTAAACGTCCGGACACCGTCAAGCGCGCCCGGAGTAACCTACAACAAGACCTCCTGGCACGTTCCGAGCAGGCGTAGCAATGCGGCCCCAACCCCAACCCTCGCAAAAAGGCGACGCCAGTACTTCGCGTCCATAACTACACTCTAGAAATACCATGGGCATCGGGGGAGGGGCACCATCACGGCACGCCCAAAACACGGCTTAAACCGCACCAGGGGCTGCCGATTTTTTTTACTTTTCTCTTACTTCCAGGACTCTACTCTTTGGAAGGCCTGTTCGGCAGTTCAATTTCCCAACAAACGACGCAAGGACCAGGGAAGCAGACAAGCCATGCCGCATTACAGAAATCCCAGGTGGTCTCTATCACGAGCAGTATACCTGTTTCGCATACTATTCCACAGCTTGCCCCTGGATTAGACATGTTAAATAGTCCAACTCTTCGTTTATCGCATTACTTGTATCATTCTACTTTGATCGCAGCTATTTTTAATAAACAATGCATAGCTTTTGTGTATTTTTTTGCATTATCTTTTTATAAATAAATGTTCCTTAACGACATGTTGCACCCGTACAATTTGGTACGGCAAAAATACGCCAGGGGCTTTTAGCACCCCTCAATATGGTGTGAGAAGTTCGAACACTTTCACAAGTGCGGCACCCCGAACTTATAGCACTATATGCATCGGCTCCGAATCATGTCTTGGGTCAATAGTTGGGTTTGCCCGGCTCCTATGTTTTGGTGCCTTACGTTCCGCTATATCGGCTAAGGTAGCACTAGGAGAACCACTGCGATTGTGCCCCGGTTGAGCTGGGTCGAGCACCTCAGTGGAGAAAGCTAAAACTGACTGTCATGATGAAGCGAGAGCTGGTCGCTGTTCGAGAGGTCTTTCGAGTCCCTAAAGACTTATGCTGCTTAGGGCGAGGAGCCGGCTCTGTCCGGCCAAGGCGTGGATAGCGCCCCGAACTCGGTCTTCCGAATACTAGGGGCTTCGCCGAAATTTAAAATTATAGAATTCTATGGCTAAGTGAGAGTGTTCACGCATTATAGTCCGATTGCCTCGTTCGTTGGGCTGAGCGCCTCCCTCGAAGGACCCAAATATGGGAAAAAGAGCACCCAGGTTTATCCCCGAACACCCCAGCACTAGCGGCAAGGGGGCAGAAGCCGACGACTCGCCATCTCTCAGTATTGATAAACAGCCGCACAGAAAGTAATATTTTAAATTCTAGTAGCATTGCTTAGCACATACGAACAAGTTTTCAGCGCACAGGATAACACGAGCGGGTTTTACTCAAAAAATACATCCTTGGTACATTCATCCGCAACAAGGCGGGCACCCTTCAGAACATCCTTATAATAATTCTCGGGCTTGCGATGCTCTTTCCCCGGCAGTGGCCCGTCCTTCACAAGCTTCTCCGCATCCAGCTTGCCCCAGTGCACCTTAGCACGGGCAAGGGCCCTACGGGCACCTTCAATGCAGACGGAGCGCTTGATGTCTTCAAGCCTCGGACAGGCCTCCACCAGCCGCCGCACCAGCCCGAAATAGCTCCCAGGCAGAGCCTCTCCAGGCCACAGCCGAACTAGGACGCCCTTCATGGCCTGTTCGGCTGCCTTGTGGAGCTCGACTAGTTACTTCAGCTGGTCGCTCAGGGGCACGGGGTGTCCGGCCTCAACGTACTGAGACCAGAACACCTTCTCTGTCGATCTGCCCTCTTCGGCTTGATAGAATGCGGCGGCATCGGATACACTCCGGGGAAGATCTGCGAACGCTCCTGGAGAGCTCTGGATTCGGGTAAGTAACAGGTAACTCACGTTTATGTGTTTGCTTTGCATAGAGAAAGCCTTACCCGCCGCAATCTTCTTCACCTCATCCAACTCCTGGAGGGTCTTCTGGGATTCGGCCTTGGAAGATTTGGCATTTTCAATTGCCACCGCAAGCTTGGACGCTTGTGTCTTCGAGTCACGCTCCAAACTCTCATGTTTTTCCATGAGAGCCTGAAGCTCTTGCCGCACCTTGCCAACCTTGGCCTCATACTTCTCCCGCTCGGTGCGCTCCGAGGCCGAATTCCTCTCGGCCTCGTCCAGCGCTTGCTTAAGGGTCGCCACCTCAGACGTGGCCCCTACAATAGCCACGATAACCCCGTCATTTTTCGCAATTGCACCTTATATATATATATATTTAACAAGGTATTTCTTACCTTCATTGTCCTCGAGCTGCTTCTTGGCACGCTCGAGCTCTTTCTCGGACCTTTCGACGTCCTGCTTCAGCGTGTCCACTTCCGTAGTCAGAGCGGCGGACGCAAGCAGGGTAGCCTGCACATGCATATTGACTCATTTGTGTTAGACTCCTGCGAATTCTATTTGATCCTCTATTCGGCTTTTCTTCCTGAACGCCAAACAGAGCATCAGGGGCTACTGTCTATACGGTACTATTATTTACACTTTCTTTACTTACCTCGAAGCCTGTCAAAAGGCTAGTACAAGCTTCAGTCAGTCCGTTTTTTTGCAGACTGAACCTTCTGGACCACCGCACTCATAATAGCGCGGTGCTCCTTGTCGATGGAGGCGCCTTGGAGCGCCTCCAACATATTGTCCGGCGCCTTCGGTTGGATGGAGGCCGCCGGCACGGTGGACTTGCTCCTCTTGGAAGGAGGTCCCCTGCCGGACTCTGGAACCTTTGAAGGTTCCGGAGCGGTGTTCGGCCTAGAGCCGGACTTGGAGCCCTGAGGGGTTTCATCCCCTTTACTCCTGGAGTCCGGGAGGTTGCCTTGCGGCGCCTCTAGGACCACCTCCTCCCGAATTGGAACCTGTTGGTACAACACTTCAGTGTCGTCCGTAGGGCGGGGGGAGGAAGCCGTCGGAAGTGAGTTCACGTCCGACGAGTCCAGTGAGCCGCTCGACGAGGCGTTGAGCCGGTCTTTGGGTGGGCTGCATAAACACATTCGACATAAGGGAAAGTTGTGCAATAAACGAATACTATGAATTACTTTGGTATCCGGATACTTACGATTTCGCCAGGGGCTTGGCCCTGGGCACCCACTCCTCTTTGCCGTCGTCGGCGTCGGTGGAGTAGTCCGGAGAAAGGGTTTTCCCCTTCTTGGACCCTTCGGCCTCCCCAGTTGGGGCGGCCTTCCTTTTCTTCCCTCCCCCCGCTGGAGGGGGAGGGGTCTCTTCTTCCTCCTCCTCGTCTTCATGGGAGGAGTGCGCCTTGGATTCATCGGATGGTGAATCCGACACCTCCGGGCATCGGGCACTCTTTCGAGTCCCTGTGGCCTTCTTCTTAGCCCTCTTCTCCGGCACCACATAGGGTGCCGGAACCAGCAGCTTCGCCAGGTGAGCGTCCGCTGGGCCTTCGGGCAAAGGAGCCGGACAGTTGATTTGTCCAGACGTCACCTGCCAATCCTGTCAGAGGAAAGGGAGCTTAGATCCCGCATAGAATCAAACTATGGAAAACTGATACCCTGTAAAAGGAAAAAACAGCTTACCGCGAGCGCGTGACGCTGCGCGCTGAATCCTCGATCCTTGGTAGCAGATGCAGGAGCCTCGGCGCCCTTGAAAAGCATCCTCCAGGCATCTTCGTACGTCGTGTCGAAGAGCCTGTTTAGAGTTTGATGCTGCGCCGGGTCGAACTCCCGCAGATTGAAGGCCCGTCATTGACATGGGAGGATCAGGCGGATGAGCATAACCTAGACTACGTTGACAAGTTTGAGCATCTTGTTCACCAGGGTTTGGACGCATGTTTGGAGTCCGGTCAGCTCTCCTTTTTTACCCCACGACAGGACGGTCTCCTTCCAGGAGGTGAGCCGCGTAGGGGGTCCGGACCGAAACTCGGGGGCTGCGACCCATTCGGGGTTGCACGTCTCGGTGATGTAAAACCACCCCGATTGCCACCCCTTCAGGGTCTCCACAAAGGAGTCCTCGAGCCACAGGACGTTGGCCATCTTGCCAACCATGGCACAGCCGCACTCTGCCTGGCTGCTGTGCACCACCTTCGGCTTGACGTTGAAAGTCTTAAGCCATAGGCTGAAATGGGGGCGGATGCGGAGGAACGCCTCACACACGACGATGAACGCCGAGATGTTGAGGACGAAGTTCGGGGCCAGATCGTGGAAATCCAGGGCGTAGTAGAACATGAGCCCCTGGACAAATGGATGCAGAGGGAAGCCTAGTCCGTGGAGGAAATGGGGGAGGAATACCACCCTCTCATGGGGCCTAGGAGTGGGGATGAGCTGCCCCTTTTCGGGAAGCCGGTGCGCGATATCGCTAGCCAGATATCCGGCCTTCCTCAGCTTTTTGATGTGTCCCTCCATGACGGAGGAGACCATACACTTGCCTCCCGCTCCGGTCATGACTGGAGAAGGTTGAGGTGGTAGTGCGGACTTGGGCGCTGGAGCTCGAGTGGGCAAGAATGGATAGGCAAAGGAGGAAGAAGGCGTGGGTGAAAAGGTGGATCCTTATCCCCTTATACGGGTGGACGCAACTACGTGTCCCCACCAGCCTGGTAAAACTCGCTTATCTCCAAGCGCCATAATCAATGGCGCGGTTGGGTTACCCACGCCCATATTGATGAGAATCCCGGAATAAGGGGACACGATCTCTGCTTTAACAAGACGTGCCAAGGAAACCGCCTCGCATAACGTGCTAAGATGGGACAGTAAAACGGTTCGAATAAAAGCTTGGCCGTGGTGTGATGTCACACTACGGAATACGTCAGCAGATTAGATTTGTGTAAATATTATTCTCTCTATGGCAATATGTGGAAACTTATTTTGCAGAGCCGGACACTATCTTTGTGTTCAAAATCTTCTATGAAGTACTTGGAGGAGGAACCCGCCTTGCAATGCCGAAGACAATCTGCGCGCCAGGCTCGTCGTCATTGAAGCCTGATTCAGGGGCTACTGAGGGAGTCCTGGATTAGGGGGTGTTCGGATAGCCGAACTATACCTTCAGCCAGACTCCTGGACTATGAAGATACAAGATTGAAGACTCCGTCCCGTGTCCGGAAGGGACTTTCCTTGGCGTGGAAGGCAAGCTTGGCGATATGGATGTTCAGATCTCCTACCATTGTAACCGACTCTATGTAACCCTAACCCTATCCGGTGTCTATATAAACCGGAGGGTTTTAGTCCGTAGGACAACATACACATCAACAATCATACCATAGGCTAGCTTCTAGGGTTTAGCCTCTCTGATCTCGTGGTAGATCTACTCTTGTACTACCCATATCATCAATATTAATCAAGCAGGACGTAGGGTTTTACCTCCATCGAGAGGGCCCGAACCTGGGTAAAACTTCGTGTCCCTTGCCTCCTGTTACCATCCGGCCTAGACGCATAGTTCGGGACCCCCTACCCGAGATCCGCCGGTTTTGACACCGACAATCCTCTTTTTGGAGCTCCTTATTAATGAGATTGGTTGAATAGAAGGCTCCTCGTCGTTACCTGATTCATCATAAGATATAATAGGAGGATATTGGGAAGTATCTTCCCTTTCATTAGTATTCTCTTCATCCTCTATTTGTTTTCTTTTCTTTATGTAATTGGCAATATAAGGGTTTTCAATGCAATTCACCGCACAATACATATAAAATTCCTCTAGATCAAAATCAAGAAATTTATCGATATTAAATTTTGGAATACCCTCAGTTATACGTTTCATTTCTTCATAACCCAAAAGAAGAGTAAGATCTTTATGATGCTCAAGGGTAATCAAGTTATCACAGTTTTTGGACATGACTTGATCATGAAACAAATAGCATTGGAGCTTTAAATGACCATGTTCATTGCAAAGTTCACAAGGATGGCGATAAATATTGAATCTTTCAGCACAAACACCTAGCCTTTGTTGCAACAATTTAGTTTCTAAATGCTTATGCCTCTTGCAATATCTATCTTCCCTATTTGGTGTGTACTTGCAAACCCAATGCATTCCACAAAAATTGACATGTTTATAGGAGACATTTTCATCATAACTAGTGCAATCATCATTAGTACTATGGATATTCAAGGAGTTCATACTAACAACATTGCAATCATGCTCATCATTCAAAGATTTAGTGCCAAACATTTTAATGCATTCTTCTTCTAACACTTTGGCACAATTTTCCTTTCCATCATACTCACGAAAGATATTAAAAAGATGAAGCGTATGAGGCAAACTTAATTCCATTTTTTGTAATTTTCTTTCATAAACTAAACTAGTGATAAAACAAGAAACTAAAAGACTTGATTGCAAGATCTAAAGATATACCTTCAAGCGCTAACCTCCCCGGCAACGACGCCAGAAAAGAGCTTGATGTCTACTACACAACCTTCTTCTTGTAGACGTTGTTGGCCTCCAAGTGCAGAGGTTTGTAGGACAGTAGCAAATTTCCCTCAAGTGGATGACCTAAGGTTTATCAATCTGTGGGAGGCGTAGGATGAAGATGGTCTCTCTCAAACAACCCTGCAACCAAATAACAAAGAGTCTCTTGTGTCCCCAACACACCCAATACAATGGTAAATTGTATAGGTGCACTAGTTCGACGAAGAGATGGTGATACAAGTGCTATATGGATAGTAGATAATGGTTTTTGTAATCTGAAAATATAAAAACAGCAAGGTAACTAATGGTAAAAGTGAGCACAAATGGTATTGAAATGCGTTGAAACAAGGCCTAGGGTTCATACTTTCACTAGTGCAAGTTCTCTCAACAATAATAACATAATTGGATCACATAATTATCCCTCAACATGCAACAAAGAGTCACTCCAAAGTCACTAATATCGGAGAACAAACGAAGAGATTATGGTAGGGTATGAAACCACCTCAAAGTTATTCTTTCCAATCAATCCGTTGGGCTATTCCTATAAGTGTCACAAACAGCCCTAGAGTTCGTACTAGAATAACACCTTAAGACACAAATCAACCAAAACCCTAATGTCACCTAGATACTCCAATGTCACCTCAAGTATCCGTGGGTATGATTATACGATATGCATCACACAATCTCATATTCATCTATTCAACCAACACACAAAGAACTTCAAAGAGTGCCCCAAAGATTCTACCGGAGAGTCAAGACGAAAACGTGTGCTAACCCCTATGCATAGGTTCATGGGCGGAACCCGCAAGTTGATCACCAAAACATACATCAAGTGGATCAATAGAATACCCCATTGTCACCACGGGTATCCCACGCAAGACATACATCAAGTGTTCTCAAATCCTTAAAGACTCAATCCGATAAGATAACTTCAAAGGGAAAACTCAATCCATTACAAGAGAGTAGAGAGGGAGAAACATCATAAGATCCAACTATAATAGCAAAGCTCATGATACATCAAGATCGTATCACCTCAAGAACACGAGAGAGAGAGAGATCAAACACATAGCTACTGGTACATACCCTCAGCCCCGAGGGAAACTACTCCCTGCTCGTCGTGGAGAGCACCGGGATGATGAAGATGGCCACTGGAGAGGGATTCCCCCTCCGACAGGGTGCCGGAACGGGTCTAGATTGGTTTTTGGTGGCTACAGAGGCTTCTGGCGGCGGAACTCCCGATCTATTGTGCTCCCCGAAGTTTTTAGGGTATGTGGGTATATATGGGAGGAAGAAGTACGTCGGTGGACCTCTAGGCTGTCCACGAGGCAGGGGGCGCGCCCAGGGGGTGGGCGCGCCCCCACCCTCGCGGGCAGCCCGGGACTCTCCTGGTCCAACTCCGATACTCCGTGGGCTTCTTCTGGTCCAAAAATAAGTTTTGTGAAGTTTCAGGTCATTTGGACTCCGTTTGATTTTCCTTTTCTGCGATACTCTAAAACAAGGAAAAAACAGAAACTGGCACTGGGCTCTGGGTTAATAGGTTAGTCCCAAAAATAATATAAAGTGTATAATAAAGCCCATAAACATCCAAAACAGATAATATAATAGCATGGAACAATAAAAAATTATAGATACGTTGGAGACATATCACCAAGTCATCGGTGAAGCTCGATATGCACTGGTTCCTTCCCCTTTAACGGGCCGCCAGTTTGGCCCATGGACTAGGCTAGCTAGGCTAGGACCCCTAGTCTAGGACACCGTTAGTAGCCCCCGAACTTGTCTTCGAAGCCGAGGATGATAATATTCTTCAGATATTGTCTTCGGCTGGATAATCTTCGGCTTAGCAGGCAGGTTCCACATCCCCGGCTAAGTATCCACACAAAGCTTCGTCAGTCCCTAATCGGCTAGTTCCACCATTATGACAAGGGACAAAGCCAATCGAATACGTTACCCAAAACGCATTTTCATTTATCCGAAGTGTGTGGCTTGCTTAGTCTCAAAGACTAGTAGCGCAGGTGAGTTCGACAGTCAATTACTAACAACTTTACCGAAGCATCACCACCTCTGGCATCATATACATCAGTTATTACTTATTTGAATCACGGTTTGAGGCAACCCTCTTATTGACACGTTGTATCAAAATAGAGATCGTGCCCTGCTTTTTAGGGGATATGATCAATCAATTGTTTGACCCCATGCGGCCATAACGGCATGATCGTCCGAAATGTAGCATTTTTACGGCGCAACGAGGGAACGCTTCGCCTTTTACTGACTTATAAAGAGCATGAGGGGATGAAGCCAAACTCCCATGCTCTCCTTCTGCTCCAGCACTCAAACCATCCAAGCTTCCACACCCCAATCCCCTTTCCAAGACTAAAGCTTTATCCAGTTCTCCGCTTCCCGCACCAATGGCTGATATGATCTGAAGGGCGGTGGGGGTGGGTGGCCTCCAAGGTCACCGATGCCACCATCTGTAGGATCGAAAGTAGGTCTAGAGGGGGTGATTATACTACTTGACCAAATAAAAATATAACATTTTCCCATTAAGTGTTGGCAGATTTTAGCATCTTAGCACAAGCCAAGCAATCAACCTACACATGCAATTCTAAGAGTGTAGCAGCAGAAAGTAAATCATTGCATATGAAGCTAAAGGGAAGGGTTTGGAGAAGGCAAACGCAATGTAGACACGGAGATTTTTGGCGTGGTTCCAATAGGTGGTGCTACCGTACATCCACGTTGATGGAGACTTCAACCCACGAAGGGTAACGGTTGCGCGAGTCCATGGAGGGCTCCACCCACGAAGGGTCCACGAAGAAGCAGCCTTGTCTATCCCACCATGGCCATCGCCCACAAAGGACACTACAAAAAAAGACAGATCTATGACATTTTGGGCCGAATGAATTTTTTCTGTCATGCTTATGACACTTCTATGACAATAATTGTGACAAAAGCATGTATCATCATAGATGTGGTGGGATTCTACTTCTATGACAAAAAATCATGACAAAAATGGGTTTTTCGTCCTGGGCGGGCCGGGGACGCACCTGAATGACATTCTTTGGGTCGTCCATGACAGAAAAATCATGGTAGACGCGAGGGCGAGGAAAAATCATGGTAGAAGCGAGGGCGAGGGAGTTCTCGGTTACGGTGGGTGGTCGGGGCCGAGCGATGCATAGAGGGATTGCGCGTTTCTCTCGTACATGTACGCGCGTGGGTGCAAGGCGTTGGGCTCGAACTGAACCCAAGCGAGGCCTTCGCTTACTGAACCCGAGCGATTGTACTGGCTACGCGTTACTGAACCCTATCGATCGATCGTTCCTTGGCTGTTAACTGAACCCGATCGAGCGATTCCTTCGCTACTGCTGCTAATTGATGCTGATCGAACCTGCTGCATCTTAATGAACAGTGAGTGTTGTTGGGGGTTGGATGAACAGTTCCCGGTGGGTTTGGATGAACAGGACGCCGTGGTAGTAGGCCAGTGCTGCTAGATGAACAGGACACCGAGGAGGTAGCTGCACCCCAGCCGGTTGGGGGTCGATGAACACCACCCTGTGGGGGCTCTATGAATAGCAGCCGGTGGAGACTGGATGAACAGTAGCCACGGATGAATAGTAGCCCGTGGAGGCTAGAGGAGGTCAACGGCGGATGAACAGTAGTCCGTGGAGGCTGGAGCGAGGCAGTAGACGGTGGATCAACATGACCCCATTTCAACCGTAGGCGCTCCAACAGCATGAGGGCCCCTCGCATCCTTCTCAAGCTAGACATCGCGCGCGCCTTTGACTCCGTCTCATAGCCATTCCTCCTGCAGCTCCTCGGCCACCTTGGCATTGGCCAAGGTGGCGCGAGTGGATCTCATCCTTCTCTCCACGGTGAAGACACGTATTCTCATCAATAGCAACCCCCCATCTGCCACGAGAAAGGCCTCCGGCAGGGCGACCCTGTCTCTCCCATGCTTTTCACCCTGGTCATCGACGCGCTCAACTCCCTCCTCCACCACGCCATCAGGACTGGAGTGTTGCGCCGCCTCACTGAGCATCGGATGGCTTTGTGTATCTCCCCGTACGCCAATGATGTGGTTATCTTCTGCCACCCGGACCCTCACGAGCTTGAGGTTATCCGCGAGCTACTTCGTGTCTTCGGGTCGCGACCGGGCTGCACACCAACTTTCAGGAATTCTCTGCCACCCCGATCCATTGCATGGCCGAGCAGACCTTGCTGATTGAGGGCACTCTGTCTTGCATCCCGCTTTCCTAACACGTACCTCGGCATCCCGCTTTCGTTCCGGAAAGTTTCCGCAGCGACACTTATGTCGTTGGTGGAGCGCATGTGTGCAAGCTGCAAACTTGGAGGGCCTCCCTCCTCTCGTGAGGGGAGAGATTAGCTTTGGTGCGCCACGTGCTAGTTGCCATGCCTAATCATCTACTCATGGCCATGGCGCTCCGGCCCACTATCATCAAGAAGATCAATAGAGTCATGCGCAACTTCCTTTGGCATGGCAAGGGTGATGCCTCTGGTGGGGGATGCCTAGTTAGCTGGAAAAAGGTTTGCCGCCCCCTTGAGCTTGGTGGGCTAGGTATTCGGGATCTGCAGCGCACCGATGTGGCCCTTCGCACCAGATGGTTGTGGCTGAAGGCCACTGATAGCTCCCGTCCCTGGCGACACCTTCACCTGCCCTTCAATGCCGAGGTCCAGGCCATTTTCGATGCTTCCATATTCTGGATTCTAGGGGATGGGACCTCCTGCTTATTTTGGAAGGACAGTTGGATCTTGGGCCACTCGACCAGCGAGGTGGCGCCTATCGGTGTCAAAACCGGCAGATATCGGGTAGGGGGTCCCGAACTGTGCATCTAAGGTTGATGGTAATAGGAGACAGGGGGCACGATGTTTACCCAGGTTCGGGCCCTATTGATGGAGGTAAAACCCTACGTCCTGCTTGATTAATCTTGATAAATATGGGTATTACAAGAGTTGATCTACCTCGAGATCGTAATGGCTAAAACCCTAGAAGTCTAGCCTATGTGATTATTATTGTCCCTATGGACTAAACCCTTCGGTTTATATAAACACCGGAGGGGAATAGGGTTGTACAAAGTCGGTTACAGAGAAAGGAAACTTCATATCCGGACGCCAGGCTTGCCATCCACACCAAGGAGAGTCCCATCCGGACACGGGTGAGAGTCTTCGGTCTTGTAACTTTGTAGACCATCAGTCCGGCCCATGTCCAACAGGCCATACACCCGAGGACCCCTTAGTCTAGGACTCACTTAGTCCCTGAACCAGGCTTCAATGACAAGGTGTCCGGCGCGTAGATTGTCTTCGGCATTGCAAGGCGGGTTCCTCCTTCGAATACTCCAAAATAGTTTTCGAACACAAAGAACGTGTCCTGCTCAACAAAACAAGTTCCGCACACCACCGCAGAGAGTATAATATTTCACGAGTCCAATCTGCTGACAACTTTTTGCAATGTGACACTGCATCACCACCCGATCATTATTTCGAACTGTTTTTCGTCTTGCCGCTCCATATTTCGAGACATGGCTTTATTGGCACTTCTTGTCAAAGCAGAGATCGTGTCCCCCTATTGTGGGATTCTCATCAATACGGGTATGGGTAATCCAACCGTGCCATCAGCACGGCCCCTGGGGAATAGGCGAGTTTTATGGCGAGTGGGGAGGCACTTGATATTCGATGCCTTTATAAGGAGATAAGGATTCACATCTTTCACCCACGCCTTCTCTCTTCCCACCTACCCACTCTCGAGCTCCAGCGCCCAAGTTTTCATCCTTTCTGCCTCAAGAAAGCACCCCAACCATGTCCGGAGCACAGGGAAAGTGGATGGCCTCCACCGTCAAGGAGAAGGATATCGTCCAACTTCGGGAGGCCGGATATTTGGCCAAGGAAATCGCACATCGGCTTCCTGCTAAGGGACAGATCGTCCCCACTCCGGAGCCCCATGAGAGTGTCGTGTTCATCCCTCACTTCGTCCGCGGGCTGGGATTTCCTCTCCCCCATTCATCCGCGGACTCATGTTCTACTACGGCCTGGATTTCCATGATCTGGCCCCCAATTCCTTCCTCACCATCTCGGCGTTCATCATCATGTGTGAGGCCTTCCTCCACATCCCCCCCACTTTGGATTGTGGTTAAAGACCTTCAATGTGAGGCCGAAGGTGGTGGGCGGCGAACACGCAGAATGTGGAGGCGCCATGGTGAGCACAATGTCCAATGTCCCGTGGCCCAAAGGCACCTTCGTGGAGACCGTCAAGGGGTGACAGAAGCTGTGGTTCTATGTCACTGAGCCCCGCGACGCTGCCTGGGCCACGGCTCCCGAATTCAAATATGGGGCCCCAATGCGGCTTACCTCCTGGCAAGAGAAGAGCCTGGATTTATCTTCTACGGACGAGCTGACAGCGCTCCAGACGCGCATCAGGAGCATGATAGACAAGAACGTCAAGCTCACCAATGTGATTCAGGTGATGCTAGTTTGCCGGATCCTTCCATGCCAGAACCGGGCTTGCCATCTATGGGAGTTCGATCGGCTGAGCACAAGACCCTGCGACAATTCTTCGGAACTACGCACGAAGATATCTGGAAGGTGCTCTTCAAGGCCCACAAGACATGGCCGGAGACAACCGAGGACCGTGGGCACGATCTGGCCCATCCCGCCAGTTCGGTAAGTTTTCCGTCTTTCAAGGCGTATCCCTTCTTGCTTGCTCAAGGAGGATTTCCCAACTACCTTATTTGCCTTTTCAGGGTTGGAAAAAGGAGGAGCGGATTCGTTGTTTGGCTCCGCTGCCCGAGGAACCAGCCATCTCGTTTTTGATGAAGATGTTGGTTCCGGCGCACTACGTGGCGCTGGAGAAGAAGGCCAAGGGGACCAGAGGAGGCCTCCGTCCCGAGGGTACTTCCGACATGGTGTCCGAAGACGCTGAAACTCACTCCACCTCCGAAGACAATGAGGAGGAGGAAGGGGAGGAAGAAAGCAACTTCCCCCTCCCCGAGGGGGGAAAGAAGAGGGTGACCTCCACAGATCTGTAAGCGGAGGCGTCCAAGAAGGGAAAGGCTTCGCTCGCGGATAGCTCCGAGTGGGACGTCGATAGCAGCCCAGAACAGCGCCGTCGGGATAAGCCCCTAGCCGAATCATGAGTATCCAAAGACCCTGACACATTCATATATTCGCTTCTTTACTTCATAATTTTAAAATGTCAAATCATGTACCTGTAGTCTGGCTCGTTCCGCCCTTGAGGGATCCTTGTCTTTGGGAACTTGCTGGACCCGAAGGTGATGGACAGCGGGTCCCTTCCAACGGCCTCCTCTCCCAAGGCCATGGACGACACCGAGGTGTTGTCCTGAAGGACCCCCGGCCAGGGAGAGACGCAGGAGGCTGTTAAGATGGTGCCAGAGAGCGTGACCTCGGCCGTCGGACACATGGGGGAGCAGATCCCCATGGAGACTGGCGATGGGGGGCATGTACAATTCAGCCCCCAGCCGAATACGGTCCCGGAGACCTATACGGCTTCAGAATCCGACAAGCAGCCTCCTTCATTGGAAGGAGGTGTGCCCATTCCGCCGGTGACCTCTGTCCAACCAGAGGCGCCAGATACTCTACTAGAAGCGCTGTGAAGCGCTTCCATCGTTGAGGAACACCGCGCCCTCATGGGTGCGGTGATTGAGAAGATCTAGTCCGCGAAGAGCGGACTAACCGAAGCCTGCACAAGCCTTCTAACAGGCTTTGAGGTAAGCGTTGCATTTATGTGAAAAGAAAGTTACAGTATAGAAAGTAGCCCCTAAGACTCTGTTCGGGGTTCGGAAAGAAAAGCCGAACAGAGGATCAAGTAGGTTTTCGGAGGATTCTAACCATCTGTGTCTATGTGAATAAGCAGGCATCACTGCTAGCCGCAACTTCTCATGCTGCCGAAGTCTCCGGACTGAAGCAGAGGTTGGAGCAGACTGAGGAAGAGCTCGGTCGTGCGAAAAAGCAGCTGGAGGACAATCAAGGTATTCA
The DNA here is from genome assembly GCF_056163025.1 of Triticum urartu. NCBI lineage: Eukaryota > Viridiplantae > Streptophyta > Magnoliopsida > Poales > Poaceae > Triticum > Triticum urartu. Next base: position 179,097,328 of record NC_141878.1, on the reverse strand, counting down.
ATCATTTTATGCATGTCCGGAAAGTATGAATGTTTTTGCGCTGACCACAGTGCCGTGATATTTTCGTAAGGGGCGGCGACCGAGGTGGAGGCCCTCGAGAATGCACTGGCAGAGGCCAAGGAGAGAGCGGCAAAGGAACAAGCCGCTCGTGAAAAATATGAGGCCAGGGTTAGCGAGGTCCAGCCGGAGATCCAGGATGCTGTGCAAAAATGCGAGTCCTTGGAGCACCAGAATGCGGACCAAGAGTCCGAACTCGCTAAGGCCCGCCAAAGCGTGCAAGAGGCCTGGACCGAAGCCCAAGGCACCCTCCGGGAGATCCAAGAGGCCAAGAAGATCGCGGCGGGTAAGGCTTTTATTATGCAAAGCAAGTATGTGAGCAAGAGGTATCTCTTACTGACTCGGATTTGGAGTTCTCCAGGGGCATTTGCGGATTTGCCGCGTAGTGTTTCCGACGCTGCGGAATTCTTCCGGGCCGAAGAGGGGAGGTCAATGGAGAAGCTGTTCTGGTCGCAATACCTTGCACCAGAACATCCGGTGTCCTTTAGAGACCAGCTAAAACAGTTGGTCGAGCTGCATAGGGTCGCCGAACTAGCCATGAAGGATTTAATAATCCGGCTGTGGCCTGTAGAAGCTATACCCGGCAGCTACTTCGGCCTCGTGAAGCGGCTGGTCAATGCCTGCCCTCGGCTTGACGCCATCAAGCGGTCGGTCTATATAGAAGGTGCGCGGATGGCCTTCGCCCGCGTCAATATACAATGGGCGAAGATGGACGCCATCAAGCTCGCGACTGAAGGACCGCCCGTGGGCAAGGAGCACCGCACGCCTAAGCGGTATTTGAAGATGTTCTGAAGGGATCCCTGTCGTGGCGGAGCAATGTACTAAGGAGATTATTTTTGAATGAAAATGTAGGCGCAGCCCCTAGTATCCAGACTAGGGTGCTGTAAACACCTAACCGGATAAGAACCGATTCATTGCATAATGCGGGAAAAAACTGCTAAAGATTTGAAACCTCCGAAGAGCTGACCGGCTAACGCCGCATCGTGACTGTCAGTTTTCGGCTTTCTCTACTGAGGTGCTCATCCGGGTAAACCAGGACATAATTGCAGTAGTTCTCCCTTTACTACCCTAGCCGATATAGCGGAACGTAAGATAGTAAGCATAGGAGCCGGGCAACCCAACTATTGATCAAAGACATGATTTAGAGCCAATGCATATAATGCTAAATTTGGGGTGCTGAACTATACTGTAAAAGTGTTCGGACTTGTTGCCATAGTGTGGGGCACAATAAAGCCCCTGGCGAATTACGGCGTACCAAGGTGTACGGATGCGAATTAAAATAGCGAAATAAAAAATAAAGAAGAAGCTAGTGCTACATATGTTGGGCCGCAAACTATTTCCATTATAATTTTAATTAATACGTCAAAGCGTACTTGGACAAAAAGTGCGATAAGCAACAATGGCTATTTAACATGCCAAGACCAAGGGGGAGCTGTGTACGGGTCCTGAAAATAGGTAGAATGATCGCCAAGAAGGACATCTAGAGATTCCCCCATACGTCTGTGCTACTTGTCACCTTGGTCTGTCCGTCCTTCGAAAGGACCAATTTATCGGGCCGTCAAGAGGGGCTTGTTCCCTGTGAAAAGAAACCTTAAAAAAGGATTAAAGGAAAAGTAAGCGTATGTGTGTCCTGGGAAGGTCGAGCCGTATTGTGGATCACAGTATGGTTATGCCTCCGTCTCTGCCCATGTTATTTTTAGTGCATAGTTCGGTGCATATGCCGCCAATTGGTCGGGACTGAGACGGAGGTCGAATTTCTAATCGAGCTCCTGACGAGCTGGACTGTCCTACCGCAAAGTAGTCCGGACTCGTTTGACAGTGTTCGGGAGCATGGCCGTGGAATTAAGGATCTGCTTCTGAAGGCCGCTCTGTACCGCTGTTGCCAGGGCAGCGGTGTGCTCCTCGGTACGGAGGGAGTGCTCCATGTTTCCATTGACTATTATGACACCGCATGGTCCGGGCATCTTGAGCTTGAGATAAGAATAGTGCGACACCGTGTTGGATCGGGTAAACGTGGCTCATCCAAGAAGTGCGTGATAGCCGCTGCGGAAGGGGACGATATCGAAGATTAACTCTTTGCTTTGGAAGTTGTCCAGAGATCCGAAGACGACCTCCAATGTGATTGAGCCCGAGCAGCGGGCCTCTACACCTGGTATAACTCCTTTAAAGGTAGTTTTGGTGGGCTTGATCCTTGATGGATCGATGCCCATTTTGCGCACTGTATCCTGATAGAGCAGGTTTAGGCTGCTACCGCCGTCCATGAGGACTCGTGTGAGGTGGAATCCATCAATTATTGGGTCGAGGACCAGTGTGGCTGAACTGCCATGACGGATACTGGTCGGATGGTCCCTGCGATCAAAGGTGATTGGGCATGACGACCATGGGTTGAATTTTGGGGCGACTAGCTCTATTGCATAGACGTCCTTGAGCGCATGCTTGCGCTCCCTCTTGGGGATATGGGTAGCGTATATCATGTTCAACGTTTTGAATTGAGGGGGAACTTCTTGTGTCCCCCTGTGTTCGGTGGATGGGGCTCTTCGTCGTCATACTCACTTTGCGACCCCTTCTCCTTGTCTTCGGCATTTAACTTGCCGGCCTGTTTGAAGACCCAACAACTCCGGTGAGTATGATTGGTTGGTTTATCAGGGGTGCCGTGGATCTGACATGGACGATCGAGTATGCGGTCCAGGATGGAAGGGCCTTGATTATTCCTTTTGTATGGCTTCTTCCGCTGTCTGAACTTGGAGCCACTGAATCCAGCGTTGACGGCCGTGTCCTCGGTATTATCACCGTTGCTTCGACGCTTGTGCCTGTTGCGTCGGAGCATGCCGTTGCTATTTCTAGCTTCCGAAGTGCCAGGTTTGCTTGCATTGTTATTGCTACGGGCTAGCCATGGACTTTGACTTTTCTTGGCCGAGGTGTCGGGCGAGCCATTCGTCCCGGATTCTATGTTTAAAGGCCGCTAGGCTTCGACATCCGGTCAGTCGATGATCTGGTTCTTTTTAGTTAGGAACCTAGTCCAGAATTTCCTGGCCGACTCTCCGGGCTGTTGAATTATGTGACTTAAGTCGTCGGCATCCGGAGGTCGAGCATATGTACCTTGGAAGTTGTCAACGAAGGCTTCCTCCAAGTCCTCCCAACTGCCAATGGAATTTTCGGGCAGGCTGTTCAGCCAGTGCCGGGCTGGCCCTTTGAGTTTTAGGGGGAGGTATTTGATGGCATGAAGATCATCGCCGCGGGCCATGTGAATATAGAGAATGAAGTCTTCAATCCATACCGCGGGGTCTATGGTTCCATCATATGATTCAATAGTCACGGGTTTGAACCCTTCTGGGAATTCATGTTCCATGACTTCATCAGTGAAGTAGAGAGGGTGTGCGGCGCCTCTATGTCGGGCCAGTTCGTGACGTAGTTCGGATAGAGTCCGTCTGCGGTTTTCAGCTCGGACGTAATTGTGCTTGCCATGTTCTACTTGATAGCCGTCGTCGCGCGTCGAGGCACGCCCCCATGATCCGTAGATCGATCCAGCCGGACCTGTTTTATTCTTCAGGCCCTGCCGGAGATCATACGTGTATCCCTGAGTAGTTTTGTCTCTGCCTTTACGGCAAGGTAGGGCGGGCTGGTGTTTCGGCTTGTGTTGCCGCTTTGTCCCGGCCACGTGGTGGTCGGCCAGCCGCATTGCGAGCTGATGGTACGGGCTCCAATGCCTCGTCATCGAATTGAGGTAGTAATTTATGCTTCGGGTAACTTTTGAGTGGTCGCTTGAGGCCGTATTCCTCGGCTTCCAGGACATTAGTCCATCTATCATTGAGCAGATCTTGATCAGCTTGAAGTTGTTGCTCCTTCTTTTTCAGGCTCCTTGCAGTGGGTATCAGCCGGCGCTTGAAGCGCTCCTGCTCGAGAGGCTCCTCAGGCACGATGAAATCCTCGGTGCCGAGGCTCACCTCATCCTCGGAGAGTGGAAGGTAATTACTGTCCCCCGAGTCTTCGTGTACGGCCTGTTCATCAGGGCTGACTCGCCCATCTTCCCGCTTGTCCAGTTCGGAAGTTAGCTGAACGGGGTCTTCATTGTCTCCGACATCGTTTAGAGTATTGTTTTCTCCTGTGCCGGTGTTACTGTATTTTTCACGGCGTGATTTAGAGCGGTGCCTCTATCGTTGGTGCTTTGGCTGTATCTCAGGAGGTTTGTCTTCCACTGGGTCTTCTTTGTCATCGCCGTTGATTTCTTTGGGTGTGTCCAGCATGTACACGTCGTAGGAGGAGGTGGCCGTCCAGCGCCCGGTAAATGGCGGGTTTTGGGCTTGCTCCTCTTCGGCATCGTCGTCCATACCGTCGATGTCTCTGGAGTCGTAGTCGAGCATGTCGGTTAGATCTTCAACAGTGGCAATTAAGTGGGAGGTGGGTGGGAAGCGAAATTCCCCGTCATCAGCCCCCAGTTCAAACTGAATATAATTCGGCTGTGAGTCCCCTGCCAAAGAGAGGGTTTTTAATGAGTTTAGCACATCGCCTAAAGGTGAGTGCCGGAAGATGTCCGCAGAACTAAATTCGACGACCGGCGCCTGGTAAGGCTCGTCGGACACGGATGCATGAAGTTCGGAACCAGTGACCGGAGATGAGTCCGGGGCTCCGGTGACGCACACCTCGCTCGAAGTTGGGTTTGTGTGCGGCTCCAATGCCGCTGAGTCTGTGGCTTCCATGGCGGGGTTAAGCTTCCCATCTTCGGATGGCACAAGCTGCTCCGAATCCAGGGCCAGAGCGCTTACAGGCGCAATCTCCTGTGTATGGTCCGATGACAGATTTAGGTCATGTTCATCGTGGTGGCAGGGAGCGGCTGCCATGGGCTCAAATCGGTCGAAGATCAAGTCTCTGCGGATATCAGCAATGTAGTTCAAGCTTCCAAACCTGACCCGACGGCCGGGGGCGTAGCTGTCGATCTGCTCTAGATGGCCAAGCGAGTTGGCCCGCAGTGTGAAGCCGCCGAATATGAAGATCTGGCCAGGGAGAAAAACATCCCCCTGGCAGCGTAGTTGTAGATGATGGATGGGGCCATGAAACCTTCTGACGACGGCACAACGGAACTCTCAATGAAAGCACCAATGTTGGTGTCAAAATCGGCGGATCTCGAGTAGGGGGTCCCGAACTGTTCGTCTAAGGTTGATGGTAACAGGAGACAGGGGACACGATGTTTACCCAGGTTCGTGCCCTCTTGATGGAGGTAAAACCCTACGTCCTACTTGATTAATCTTGATGAATATGGGTATTATAAGAGTTGATCTACATCGAGATCGTAATGGCTAAAACCCTAGAAGTCTAGCCTATGTGATTATTATTGTTCCTATCGACTAAACCCTCTGGTTTATATAGACACCGGAGGGGACTAGGGTTGTACAAAGTCGGTCACAGAGAAAGCAATCTTCATATCTGAACGCAAGGCTTGCCATCCACGCCAAGGAGAGTCCCATCCGGACACGGGTGAGAGTTTTCGGTCTTGTAACTTCATAGCCCATCAGTCCGGCCCATGTCCAACAGGCCGGACGCCCGAGGACCCCTTAGTCCAGGACTCCCTCGGTGCCTGCCGTGCTTGCCTTGGTCTCCAAGCGCCGGAGACGGACGATGGCCGTTGCCCAAGGCCTCCACAATAGGGCCTAGGTTGGAGATATCCATGGCGCCTTGGATCCAGCTGCGATGGTACACTACGTGGAGCTTTGGCGCACCCTACAACTTGTCACCTGATGTCTACTACACAACCTTCTTCTTGTAGACATTGTTGGGCCTCCAAGTGCAGAGGTTTGTAGGGCAGTAGCAAATTTCCCTCAAGTGGATGACCTAATGTTTATCAATCCGTGGGAGGCGTAGGATGAAGATGGTCTCTCTCAAACAACCCTGCAACCAAATAACAAAGAGTCTCTTGTGTCCCCAACACACCCGATACAATGGTAAATTGTATAGGTGCACTAGTTCAGCGAAGAGATGGTGATACAAGTGCAATATGGATGGTAGATAAAGGTTTTTTGTAATCTGAAAATATAAAAACAGCAAGGTAGCAAGGGGTAAAAGTGAGCGTAAACGGTATTGCAATGCTAGGAAACAAGGCCTAGGGTTCATACTTTCACTAGTGCAAGTTCTCTCAACAATAATAACATAATTGAATTATATAACTATCCCTCAACATGCAACAAAGAGTCAATCCAAAGTCACTAATAGCTGAGAACAAACATAGAGATTATTGTAGGGTACGAAACCACCTCAAAGTTATTATTTCTGATCGATCTATTCAAGAGTCTGTAGTAAATAACACGAGGCTATTCTTTCCGTTTGATCTACCCTAGAGTTCGTACTAGAATAACACCTTAAGATGCAAATCAACCAAAACCCTAATGTCACCTAGATACTCCAATGTCAGCTCAAGTATTCGTGGGTATGATTATACGATATACATCACCAATCTCAGATTCATCTATTCAACCAACACAAAGAACTTCAAAGAGTGCCCCAAAGTTTCTACCGAAGAGTCAAGACGAAAACGTGTGCCAACCCCTATGCATAAGTTCACGTGGTCACGGAACTCGCAACACTACAAAAAAATACACTTCCATGATGATACGTGTTTGTCACAGTAGGTCGCGTTTTCTGTCATGCATGTACATCCATGACGATTTTATGACAGAATCAAGATAGTCATACCTGTCCCGTCGTAGAATTGTTCCATGACATTACCAAAATTATCATCACGGAAATGTCCACTTCCATGATGATAAATCGCACGTCACAGAAGTGCTTTCGTCAAGGGTGACCGACACATGGCATCCACCGTAACGGAACGCCGTTAAGCTATTGGGTCGGGTTTTGGATCCGATAACCTGTTAACAGCCCCGACCAATGGGGATTTTCCACGTGTAAAATCATCATTGGCTGGAGGAGACACGTGTCAGGTCCGCATTGGCACAGATGTCACTCATCCAATGGGCGAGACGCGCCTATGATATGTTGACATGTGGACCGGCCCATCAAGTTTAAATGGGCCGGCCCAACTGAAGGCCCACAAGATTTTGTGTACCATAATGGGCCGGCCCAGCTAAAGGCCCATGAGATTTTGCGGACCATAATGGGCTGGCCCATCTAAAGGCCCACAAGATTTTGCGGGCCATAATGGGCCGGCCCAGGTAAAGGCCCACAAGATTTTTGTGTGCCATAATGGGCCAGCCCAGGTAAAGGCCCGCAAGATTCTTGCGGATCATAATGGGCCGGCCCAGCTAAAGGCCCACGAGATTTTGCCGACATTAATGGGCCGGCCCAGCTGTAGGCCCATAAGATTTTGAGGACACTAGTAGGCCGGCCCATTAACTGGCTGCCATGTTTTGGGCCAAATGCTGACCCATATTTGATCCGGTCCACTAATGGCCTGCCACGCTCCGGGCCTAATAGTGGCCCATATGAGGTCCAGCCCGTTAAAAGCCTAGCACATTCTGGGCCAAATTATGGCCCAAATCAGGTCCGGCCCTTTAAGAGGCTTTGGGCTCAATTATGGCCCATATCAGATTCGGCCCGTCAACTGGACACTATGCTTTTGGGCCCACTTGCTAAAGGCCCACTTAGTAATTCGACCTGATATTAGTTTTGGCCTGTTAAGGGCCCGTTTAACATTTCGGCCCTATATTAATTTTGGCCTGTTAAAAGCCCATCATATAGTTGGGCCTAACTACGGCCTGGTTTGCATCCGGCCTGCTCGCAGCCGATATCTGATTGGGCCAAACAAGGACTGAGACAATTTTGGCCTGTTAAAAGCCCGTGATTTGATTCGCACAATCATGGGCTGGGGTTCTTTTCGGGCTGCTGCCGGCCCGTGAGCTGTTTGGCACGTTTCAGGCCCAACCTACATCGTGATTGCATGACGACCCGATTATGTACCATAATTTTACGGTTAGGCCAGTTTACTGCGAAGACAGGATATATATATATAAAGTAAAATAACTGCAGCATCGTGAATAAGAAAAAACCTGGACTATACAATAAAGAAATTACGTCATATTACATCCACTGGGCATCAAAGTTTGCCACTATGATAATAAAGCACAAGTAGACAGCAGATTACATACACTGGGCATCAAAGATCCCCACCAGTGCAAATAAACACGCCGGCAAAATAATATACAAAACCAACAACACTTCCATAGAGTTCAAGAAAGGTTAGCCCTGCTGGGGAGCTGCAGCGCAAGCAGCTGAGCAAGATGATGAGACTGCGCTTGTTCAACACTTATATCTTCCTCATTCTGAAAGATAAACAAGCAGACAGATGACAGGTTTTGCACATAAAAGTATCAGTGCTGACAATTCATCACATCTCTTACTGACGAATAAAGTGACACAGTTTAAAATTGCATTAACACAATATGGTATTGTTCAGGTCAAGACATGGCAGGAAATGACATTGTGAAGGAGTTGGCAGCTTCACGACACCACTGGATTACAGATCAAGAACTCATAAGTATCAACGGTTAGTGTGCTGTCAATTTATACCATTTCAGATTGGCAAATAAAGAGACAGTTTGAATAATAGTAGAATGATATGACATTGTTCATAGTTAAGACATTGCAGAATATGACATTGTGCTATAGTGGGTAGGTTCACCACACCACTGGATTACAGATGAAGAACAGAAGCATACATGCAGTGCAAAAGAAGATTACTTGCTCTGTATAGTTTAATTTACATGGTATGAAGAAGGAACTTGGTTGTACAACTGAAAACTTAAATTGAGAAAGGACAAACTTTTGTTTATGAACTACATAATAAACTTTAAAAAAGCAATTTGATGCAAACACCAAAAATAAACAGTTGTTGTAGTCATGTCTAACCAAATATATACAACAAAGTTTGAAGGCTTGAGATGGACAAACTTACATTATTGGTGAAGACAGGCTCTACAAAGGCCTTGTCCATGCTGATGGGGGGCGGCAATTCAAGAAGTTTACCGCAGAATCTTCTTCAAAAGCATTGCCTTTATTCTACATTTTGTTAAGAGTAAATATAGATGTGATAATATATGAAAAAATGGAGAATATTTAAGATAAGATGAAGAGTGATGCTACATAACCAAGTAGCTATAAATGTAAGTGCAGCGATACAGGCAAAAGGTACAGCCAAGAGCAATGCACAACTAAACTTCTTCAGTACCAACCTTATGGTAAGAGTAAATATAGATCTGATGTGTAGAAAATGGAGGGCAAAGGAAAATAAGCTGCAGAGTGATGGTACATGAACAACTACCTGTCATTATAAGTACACTGATAAAGGACAACATGTACTTACAAGAACAATGCAGAGCTAAAAAAACATTGGCATTGGATATATTCTACACTAATGTAACCATTCATACATATCAGATAATTTGGAGCGAACAATTGATAAGCAAGCTATCATGCATACTCCTGTCACATAATGAACCAGGTATGTATGCAAGTACAGTGATATAGGACAACATGTACTAACAAGAGCAAAGCAGCGGGTAGCATATTTGCGATATCATGTCGTTCTTGTCAAACAGGAATTCTTCTTCGAGCAGATTTCCTACAAAAAAGATCCGTAAGGCACATGCGGAAAAGTAGAAGTTCAAATTTTCATGTGATTTCATAGACAGTACCTCATCCTGGGAACGAGACCAGTGCATAACAAGGTTTTTCCATTCAATGTGTTCTAAATTTAGCACAGGAGACTTCACCGGAAATTCGTTTATAGACTTGCCATCAAAGTGTGATTTCCTCAGGTAACACCGGTACTGTTGCAATGCTTCCTTGAAAAGCAGAAGCAAGCTTTGCTCGTCATGACTATCAAGATTGACCCTCACCTAGTTACAACAATGTAATGTAAATCATTGATGTGTTCAATCAGCAGAAAATAGGAAAATAATAACCATGAATAATAGCACTTACACGTAAGTTGGACATGAAGATGTGAAAATGGTGTTTGTCTTCGCAATAATCTTCCCATGATGGGAATATATGCACGTAGTCCCTAACAACATTGAAAGCATTGTCTTTTAAACTAGGAATAAATGGAATGGGGTTCCAATCTATAGGAATTTGCCGTCTCTGCAGTTGGGATAGGTCTTCGGCTGGTAGACTTGTTGTACTTTTTGCTGGAGTGGGATTTTTCTGTGGTACAGCTGGTGCTATGGCAAATGAAATCGGTATACCTTTTGCTGGAGTGCAGGTCCTGTGTGGTGGGGCCAGTGGTGTGACCAGTGAAGTATGGGTACAGTCTGCTGGAGTCAGTCCTACATTTTGTGTCACTGGTTGTACATCCAATATAAGTGGGGTGCTGTCTGATTTCTCCGACACCACCATGTTTTTCAAGGACTTTGCTGGTGCTCCTTCAGGTTCAGCAATAACCCTCTTCCTTTTTGATGTCTGATGCACAAGAACATCATTTGAGTGGAAAAACATGGTATGATGACAGATGGAATATGTATTGATAATGGATGGGCATGGCATCTCGACATATATGATGAGTAAACTAAGCAGATGGCAGTGCAACAAAGTAGAAGAAATGCAAGACAACATATGCAAGATACCCGCAATTAATAGAACATTGCCAAATTAGTAAAGGCACCTTGATGGGTGAACAGGACATGCCATCTGCCTTTGACTCCTCGAAGTTAGAATAGTCATTACGATCATATTCTGAACAAGAATCAACAGGTGGGGAGCATATGAGTTTCATTGCATCCAGAATGGCACTCAATGCCTTGGTGCCAATTTTGTAAGTCATTGCAGTGTTTAGCTTCAAGAGTGGACTGCTGCTAGTGCGACACAAAGCAGCTACACAGATCATAGTGTAGATATAACGGGAAAACCTTAAGCATGAGAGTAAAATCAGCAAAGTGGAACTTGTTGGAATATATGTGCTAGTATTGCCCGTATGGCTAGAAAGGCTTCGGATACCAGCTCTCTTCAAGTGAAGTTGCGGTACTGTTAATATCAGTGTAACTCTCAAAGGCGACATAGCTCCCCGCATTTCCTTGCTATTCTTATAGGATTCAAGTGGGCAAGCCACTACAAATCCTATTCCTATGTTTACAACATCCTACGAATCAAAGAGGCTCAAAGTGTCCATCACAACCGACCGTATAGACCTCTACACTGCAAATGTCCCTGCTCATCTTCAGTACAAGGAACATACTGTACTACTATCATACTCCGTCCATTCCAAAATATAAGTCTTGGTAGAGATTTCCACTATGGATCACATACAGATGTATCCAGATACATTTTAGAGTGTAGATTCACTCATTTTGCTCCGTATGTAGTCCATGGTGGAATCTATACAAAGACTTGTATTTAGGAATGGAGATAGTACATATTAAAGAAGAACGGAAGAGGAACATGGTAAAGAAGAGCAAGCAGATTTTTGATAATAAAATGTTGGTTGCGCAGTGCCCACACATGATGAACCAGAGCGCATTAAGAATGCAACTCCCAGCTGTCTCTCGACCATTTCACGCGGTTGGATGAAGATCCTACGTCTCCTAACCCTTCTTCTTCCTCGTCTCTGATTCTTCCCATACAGAACACCGCACGGGCCGCCGGCCGGACCACCGGCACCACCGCCTGTGTTCCTCCGCCACCCCACCCCCACCCCCGCCCCAACCCCCACCCGCGTCGAGTTTTCTTCATTCGACGAGGCCCCACAACCACCCGAGCCCCTTTGATCGCACCGGCGAACTCCAGCGAGCTCTAAAAAATCGAGTGACCCAATTTTGAAATTTAGTCTACTGTGATTTAACTAGTGTGGAATGTAAAAGGGGAAAACCATAAGCATTGGGAGTATAGTGTTGAGCGTGCCATGGCGGATCTGAAGGTGCAAACCGGACAAAGGCAACTTCGCAACCAAGACAAGAAATTAGAGTAAAGTAGTGGCGATCTATTTTCTTGCTGCGATAAATAAGTTGAGCAGATACGAAAGAGTACCGCCTCTCGTGCGGCGCCGTGTACACATCTGCTGAGAATTTGACGGTGCTGCGGTAGCGATGGCTGTCGGCGGCATGGAAGCAGATCTTGGAGGGTAGACGGTGGCGGCAGGGCGCGGTGGACGAGACGGTCGTAGGAGCGGCGCCAGCAAGGTGGACGACGGCGGGGATGAAGCGAGAGGACGGGATGCAAGGATCCCGGTCTGAAGCCGTGGATGAGAGAGGTTGATCTCTTGTAATGGACGGCGGCGTCGGGGTATCAGCTCCGGCATGGTGGAGGAGGACGGCGGTGGATGGGGTGGCGGACGGCGGCAGACGGAGGAGGGTGGGGTGGAGAGGGTGTTTTGGCGCCCACGGATTACGAATGGGGAAAAGGGAGGTAGAGTGGAAGGGGGGAACCATGTATTCAGGACGCGCTTGTCTCAAATGTGAGGAAATTTACAAACTTAGCCCCCGTTTCAAATTTCTACTACATCACAGCAACATTAGTCGGTTGGGGATAGGACGGTAATCTCGCATACACCGAATATTTGCCGACGAGAGTTTGTTTTTGGCGCCCTCCATGTATGAATATGAATCGGGGAGGGAGTCGATTTCGGCCGAGGGCACACTGTGTTTTGGCACCCACCGTGTATGAATCCGGGTGAGAGGCGGTTACGTCACCTTTGGGTGAAATTACAAACCTACCCCTATCGAAACCTATAGAAATCCAGCAGATAGGCTTTGCGTGGCAGGGATAGGCAGTAGTAATTTCCATCTCGCAGATTTTGGTTTTAGGCGGTTATTGCGACTTTCCCCGCTTCGTTCAAATTTTGCAGAGTGCACGTTTACCGTGCCAACTCAATTCGAATCCCGTTTGTATTCTATATTTTTTCGAGCGGGATCCATTTTCAATTGGAATTACATTCTATATACATCATTTTTTATCTATACTTTCAAAAGAACGACAAAGAATTCTGCTCCTTTATATGTATAATATGATTTACAAATACAACGATCTCGAAATCTTAAGGTTGAATTCGAAAAATTTACCATATTATGTTCTACTAAAATGTATGGATCAGTAATATCTACATATTAAATAACATAGATGTGCGTGAATTCATATGAGTATGCATGTTTGATAGATCAATTTTGGTTCGAGTATGGATTACATGTATCATCATCTCGAATTCAAATATTTGAATCCCTTTTTTGTTCACTCCTTTCACACCCATCTCTCTCGCATGCATGCTCCTTCAGGTGGCTATCACTCTCTTTTCTCCAGCTCACCCGCACGCTCACTTCATGTTTCTCCTATCCTCGCAAACATGGTCTCTCGATGTCTCCCTTGAGAAGTGTCACACTCTCCCTATCATTATACATTACACGGTTTTCATTATCTCTCACGTCTCTACTGTTCTCTGGTATCACTCGCTACCTAAGATTTCTTTTTCACCGCCACACACACAGTCTCCACTCGTCTTTCACTTTGTCTTCCTCTCTATGGGATTCTCTCACACACCCTATATGTCTCTACATATGACTCATACCATTAAAACTACTCTCTCTCTCTCTCTCTCCTGTAGACACAACATTTGTTGCGGTCTCCTTTTCGTCTCCATCCCGGACTGAAATTAGTCATTTGTTTACCGATCAGACAACCCCGACTACCGTCTCTCTTCTCTCTCTCACAGACACACACAACTCCTGCTTCCACTCCCCTTCCCGACTACCTTCTCTCTCTCACACACACAAAAAACTCTCACTTTCGCACCCCGACTCGTATTTCTCTCACAAACATTTATCGACTAGCTAGCCTCTAGATAGGTTTATACACCTGCACACTCGTGCTTCCACCATCGCATACATGTCTCTCTCCCGCTCCTTGTATCTATGTAGATTTTTCTTCCCTTCTTGAGACACGCCCTCTTGATCGTGCACGCACACACTATCGCCTCATTTTAAGTTGATACCTATTGCACACACACTCCTTGTGTCTTTGTCACACATGCACTTCATCCTCCTCCACTCTCCCTCTCTCTCACACACAGATGGGCTTTTTGCAACAACTAGCAACATGCCCGTGCGTTGCACAGAACATCAAGATGCATTTGTATGAGTAGTTTATCTTGCGGGGGAAAAGGATGAACGAGGGAAGGTGTCGGTGTCAAAACCGGCGGATTTTGGGTAGGGGGTCCCGAACTATGCGTCTAAGGCGGATGGTATCAGGAGGCAGGGAACACGATGTTTTCCCTAGGTTCGGGCCCTCTTGATGGAGGTAAAACCCTACATCCTGCTTGATTATTCTTGATAATATTAGTACAAGAGTTGATCTACCACGAGATCGGAGAGGCTAAACTCTAGAAGCTAGCCTCCGGTTTATATAGACACCGGAGGGTGCTAGGGTTACACAAGGTCAGTTACAAAGGAGGAGATATACATATCCGTATTGCCTAGCTTGCCTTCCACACCAAGTAGAGTCCCATCCGGACACGGGACGAAGTCTTCCATCTTGTATCTTCATAGTCCAACAGTTCGGCCAAAGGATATAATCCGGCTTTCCGGATACCCCCTAATCCAGGACTCCCTCAGTAGCCCCCGAACCAGGCTTCAATGATGATGAGTCCGGCGCGCAGTGTTGTCTTCGGCATTGCAAGGCGGGTTCTTCTCCAAATTTTGAACGTTTGCTAAGCAGTGTCCGGTCCCATAAATGTTGAACCTCTTGGCTTCTGCACCCAATAAGGGCTATCTTCCATGCGTTGAATGAATGCGAGGCACCACGGCATTTTTACATTCGCCCCCCTAGCCAGATAAATAAATTGTCTACTAAAGTGATGGGGATCCTTAGATCCAATCCATACCATCCTCCCCCAACGAGAATCTGTCAGAGCGTGCTTTAGAAAGATCCACTCCAGCATGGTCGAGCTCCGCAGGTCCTCCTCCCGCCCCCGTAGCCCTAAGCCCGGTGATTGGGAGAGGTGTTCAGTACCACACAGTCGATTAGTCGAACTGCAGACTGAGGGATTTCTCCCTCCGGCGTATATGGTGCCCGTTCGAGCTGGGCTCGCCACCTACAATGGCGGGGAGCAAGCGGAGAGCTTCCCCGGCCCCTCTACGGGAGAGCGGGTATGCCTTGTCCCTTACTTATTGAGGGGACTAGGATTTCCGATTCATCCGTTCCTCCACGGGCTCCTGGAGTTTTATGGCCTCCAACTGCATAATTTCACCCCTGATTCCATTTTACACATCGCCGGCTATGTTGCCCTCTCCGAGTTATTTCTGGGCTGCGAGGCTCATTTCGAGCTGTGGAAAAGGTTATTTTGCCTCGTCCCTCGCACACAGAAGGGGTCACTTTATCAAGTGGGTGGAGCCGAAATATGGCGCATCGCCGAAACCGGATACCTGTCCGGTACTCCGAAGAAGACGTCTGAAGACTGGCCTTCGGAATGGTTTTATAAGTAGGACGTCCCCCTTCCGGACCCTGTTCGGCGCGGTCTTCCTGAGTTCAGCAATGCTCCTCTGAAGAAACGCTGAAGTTGGCGCCCGCGGAGCCCCCAGGAGGACGACAACGGAGAGGTCCTCTACCTGATGAACCGGATTAAAGCACTGGCTCAATCAGGATTGACAGTAATCGAGGTTATGTCAATATGCATAATGCGGGGAGTGCAACCACTTCAATATCGAGGGCACCCCTTGTGGTGTTTTAAAGGGGAAGATGACGCCACCCGTTGCGGGCGTAAGGGTCCGGACAACGCTGCCGCCTTAGCAAAAATTCTGTCCGAATTGTTCAAGGGAGAGGAAGAGGAGTTCATCCGCCTCAAGCCACGAGATGGATTCTCCACGTACAACCCTCCAAGCTGGGTGAGTTATATCTCCTTACTCCCATTCTTCCCGCATTCTCTGTCATAGGTACTCACCTTGCCATTTTGCAGCAGGAACTACGAAGAGCCATAAGGGAGGTCAGCAGCCCATCTCCACAACCAGAGGACCCTGACCGGGCCCTCGGTCCCGGACTCGAAGAAGATCCGAACATATTCATGGAGCTGATAGACCGGTAGTTCTATCAATTAAGCCATGATGACGCCATGGTGGCCATTACGGCCGACTATCCCAGACTGCTTCCTGCGTCGCACGTAAGAAAAACCAAAAATCCCGACTCCAAAAACTAGGATCCCCTTTTAGACACTTCACCTACCATATACATATGGTGTTTTACAGGGAAGGCATCCGGGACGCCGCGCCAAACCCGCAGCAACTCGCCAACAAGAGGCACCGAGGCCGGGCAGGCCAAAAAGGAAGGCGGTCAGGACGGAGACGCCGACACAGAGGTATGACAGAAACCCCGCTCCGTGGTTGTCGTCTTTCTTGAAATGTAATGACGTCCATGTTTCTTTACCAGAAAAAACGCTCGCCAGAATATGTCCGGTGAGGCTACCGATCACGCTTCCACCAGTCGGGCTCCAGGACCAGACATAGAGGCGGAAGCCGACATGGGGTGGATGCCGGATACTCTCCCTACAGAGGATGCGGATAGGCTATCCACTACAAATTCAGAAGTAGAGAGCACCATGAATCATAGGCGCCGCCGGGCCGTACTCCGCGACGCTCGCTTCTCACCAGAGGCATTTGATGCCTTCAATTATGGAGAGGCGTACCTCCGTGCTGCTCAAGATGGTCTAGCCAGAGCCACGGACCAGTATGTAAAGGATGTACGGGTAAGTAAATCTGACGATTATATGTATCAGTAGCCCCTGAGACTTGAAGCAGTTAGCCGAACTGATTTAAGGATCATCTTATTGTGCAGGTTCTTACAGAGAAGAATAGTCGACTGTCACAGGAGCTAGAGGAATGCAAGACCCAACTTCGGGCCGCTGTTGCCGCATTGAAGGAATCAAAAAAGTCCCCAGTTGGTAACATTTCTTTTAAAGAATGATATGTACCGTATAGCATGCGGCATGGCTGCAGGTCTAACAATAGATGTTTGCAGATGAATCCGGAGAGAATCCAGAAGAGCAGCACACCGTACGACAGCTAAAGGCTGGCAAACGCGTGCTGACTGAGGTGAGGCGGGAGAAAAAAATCTCCAAGACGCCAATACCAAGCTGAGCGTGGAACTGAAAGATGTTCGAGCCCAGCTTGCGGACTCCGAGAAGGAGAATAAGCGGCTTCCACGCGGCATATTTAGTAAGTGCTTGAATGAACCCTTAATAAAGGGGCCGGCGGAGAAGCCCGCTAACAGAGTTATGTCTGTAGGTATGCTGACGGGTCGTCCCGTGGAGGAGATGCTCGGGTCTGCGGGTGAACTTCTATCCGAGCTCTCACAACTGCACGAACAAGTTCGGCAGGTGATGCAAGGCATTGCCCAGGCCTTGTGGCCATCCGTCCCCCTGTCAGAAGGCGTTGGAGAGCTTGTGGAGAAGCTTAAGGGAGTGCGGAGGCACTACCGATTATGGAAGATATCTGCCTGCCGTCAAGGTGCCAGGGAAGCCTGGGCCATGGTGAAGACGCGGTATACCAAGGCTGACCCAAATCACATGGCCGAGGTCGGACCTGTGGGGCTCGATGGGAAAGAGATCCCCGTTAGCTTAGTCTATGGGCAAGTAGAATTAGCCGCAAAATATTCCCAATAGGATTGTAGGCTAGACCGCCTGTTGGATGGTATAGAAGAGGAATTTAGTCAGTCTACATGACTATGTAATTAAAGTGACATGTATAATGCCTTCTAGCCAGATTGTAGATCATTTGTCATGGCGGACCTTTTCGCTTCAACCTCGGGACCCGATAGTCCGGAGTGTATCTGAATACCCGCTCAGTTATATAAGAACCGGGGTATGCGTGGAGACCAGGCGTAGGGGTCATTAGTGCTTGAACAGACAAGTGCCCAACTAGTTATGTTATATTACATGGGTAGTAAGAAACATCTTCCAGGGAGAATAGTTCTGTTAAGGGTTCCTTTCCCTGGGTACGCATGCCCTAAAGTGCATGTCCGGACTGCGAGAGGAAACGCGGGAAAAAACATCTGGGGGCACGTATGGAAAATAAATAAATAAAAATCATCTTTTGTTCGCCGACCGAATATTCCCTTAAGAATGCTAGCTTTCGGCTTCACCCAGTCCGAGGTACACATTCGGCTGACCCGGTAGTAACAATCGCAGAGGTGCTCCCCTTATGCCCTAGCCGAATTAACGGGAACATAGGGCATAAATACAAGAGCCAGGCAACCCAGCTTGGCCAAAACTTAAGTCATATCGATGCATATAGTGGCGAAGAAATGGTACATGCGGAAGAATAACACATGTGCGGGGCGTGAAGCCCAGATAGATAATTGAGCTTCTGTGTAAGAAGCACCCCAGGTATAATGAGCGCGGTTAGCGCATCTATAACGTGAAAGCGAGGCACAAGGTGGCCCTTGAAGGCCTAGAGAAAGAGTAAAAGAAAGAAAGAGAAAAAAGACAGATAATGTATATGCAAAAAATGGATAGAGGAAGGAGACGAACATAGAGTCCTGCGCTAGGCGTAGAATCTTCGGAGTCTGGCTGCGTTCCATGGGTTCGGCTTAAGTCTATTATTCGATGCATCCCGCAGACGGTACGCTCCACCGGTCAGAACTTGGTCAATAATGAAGGGACCTTCCCATTTGGGCTCGAGCTTGGACTTTTTCTTCTCCGGCAGGTGTAGAACTAACTCGCCAACATTATAAGTTTTGGCCCGTACTTCTCTACGTTGGTATCTGCGAGCCTGTTGCTGATAAAATGCGGAACGGGCTTTTGCCATGTCGCGCTCCTCCTCCAGGGTGTCCAGACTGTCCTGCCGATCGATCTTAGCTTCTCTTTCTTCGTACATGCGCACTCGAGGTGAGTCATGAATTATGTCGCAGGGCAAAACTGCCTCTGCGCCGTACATCATAAAGAAGGGTGTAAATCCGGTAGTGTGATTTGGCGTGGTCCGCAGCCCCTAGAGTACGGAGTCGAGCTCCTCTACCCAGTGCGTGTTAGACTCCTTTAAGGACCGCACTAATCTGGGTTTAATGCCGCTCATGATAAGACCATTTGCTCACTCAACTTGGCCGTTGGTTTGTGGGTGATAGACGGAAGCATAATCGAGCTTGATGCCCATGTTGCTGCACCAGAGTTTTACCTCGTCGGCCGTGAAGTTCGTGCCATTGTCAGTGATGATGCTGTGGGGGACGCCATAACGGTGTACAACCCCGGATATGAAGTCTATCACCGGTCTGGATTCAGCTGTTTTAACAGGTTTGGCTTCTATCGATTTGGTGAATTTATCTACCATGACCAGTAAGTATTTTTTCTTATGGGTTCCCCCTTTAAGGTGTCCAACCATGTCAAGCCCCCAGACCGCGAAAGGCCAGGTAATGGGGATTGTTTGGAGGGCGGTGGGTGGCATATGGCTTTGGTTTGCAAAAAGCTGGCAACCAGCGCAGCGTTGGACCAAGTCCTGCGCGTCTGGCCGGGCCGTCGGCCAATAAAAACCTATACGAAAGTCCTTGCTTACACAGGCCCGGGCTGCGGCGTGGTGGCCGCCGAGTCCGGCGTGAATTTCTACCAAAAGCGTCCGCCCTTCCTCTTCAGAGATGCACCTTTGAAGGACTCCGATAGGGCTTTTCTTATATAGCTCTCCCTCATGGACCCTGTAGGCTTTAGATCGCCGCACTATGCGGTGTGCCTTGTTTTGGTCCTCGGGAAGTTCTTGCCTAGTTAGGTAGGCCAGGAATGGTTCTGTCCATGGGGCGATGATGACCATTATTACGTGGGCTGAAGGTGTTATTTCGGTGGCAGAGCCTCTGATTATGTTAGAGTGTTCGATATCGGGCGTTTTGGCCGGGTCCGGACTATTGTTACCGGTGTCCCCCTCCCATACCACCGATGGCTTAGACAACCTATGCGGGCGACCGCGTCGCGTTTTGCGCCGATGCGGGCGAGGATATCCACCGCCTGATTGTTTTCCTGTGCCACATGGTGAAATTCGAGCCCCTCGAACTGAGCTGACATCTTCAGGATGACGTTTCGATAGGCCGCCATCTTCGGATCATTGGCATCAAAGACTCCATTTATTTGGGATATTGCGAGGTTCGAATCCCCACGCACCTCCAGGCGTTGAATGCAACAGGGCTTTGTATTCGGCTGCGTTGTTGGAGTCTGTATACAGTATCTGCAGTACGTACTGAATGGTATCTCTGGTTGGGGACGTCAGGACGACGCCAGACCCCAGACCGGCCAGCATTTTGGAGCCGTCGAAGTGCATGATCCAATTGGAGTATGCACCATACTCTTTATGGAGTTCGGCCCCCGTCCATTCGGCGACAAAGCCGGACAATACTTGCGATTTAATGGCTCGCCGAGGTTTGTATGTTATGTCGAACGGGAGGAGCTCAATGGCCCATTTGGCAATCCGGCCCGTGGCGTCGCGGTTGTTTATAATATCATTAAGTGGCACTTCCGAGGCTACTGTAATTGAACACTCTTGAAAGTAGTGTCGCAACTTCCGGGATGCCATGAATACTGCATAGGCTATCTTTTGATAATGTGGGTACCATGATTTGGATGGAGTGAGGACAGTGGATACATAGTATACCGGCTTTTGAAGAGGGAATTTATGTCCGTCAGCTTCTCGTTCGACGACGAGCACTGCACTTACAACTTGATGAGTTGCCGCAATGTACAACAGCATTGGTTCGCTGATGTTTGGCGCAGCCAGGATTGGGTTGGTTGCCAGTATGGCTTTTATTTCTGCCAATCCGGCTGTGGCAGCGTCCGTCCACTCGAAGTGTTCGGTGCGCCGAAGGAGGCGATAAAGGGGTAATTCCTTTTCTCCTGAGCGGGAGATAAAGCGGCTTAGAGCCACCACACATCCAGTTAGTTTCTGGATTTGTTTGAGGTCTGTTGGGATAGCCAACTGTGATAGAGCTCGGATTTTGGCCGGATTAGCTTCAATTCCTCTACTGGAGACAATGAAGCCCAGGAGCTTTCGGTTGGTACGCCGAAAACGCATTTTTCCGGATTGAGCTTGATGTCGTATGTTTGGATGTTGTCGAATGTGAGCCTCAAGTCTTCTATTAGAGAGTCGACGTGTTTGGTTTTAACAACCACATCATCTATGTATGCCTCTACTGTTTTGCCAATCTGTTTCTCCAGACATGTCTGGATCATGCGCTGATATGTTGCGCCGGCGTTTTTGAGCCCAAAAGGCATTGTGTTGAAACAGAAAGGGCCGTATGGTGTGATAAATGCCGTTGCGGCTTGGTCGGACTCCGCCATCTTGATTTTGTGGTAGCCGGAGTATGCATCGAGGAAACACAATGACTCGTGTCCTGCGATAGCATCGATAATTTGACCGATGCGGGGGAGGTTGAAGGGATCCTTTGGGCAAGCCTTGTTGAGGTCCTTGAAATCGACACATAGGCGCCAGGATTTGTCCTTCTTTGGTACCATCACCAGGTCTGCTAGCCAGTCCAGGTGTTTTATTTCTCTAATGAACTCGGCCTCCAATAACTTGGCTAGTTCCTCTCCCATAGCATGTCTCTTAGGTTCAGAGAAAAGCCGAAGAGCCTGCTTGACCGGCTTGAATCCCTTTAGGATATTGCGGTTGTGCTCGGCCAGCCTACATGGGATTCCTGGCATGTCTGAGGCGTGCCAGGCGAATATGTCCCAATTATCGTGCAGGAACTCTCGTAGTGCGGCATCCACAGCGGGGTTTAACTGTGCCCCGATGGAGGCTGTTTTTGTACGGTCCATTGGGTGGACTTGGAATTTGACTATTTCGTCCGCTTGTTTAAAAGAGGTGGACTTGGATCTCTTGTCAACTATTACGTCGTCCCTGTCCACCGTTGAGCGTAGCACAGTTAATTCCTCGGCCGAGAGGGCTTCGGATAATGCCTCGAGGTCCAATGCAGCTGTTTTGTTTTCGGCGAGGAGTGCTATGTTCGGATCACTAGCGAGAGTGATGATTCCGTTGGGCCCGGGCATTATGAGCTTCATGTACCCATAATGGGGTATGGCTTGGAAGATCGTGAACACCTCCCATCCTAAAAGGGCGTGGTATCCACTACTGAACGGGGCCACTTGGAATATAATTTCTTCGGACCTATAGTTCTCCGGCATGCCGAATACCAAATCTAGTGTGATTTTCCCAGCACAGCGTGCTTCCCTACTGGGGATGATTCCTCCGAAGGTTGTGCTGCTTTGCTCAATGCGGTTCCAGTCTATTTCCATTTTTTGAAGAGTTTCCTCATAGATGAGGTTTAATCCACTGCCGTCGTCCATGAGTACTTTGGTGAGTCGAAAGCCGTCCACAATTGGATTAAGGACCAGTGCAGCTGGTGCTCGGGCAGTTCGGAATTTAGGTTCGTCACTGGCATTGAAGGTAATAGCCGTGTCACTCCATGGATTCATTTTTGCTACGTGGCAGATTTCGGCGAGGCTGCGGAGTGTTCGCTTGCGCCTATTATTTGATGCGAAGGTTTCAAAAACTGTTAATACCGTATTGTTATCCACGGGATGGTGCTCTGTGGCATTTGGGATAAGAAGATCCTCACCACTTTTGGCCACCTGCCGGAGTATCCAACATGCTCTAAGGCTGTGCGTTGGTATGGTATCCGCTGTGCTATGAATTTTGCAGGGTCCGTTAAGCCATCCCTCCAATACGGTTCCATGCCCTGTAGAGGGTTTTTGTTTCTTTGTAACAAACTCGGGTGTCTTATGATAGTGCACCCTTTTACTTCGGACTGGGTGTATATTCTTAGCCGGATTATCCCAAAATTTCGTTTTGGTTTTCCAGGCGCTTTCCATCGCACAGTTCTTTCGTACTATGGACGCCAAGTCAGCGAAGCGTGATATGTCACGGCGACTTAAGGCGTTAAGGATTCCCTTGTCCATGCAATTATTGCAGAAAAATGAGTCTGCGTCTTCCTCGCGACAGTCCTTAACCTTGTTCATCACAAGGAGGAATCTAGCCCAATAATGATGTACTGTTTCATGGGGCTCTTGCCTGATGTGGGAAAGATCGTTTATGTCTACGTGGGTGGGTGGAATTGAGTCCGAACCCCTACCCAATCTGAGACCCAGGGGCCGAGGTGTTTCCAATATTGGAATTTCGGGTTCCGGTATGTTGCCCGATAAGTCTGGCCCATTGCCTGACTCTAGGTTCAGGGCCCGGGTGGTGTTCTCCCATAAACGGGTATCCGGCTCGGAGAGCTCAGGAATCCGAACATAGTTAGTCCTCAAGATAGAATAGGAATCGCCGCATTGTTCCTCCACCACCGCAACATGGTGGGTGACCGGTGGAGAGTTAATCTCCCTTTGATCGGGTTTAAGCCCAATCCGATCATAGTCTGTAGCGACTCCCAAGGCGGTAATGCGATCCAAGAGCTCGTTGAGGGAAGAGAGATCCATTGGATCCATCTGCTCGGTGAATTCCGAGCCGACGTGGAGGTTGTTTTCGATGACCCGAGAAGTCATCGTCGGGGTAGCAGCCGAACGGGCGGTCATGATGAAACTGCCTTGCCGGAGAGTTTGGCCGACAGCTAGGGCTCCCCCGGCGGTGATGTTGTTCTTAACAACAAGACGAGGCATCCTTCCTTATGGTGACGGCACAGAGGACCTCTCAATGAAAGCACCAATGTCGGTGTCAAAACCAGCGGATCTCGGGTAGGGGGTCCCGAACTGTGCGTCTAAGGCGGATGGTAACAGGAGGCAGGGAACACGATGTTTTACCCAGGTTCGGGCCCTCTTGATGGAGGTAAAACCCTACGTCCTGCTTGATTATTCTTGATAATATGAGTAGTACAAGAGTTGATCTACCACGAGATCGGAGAGGCTAAACCCTAGAAGCTAGCCTATGGTATGATTGTATGTTTTCCTATGGACTAAAACCCTCCGGTTTATATAGACACCGGAGGGGGCTAGGGTTACACAAGGCCAGTTACAAAAGAGGAGATATACATATCCGTATTGCCTAGCTTGCCTTCCATGCCAAGTAGAGTCCCATCCGGACAAAGGACGAAGTCTTCCATCTTGTACCTTCATAGTCCAACAGTCCGGCCAAAGGATATAATCCGGCTGTCCGGATACCCCCTAATCCAGGACCCCCTCAGAAGGCCTTATTTGCAAATGTGTAGAGGGGTGTGGGTATCTTTTTGCAAAATTGCCATAGTTCCCTTCCTATCCGTGAGATATAGATCGGACAGCCTATATTGCAGGATGGCAGGCACACGATCATCACCGACAATGCTTTTTAGAAGAGTAGGGATAAAAAATAGAGTTGGTGATGATGGTGGGCCTGCCATCCTGCAATGTAGGTCGTCCGATTTATATCTGACGGATAGGAAGAAAAATATGGCAATTTACCCGCACTCTTCACCACATTTGCAGATAAGGCCTTCCCTTGTTCATCCTTTTCTCCCACAATATCTTGATGTTCCGTGCAACGCACGAGCATCTTGCTAGTAAGAGTAGAAATTAAACATATACCACTTCTCGAACTTGAAACCAACAACATTCCTCCCTTATCTCATCAAAACCGCGAAAGGATTATATTTTGAGTTAAACATAACGTATTTTTAGTGATATACGTATTTCAAAACTAGACTTTTTCTATCAATTCAGTGAATATGTATTAATCTACTTTGATCGTGTGGCAACGCATTGGCACATTGCTAGTAGTTATTATAATTTTTTGGACACCAGACAAACGGTGGAGTTCATATACAAAGAGAAGAGGCGCACGCACGCAGTCGGCCTCTCGCTGTCTCGCACACATGAGTGTTACATATAGGCGACGTTAACAAATAAACCCTAAAACCCTAGGTGCACGATTGCTGCATTCGCGGGTACCGGGTACGTGGTGGAGCACCTTTGTATGAATAGTCAGCTCATGTGATAATTTGATCCGTAGGAGTTGATGGTCGGGACCACATGTGAACGACTTGGAGCGCGGTGGCTCGCTAGTTGCCACAGATCGAGTAGCCACGTTAAAAATATCATTTTTAGCGGGGTTAATTTAATCTGCATGCATGACTCTCCTCACCCCACGCTTGTCCAATCCGTTGTGACCAGCAATATTTCCACCCCTTCGCTCCCTGTTAATTTACTCCAACAAATATGCCCAGGTAGTTGTTACTTAACTTCAGGTGCATTGGGTCACTGACATATGGGCCCAACAGGGGTCTGGCCCACATGTCAGTGACGCAACTGGACCTACAGTTAAGTCAGTGCAGCTCAGTCCATATCTTATGTAGGTGTGCCATTGCTCGCTATAAATATTGCGCTCCCACAACATCACTATCTCCTCCCCCTCACGTTCACGTTCATCGCTATCTCCTCACCCTCCCTCTCACGTCGACCACCATGGCATCGCCCCTCCCAAGCCCTAGGAGCCCCTCACTGCACCCCGCGGATGGTCACGCGTCGCCGTTCCGTTCCTCGCTGCCACTAGTCGAGGAGGACGCGTCGGTGTTCCGCTCCCTGCCGCTACGCGACGCGTCGACGTTCCGTTCCTCGGCGCCACTAGTCGAGGAGGACGCGTCGGCATTCCGCTCCTCGCCGCCACTAGTCGAGGAGGATGCATCAGCGTTCCGCTCCTCGCCATGACGCGTCGAGGTGGACGCGTCGGCGTTCCCAATCTCACCAGCACGCGCGCCGGAGGACGCGTCGGCTCCCCGCTACCAGGAGAATGCCGCGCCGCCCGCCGAGCCCCTCAGCCTTGAGGAGCTTTGGAAAGAAATGGATGTCGCCTTGTGGGAGGCTTTGCCTCTAGCAGAGCGCGTCAAAATAGAGGCGAAGAAGAAAGCCGAGGAAGAGAAGCGCACCGCGGAACAAGCTGCCTGGGAGGCCTATGTCGCGTCCGAGAGAGTCAGACAATTGGCTCTTTGGCAGAAGGCTCGTGCGAGGGCCGTGAGGGTTGCGGAGGACGCCCGTCCCGATGCCCTAAGTGCAGTCGGGCCCAAGTGCCTCATCTATGCTTGGCGGTACATGGACTGGGTGCACGCTTCCAGCGAGGAGGAGTACCTGTTGGCGCCGGATCACCACACCGGTGAGATCACACTCGCCCGCCGGCAAGCCGCCAATCAGCACCTCGCGAGTTGCGAGGCTGAGGAAGAGGCGTTGTGTCGGCGCGATGGGAAACGGCCGCGCACCAGGGCACTCGTGGAGCGCCGCAAGCGCTCCTGCGAGCGCCATGGCTTTTAGGAGGAGTATAATTTTTGTTTCGTCAGGTGATCTCATTAGTTTTGGGATGCAAATGATAAATCCCGAACGTTCAGGAATTTTTAGCGTCCATAATTAAGTATGTAAAAGGGAAAGTTTGGAAACCTTGTGTATTCGTACGCATTTGGCAAGTACGTGCATATAGCACAAAATTTACTATATACTATCGCACTACACGTCTCTCTCGATATATGCTTGTAGACTGTGCTACTCCCTCCGTCCAGGTCAATAAGTCATCTTTGGTTGTGCACCGTGACCAAGAAGGAGGGAAGACTTATACACCTAGACGGAGGGAGTACTACTATTGCATGTCCCCTTTTATAAGGCCCCGCGTTGGAAAGGTGCATGCATGCAACCATTTCATTGGTTGTATTGAAAGCTATTGTTGTTGGTGCCATGGCTGAAAAGTTAATACACTTCATGTGTGCTTTTTAATTGGCTGCATGCATGTGAGAGAGTGCATTGGGCGTGGAATGGAAGAATTAATGTGAGCAAATTACTATGTGTCTTGGTCTAAGAGAAGTTGTCTTTAGGCCTAATAAACCCGGACGGAGGGAGTACGTGCAAATGCACGTTTTAACATTATGATGCGGTTTTTGTAAAAGTAGAAAAACAGCACTAGTCAAGCTTGTGAAACGATTCAATGCAAAACAAATGCAAAAATGCTTGTTTGATTGTTTACTTTTAGCTTCCTCCTCTATGGTTATTTCTCTGTCGTACTTTGTATGGAGTATCTCACTGGTCGGAAAAGCATGCAAATTCCCAAACCGCTTCCTACACCCTGTGCCGAATTTTTTGCCTAACAAGTTGTGCCGTGCAATTGGAATTCCAACTTGAGTACTACTACTAGTAGGAGTACCAGGGGCCAGTTCTTTTAGGCTTCTAGATTAGTAATCCCATAACTACTACCTCCGTCCTGGTTTATTGGTCCCCATTGTAATCTGTGTCAAATTTTGATCATAAATTTAACTAATGAAATGTTAGTGCATGTCACATGCACTACTCCATCTGTCTAGGTGAGTAAGTGATCTTAGGCTATGCACCGTGACCAAGGAGGAGGAGAAAACGAGAAACGTTAATGTTTATTTGCTAATTAATAGTATTGCATGCAATGAACTAACCACTGCATGTTGTGTTTGATATCTCAAGTCATTAAAATCATGCACACTATTTATCTCTTATTGGTTCATATGTCAAGAAACAAGAAACGAGGTAGAAGTTAATGCACCACGCCTAAGTGTTTTGGGATTATTTGGTTTTCGTAAGATGACTTACACACCTAGACAGAGGGATTACAATGGTGAGGAATAAACCAGTTAAATCTTTGGTCAAAATTTAGCACAAATTACAATGGTGAGGAATAAACCAGGACAGTGTAGTAGTTTAGAAGCCCAAATAAATGAGTAGTACTCTCCACTGTGACTAGTCTTGTGGGAAAAGCTGGGGAAGCCGCCAAAAGAACTGGCCCTAGGAGTAGTAGCTAGGGATCGAGTGTGCGGGATGAACCGGAGAAAGTAAATGCAGAGAGATGAAATGCAAAAAAGACGGAGGGATGTGATGGTTGCTTGTCCGTTTATTTTACCAGGCCACTTATTGCTGGGAGTGGTTGGGTTTTGTGATATGACGGCTTTACTGCCGCACCACGAGCGGGGTGAGAGGTGAGACTCCCGTGCAGCACTGCCCTCTACACTTGTACTACATCGGTCGTGGTTTATTAGTCCCCCATTGAATTTGACTGAAGATTTAACTGACAAAATGTTAGTGCATGTCAACAAAAACTATATTGTTGGATTCGTATTTGAACATAGTTTTGACTGATATAATTTTAGGTGACATGCATCAGCATTTATCGTACTATATATAATGGTAGTTCAATTTTTGGTCGTACTAATCTATAGTAGTAAGGTGCCCAAAACTTGCATCCAAAACTTGTGAAGAAATAACACTTATTGTGCTTTGCAAGAAATGATCTTTAAGAATTAGTTTTTGAGTATCGATTGTTATACATGTTGGCTACAGATGACATGGCACTTTCTTATAGTCAACAGTTGGCTATACTATTAAGTAATATTAACCATGCCCTTATACACCTAGACAGAGGGATTAAATCAGGATGACTTGCAAGCGGGCAGAGGAGATGTAAGAAATGGTTCATCGTAAGTCTTTCACCAGTACTGTAGTAAAAATTCATACATGGAAGATTCTAGACTAAACCATAAACGGATACACTTTTATTCATGCGCGATACTCCAATAGAGCAAGATCCTGCATGGAAGTCTCCACATGCTTAGACAGCGGATTACATTGAGCGAAGACTAATGATCAACATTTAACTTGATAATGCGTATGTCCAGGTGAACCTCCTTGGAGTCCCCGTGCACAGCGTTGGCGGGTAAAGGATGCCATGGGTTTTCCATGTCCACATTGGCGGGATAGTCCCAGCTCCCCAGAGTCCAAGTCCGTTCGATGAGGCCGGTGTCACCGCCCACGCGACCCGGAGGGGTAGTAACACTGACCACGCACCCGTACATCGGCCTCATGTCATTGTCAGCGTCAGCGGCGTTGCCCCTAACGCACATTACAGAGATGGGGCGGCAGCCTGCGCGGGCCTCGTCGGTGCCCACGATCAAGAGGAAGACACTGCCGTCCTCCTCCGAGACTAGCAGGCGGCGGTGATCCTCCAGCGACTCCGACATGGTGAACGGGTAGCATGTCTCGTACTTGATGTTCTCCGCCAAGGGCCAGCAGTGACCGCTGCACGCATCCGTGAGGTGATGCACCATGTCCGCCGGCGAGCCACAAAACGGCATCGGGCACTCATAGCAGTGGATGAAGGACTCCTTGGAGGCATCGACCAGGCCGTCCATGAAACGGGAGTGGCTGTAGGGGACGTTGCGCCAGTTGAATATATGAGCAAGTTACTACGAGATTTAATCCGAATAAGCACAAAATAAATCATGAATTCTAGCACGATTTCGCAACAGGAAGGACAGAAACACATACGGTGCAACGGGAGCAGCACCGTTGGCGTTGAGGTTGTCGCCCATGTCCAAACACCACGTAGACACGGTCTTTGAGCACGGTTCACAGTCGTTCCATGCTCGGGCATTGAAGTTTGTAACTATTTTAGATTAGAATATACTACTCCTCCGGTGCTAGTAGTAGAGCAGAGTCCTACTCTACTACTCTACTCAAGCAAGTTAGGGCATAGCACTTTGGGAGTACCAGTACTGTGATCACTCAAGCAAGTTGTCTGGCATCGACATGACCCTACGCTGCTGGTATGTGTCTCGTAAGTCAAGCAGCATGTTGTAGTCATCATCGCCTGTCCACTTCCCGCAGCACATATTCGCTTCTCCATCTTTGTCCGCACATAATCTCGTCCAATCTTCCATCCCCGTAAGGCGCCTCCCCCCTCATCCGAAACCCAAGCACTAACAATGGCAGAACCAAGCAGCGTCCGCTGAAAGAGTGGCTGGAATTTGCTCCCCACAGAGGTAATCAAGCTCATTGTTTCACGTGTGGACAATGTCAGTACCATGCCGCTCACCGCGTGCTCATCGGGGCTGTACCGTTTACTCAAAGCCCTTAGGCCGGAGCTTTTTAAGCCAGCTCCTTGCTTGCTGATGCCGCCTGATCTTCAGAAACGGCGTGTCACACAGCATAATGATCGTAGGGTGGCGAGCATCAACCCCCTTGACTGCGATCGGATCCCCGTCAGCATCAACTACATTAACGGTATGTATTGGGTCGGCATGAACACGTCTTGGATGGTGCTCGTCGACGGTCGCGGTAGCTGGATTCTCGTGGAGGTCTTCACTCTTCTGGCATGTTTACTGCTTCTGTTGCACCCCCAGCCCTGGTTGCTGCTGCTGCTGTTTTCAATGTACAATCAGTAGTATATTTCGTCTGTTGTTTGAATAAATGTGTTGTTAGAACGACAAACACAATGTTTTGGAAGTCGTTGCACGTTTCGATCCTTTAGTGCCTCGTACCGTACGTAGCGCATACTATTTTTCGTATGGAACACATTTTCCACTTGTTGATAACATGCAACCCACTGGTGAAGGCCCAATAGAGAAGCCCATAATTAACTGGAAGGGAGGCTCTCACATGAATCCGGCCCAGGTACATGCTCATGGTCCCCTAAACATAAATAAGTAAATAAATAAATAAATAAAGCTAAATGCTCATGCACCAGTTCTTTAGGAAAATAGGTAGCCCAGTATTTCTTTTTGAAGAATACCCAAGCTAGGCCTATTTGTTTTCTCTGAATTACTGGGCTGCAAATCTTTCAAGATGAGGAGGGATGCATTCCGACCTGGCTTAAGAGTATGGTCAATGTCTGTTAAAAGTAATATCAAAAGGGGTTGAAAATTCCAAAAAATTTATAGCAAATGGGATATAAGTTTCTTTTTTGTTTTTGTTCTTCACTGATATCTTATACGTATTTCATTGGATTTAACATGACATAGTACTAATTTATTTTTCAATTTGTTTTAGTATGGCTATTAATTTTTGGATTAAGAATATTTCGTTCCCCAGCAAAAATTTGCGATTTTTTTCAAAATTTCCCACATATTAAGTTAATTTCTTGACCCTGGTACTGACCAGAAAATGGTCAACAATTCTAAAAATGGAAAACGGGCTGCAATAAATTCCATATGAATTAGAAAATGAGTAAAAATTATAAAAATAATAGCAAATGGGCTGTACACGCCACAGATTTCGAGGCTGACTTGTTTACGCAAGGCTTTGTCAGTGAACACGCAATTCTAGCAGCAGTGACTGTTGGATGTCCAGCCAACGGCCGACGTGCTTCTTCAATCTCTAATCTTCCTGCTCCAGCCGCCTAAACTAGCGCTGGCGGGACTGCCTCTCCCTCCTCTTGTGGCCCGCTGTGATGCCGTGCAGGCTTCCCCGGCCTACCCTACTCCCTCCACTGGCCTGGCCGCACGCAATCAACTGCCTCGTTATTACGCGAAAAAAATGATTCCTCCCACTGACATCTGGGGCGCACCGGTTGGGAGGCTGACCCGTGGGCCTACTAAGTTGACGTGTATGCATGGCTTGTCAACTTAATCAACAAACGATTCTAGCAGCAGTAACCATTCAATTTGAATCGAACGATCATGCTGCTTCTTCAATCGCTGCTCTTCTTGCACTAGCCGCCCAAACCAGCGCCGGGGAGAACGCATGCTCCTGCCTCCAATGGCCGGCTATGCTGCCGTTGAGGCCTCATCGCCCCCTACTACTCCCACCGCTAGCGAGGCCCTGCGGCGACGGCAGCCTCACACCGCAGCCGAACCAGTGAACCCTCATACTCCTCTCTGCGTGGGCATCCACTGCCACGTCTTCCCTGGCTCCAAGTGGTCCCCTTCCTAGGCCTCGCAATCGTCCACCTCCTTGGTGCTCTCGACGCGGCATGGTCAACGTGGTCACCGACATTCCATTGGAAGAGTACTGTACGTGGAGAGGCTGACAGCCGGGTCCACGGCCACAGCCCAGTTTTTTTGTGATTTGCCAAGTAAGTCGCTTTGTCAGGCCTGTTGGGCTGCAAATCTTTCAAGACGAGGAGAGCTTTCATTCGGCTGGCCGAGAAAATGGCCCATTAGTAATGAGAAATGGGTTGTACATTTTTAAAACACATCAAACCGACAATTAGTTTCAAATATCTTTTTTTTCATTTCGAGATTTTAAATTACATTAATTTTTATGCGTGGAGAATTTATTGGATTTTATATTGATATACATTTATTTTTCAAATCAGTTTGAATGTGAGTCGAAATTTCGGGATTAAAAACAGTTCGGACTGCACCGAAATATGCAAAATTTCGTATAATTTTTTAACCGTGGCCACAATATGGGCTATAATGCTAACAAAAAGAATATGGGCTCCGAAAAAACCTTAATAATTAGCAAATGGGCTGTAAATTATTAGAAATAATGGCAGATGGGTTGTATGCTGTTTTCCACAGATTTGAGGCTTTCCTAAAAAAAAGGTTGATGCACAAGCAATGGCTATTGGATGGCCATCCAACGGCCATCGTGCTTCTTCAATCTCTGCTCTTCCTGCTCCAGCCGCACAAACAAGCGCCGGCGGGACTACCTGCTCCCTCCTCCCCGCGGCCGGCTCTGCTGCTGCGCAGGCCTCACTGCCCCACTGTACTCCCATCGCTGGCCTAGCCATCCCTCTACTCACCCACACATGCTGTTATTCTCCGGCGACGACAGACGAACCAGTAAACCCTCGTACAGTCGTACTCCCCTCCGTGTGGGAAACAACTGCCGAGTCTTCCCAGCCTCCGTGTCGTTCCCTTCCTAGGCCTCGCCGTCGTCCACTGCCCTGGTGCTCTCGGCGCGGCCTGGTCAACATGGTCACCGACCGACATGCATCTGAAGTGGATTGTACGTGGAGAGGCCGACAGCTGGGTCCACGGCCGCACGCAAGGAAATGCCTCCTTATTACGCGCAAAATAATGATTCCTCCACCTAACATCAGGGACCCACCGAAAGGGCCTTTGTATTTCGCGAAAAAAACATTACCGCCGCTGACAGCTAGGACCCACCAGCTATATCTTCGCACACAAGGAAGTGCCTCCTTATTACGCACAAAAAAATGAATACTCCCCCTGTTAGGTGGGACCCAGTATAGTGGCAGGCTGACTTGTGCGCCTACTAAGTTAACGGGGACGGACGGCTTTGTCAACTTAGTCAATATGCACGATTCGAGCTCCAATGACCGTACGATGTCCATCCAACGGCCGTAGTGCTTCTTCAACCTCTGCTCTTCTTGCTCCAGCCGCCCAAACCAGCGCCGGTCATGCCTCGTGCTCCTGCCTCCCGTGGCCGGCTGCGATGCGGCGGAGGCCTCACCGCCCCCTACTACTCCCACCGCTGGCCAGGCCATCCCTCTACTCACCCACACCCCCTCTTATTCTGCGGCGACGGCAGCCTCACACCGCAGCGAACCAGTGAACCCTCATACTCCTCTACGCGTGGGCATCCACTGCCGCGTCTTCCCCGGCTCCGCGTCGTCCCCTTCCTAGGCCTCGCCGTCGTCCACCGCCCTGGTGCTCTCGGCGCGGTGTGGTCAACGTGGTCAAGGAACGGCTTCCATCGGACGTGGACTGTAAGTGGAGAGGCTGACAGCTAGGTCCACGGTCGCAGCAAGGAAGTGCCTCCTTATTACGTGCAAAATAATTATTCCTCCACCTGACAGTGGGGACCCACCGGACGGGCCACCGTATTTCGTGAAAAAAACGTTCCCCCCCTGACTGCTGGGACCCACCAGCTACATCTTCGCACGCAAGGAAGTGCCTGACAGTCGGGACCCACCTGCTCGAAGCGTACATAGCGTTGTCATTCTGGTCGCGAACGTGTACGTACATATATACTGGTGGATGTAGAGGCGTTCATGTGTCGTAGTAGAGGCGCGCACGTAGCATGTACATGTACATACAGCGGCCAGGGTGCAAGAAAGAAAATACGGCCACGTATGTGTACATACGGGGGGTCTCGAACACCTACTCACGCATACATATAGCCAGGGCTCGTGTACATGGCTGGGTCGGAACGGAGAAACAGCGTCGTCGTCATGTTCATGGGAAGACAACGGAATGCTTCATGTTCATGGGGAGGCAACGGAATGCTCGTGTTCATGGGGATGTAACGGATGCGTCGTGTTCATCGGGAGGCAACGGAACGCGTGGGAGCCAACCGGCTGGGTCGGAACTGAATGCGTGGTCGTGTTCATCGGGAGGGCTTGGACGGAACAGGCGATGGAAACGAGGCCTGGCGTACCGCAGAACGGAGGAAACGGCCTTGTGTTCGACCGGCCACATTCGAAATGGGGTCCTGTTCATCGGGAGGGGTCTGGCGTACCGCAAAACGGAGGAAACGAACCTCCTACGGTCGAAACGAGGGTCCTGTTCATCGGGAGGGGTGTGGCGTACCGCAAAACGGGACTCCACGGGATACTGTTCATCTCCACCGTCGACCTCCTCCAGCCTCCACGGGCTACCTCGACCTCCTCCAGCCTCCACGGGCTCCTGTTCATCTAGCCTCCACCGCGCGCAATTCCACCGGCTACTGTTCAACCACCCCTCCACCGTCTACTATTCATCCAGCCCTCCACACCACGGGGTCCTGTTCAACCACCCTCCATGGGCACCCCTCCACCGTCTATTGTTCATCCAGCCCTCCACCACACCACGGGGTCCTTTTCATCCAGAGGAAACTCCACCGCTCACTGTTCATCCAACCCCCCCTTCGCAAAGCTCACTGTTCATCCAAACGATCGGCTTCAGTTAGCAACAGTAGCGAAGGAATCGCTCGATCGGGTTCAGTTAACAGCCATCGATCGATCGCTCGGGTTCAGTAATGCGTAGCCTGCAGTGCAATCGCTCGGGTTCAGTTAGAGCCGAACGCCTCGCTCGGGTTCAGTTAGAGCCAATCCCTCGCACACAAA
The DNA here is from genome assembly GCF_056163025.1 of Triticum urartu. NCBI lineage: Eukaryota > Viridiplantae > Streptophyta > Magnoliopsida > Poales > Poaceae > Triticum > Triticum urartu. Next base: position 179,062,634 of record NC_141878.1, on the reverse strand, counting down.
TGCATACGTGTACGAGAGAAACGCGCATCGCTCGGCCCCCGACCTCCCACCGTAACCAGGAACTCCCCGAAATTTCCTCCCCCTCGCTTCTACCATGGTTTTTTCCGTCATGGACGGCCCAAAGAATGTCATGCAGCTGCATCTCCGGCCCGCCCAGGATGAGAAGCCCATTTTCTGTCATGATTTTTTGTCATAGAAGTAGGAGCCCACCACATCTATGATGATACCGGGTTTTGTCACAGTTATCGTCATAGAAGTGTCATATGTATGACAGAAAAAAATTTCGTTCAGCCCAAAATGTCATAGATGTGTCTTTTTTTTCTAGTGCAAGTTGATCACCAAAACATACATCAAGTGGATCACGTGATATCCCATTGTCACCACAAATAAGCATATGCAAGACATACATCAAGTGTTCTAAAATCCTTAAAGACTCAATCCGATAAGATAACTTCAAAGGGAAAACTCAATCCATTACAATAGAGTAGAGGGGGATAAACATCATAAGATCCAACTATAATAGCAAAGCTCGCGATACATCAAGATTGTTCCGAATCAAGAACACGAGAGAGAGAGAGAGAGAGAGAGAGAGAGATCAAACACATAGCTCTTGGTACATACCCTTAGCCCCGAGGGTGAACTACTCCCTCCTCTTCATGGAGAGCGCCGAGATGATGAAGATGGCCACCGAAGAGGGATTCCCCCCCCCCTCTGGCAGGGTGCCGGAACAGGTCTAGATTGGTTTTCGGTGGCTATAGAAGCTTGCGGCGGCGGAACTCCCGATCTAGGTTTCTTTTTGGAAGTTTCAGTATATATAAAAGGTTTTGGCATCGAGAAAAAGTCAGGGGGGTCTCCGGGATGTCTACGAGGTAGGGAGGCGCGCCCCCACCCTCGTGGGCAGCCCGGGACTCTTCTGGCCCAACTCTTTTACTCCATGCCCTTCTTCTGGTCCAAAAATAAGTTCCGTGAAGTTTCAGGTCAATTGGACTCCGTTTGGTTTTCCTTTTCGGCGAAACTCAAAAACAAGGTGTTGAGTATGTTATTTGTGCATGTATATTGACTAGGCCCACCTCTCTAGTTTGTTGTATAGAGGTAGAGGTCCCACCTTGTACTTATATATACCGTGCACATCGCACCCAATACATATGTCATGAAATTCATACATCTACATGGTATCAGTTTTTTAGGTTTAGGTTTTTACCCTAGCTTCCGCTGCCTCCGCCGCGCTCCTCCGTGCCGCCGCCGCTGCTACCCGCCTGTCCCGAGCCGCTTGCTAGCACCCGCTCCCTTACCGCCCACACTCGCGCGAACTGCTAGCCCGGCTGCTCGCTCACCCGCGCGATTGCCCGCTCCCGCTCGCGCACACAGCCAACCAGGTTGCACACCGCTACGCGCCAACGCTATCCCATCTCTTTGCCAGCCTGCTCACGCCTCGTCTCCTCGCTAGCCGCTACACACCAACGCTACTCCCGATCCGGCCGCTAGCCCGCCTGTCCCATCCGATCACCAGCCGCACGCCTCGTCTGCTCGCCTCGCCAGTACCCACTGCCGCTTACCCGAGATGCCGAGTCGCTTCGTCATGTTGTCCATCACCTCCTCCGTGTCCACCAAATCCAACCCATTCACCGAAGCCAACCCTCCCGATGTCAACGACATCCGCCGACTCAACATCTTCGAGCGGGTGCCGGTTCGTCTCTCCCAGGCGGACTCCTCCTACCACTCGTGGAAGACGTACTTCTCCCTCGTGTTCCGGGAGTATCATCTCATGGACCACGTGGACGGCACCGTCGACTCCAGCCTTGTCCCGAGTTTCATGAGTGGTCCACCATCGACACCACGATCATGCGCTGGTTTTTCCTCACCATCACGCCCGACCTCTTCCAAACGGTCATGACGGACAGTGATGATGCCTACGCCGTGTGGACCAAGCTGAACGGGCTCTTCACCGACAACAAGCTCCAACATCGCGTTTTTCTGCAACATGAGTTCTTTGGGTGTCATCAGGACAACACCTCCATCGACGACTATTGTCGCTGCCTTAAGACTCTCGCAGACGAGCTTCGCGATATCGGCGCCAAGGTCGATGATGACCTCCTCCTCAGCACGCTCACCGCCGGGCTCAGCAAGGACTTCGGCAACGCTGCGGGGAACCTCAGCCTCATCCCCAACATCTCCTTTGCCAAGTTCGTTGAGTACCTCCGCTTGGAGGAGCGGCGGATGATGCAGGTGAAGACGCGCCCCATCCACACCGCCCTCGCCGCCGACACCACCTGCGGCGGGCCTTCGGCCCCCCAGCTGCCCCGGCACCCCAGCAGCGTCATCAGGCGCCCTTCCCGGCACCCCTGCCATACGGCCCGCCCGCGCCCCCTGCTCCTCCCGCTGACAAGCACCGTGGGAGCGGGCACGGTGGCCGCCGTGGTGGTCAGCAGCAGCAGCAAAAGCGGCAGCAAGCTGGCCAGCAGCAGTTTCAGGTGCCGCATCCGCTCCAGGTGCCTCCCCCATGGGCCTCCGGCTATAACCCCTGGACCGGTGTCGTCCATGCGTACACCATGCCGGTTCCACGGGCTCCTACACCGACGCTTCCCGTGCCGCGCCCACCGGCGCACCAGGCGTACTACGCGGCTCCGTAGCCATACGAAGGATACCCACCGCCGCAAATGAGCGGCGCCTATGGTCTCCCTGCGGCCCCGCCGCCGCCCTCGCCAGCCCTGCCACCGGCACCTTGGGATCCAGCGCTCCTCGCCGCACTGCACGCCGCGCCTACGCCGAACAACTACACTGGAGGCTATGATTGGTACATGGACACCGGGGCTACAGATCACATGTTTGCTCATCCTGGTAATCTTACCTCCTTCAGTCCTGTCACCACCGACCGCCGCATCATTGTCGGTGACGGATCCACACTACCTATCACACATGTCGGGCACACTTCTTTTCCTTCTACTTCTATGCCTATTACTTTGTCTAACATACTTGTGTCACCTCATCTTATTAAGAGTCTTGTTTCCGTTCGTTGTTTAACTCGTGAAAATCCTGTTACTGTTGAATTTGACAAGATTGGTTTTTGTGTCAAGGATGCTCGAACCAAGATGGTACTTCACCAATGTGACAGCCTCGACGAGCTCTATCCAGTGCATCCGCCGTCCACCTCCACCACCGCACCGATTGCTCTCTCCGCCGGCGTCGATCTCTGGCACGCTCGTTTGGGTCATCCCAACCCCGTCACACTTCGTCATATTCTTAGGAGTTTTAGTTTCAGTTGTAATAAGATAGAGGATCACATCTGTCATGCCTGTTGTGTCGGCAAACATGTTCGCCTTTCGTTTAATAACTCCACCACCATAGCTTCTTTTCCTTTTCAGTTGATTCGTAGCGATGTGTGGACCTCTCCGGTTCCTAGTAATTCAGGATATTTATATTATCTGGTTATTCTTGATGATTTATTCTCACTATGTGTGGACGTTTCCTTTACGATGAAAGTCGGATGCACTCTCCACTTTGTCGGCTTTTTACTCCTATGGCAGCACGCAGTTTGGGCGTCCCATCCTTGCTCTTCAGATTGACAATGGAAAAGAGTTCGACAATCTTGCTTTCCGCACTTTTCTGTCGCACCACGGCACAATTTTTCGTCTCACATGCCCGTATACTTCACAACAGAACGGTTGAGCCGAACGCGTCCTTCGCACTCTGAACGACTGCATTCGGACGCTCATGTTCCACGCTAATGTGTTGCCTCATTTCTGGCCGGATGCACTTGCTACTGCTTCACTTCTCCTTAACCTTCGCCCTTGCCGCCCACGGTGGAACTATGGACCTCACCATCTTCTCTTCGGTATGCCCCCAACTTATGATGACTTGTGTATTTTCGGGTGCCTTTGCTATCCTAGCACTACGGACTCCGGTCCTCACAAACTCGCACCTCGCTCTGTCGCTTGCATCTTCATCGGCTACCCTTCCAACTCCAAGGGATATCAGTGCTACGATCCCATCTCCCACCATGTGTTCACTTCCCGGCATTTTTACTTTGCTGAGCATGTGTTTCCGTTTCAGCAGGTACCTCCGGCTGTTCCTCCCGCCACCGGTGACGCGGGCTCCTCGACGCCGCTCATAGGGTGCTTGCGCGCCTCTCTTGGCCCGCCCCTGGCTTTGAGGCATGCCCCCCGCATGCGGCACCTCCTACAGTCGCGGTCCTGGCCCCTGCGACCCTCGCGGCCCCCCGGAGCCCGCAGCCTCCGCGCCACCCCTCGACACCCCCGGTGCCCCCGGCGCCCCTGGCACCTGTGTTTGGTCCGGTCACCCGCGCCCGTACGGGCGTTTTTCACCCGAGCTCGTGCTACGCCGTAGATGACTACGTCCATGCGGCATCCACATCTGTACCGTCACCATTGCCATCCTCCGTCCGAGCCGCTCTTCGTGACCCGCTCTGGATGGATGCGATGCAACAGGAATTTGACGCCCTGTTGCGCAACCGGACGTGGCAGCTTGTTCCCCGTCCCCGGCACGCCAACGTGATTACCTGGAAGTGGGTCTTCAAACACAAGCTCCGTCCTGATGGTACACTTGATCGCTATAAAGCCTGCTGGGTCGTTCGGGGCTTCAGACAGCATGCTGGCATCGACTTCACCAACACCTTCGCTCCGGTCGTCAAGCCCGGCACGATTTGCATGGTTCTTCACCTTGCGGTCTCCCGTGCTTGGTCGGTGCACCAAATGGACGTCTCCAACACCTTCCTCCATGGTCACCTCGAGGAGCAGGTCTTCTTCCAGCAGCCCACCGGGTTTGTTGACCCGGCGCTTCCCGACCACGTGTGCCTGCTCTCGCAGTCCTTGTATGGACTCAAGCAGGCTCCGCGCGCTTGGTACTGATACGTCCATTTTGCATCATGCTTTTATATCGATATTTATTGCATTATGGGCTGTTATTACACATTATGTCACTATACTTATGCCTATTCTCTCTTATTTTACAAGGTTTACATAAAGAGGGAGAATGCCGGCAGTTGGGATTCTGGGCTGGAAAAGGAGCAAATATTATAGACCTATTCCGCACAGCTCCAAAAGTCCTGAAACTTCACGGAAGTCATTTTCAGAATATATAAAAAATACTGATCGCAAGAAGTTCTGGAGGGGGCCCACACCCTGCCCACGAGGGTGGGGGGCGCGCCCTACCCCCTGGGCGCGCCCCCTGCCTCGTGGCCCCCCTGGTGGCCCTCCGATGCCCATCTTCTGCTATATGGAGTCTTTCGATGAGGAAAAAATCATAAGCCAGCTTTCAGGACGAGACTCCGCCGCCACGAGGCGGAACCTTGGCGGAACCAATCTAGGGCTCTGGCGGAGCTGTTCTGTCGAGGAAACTTCCCTCTGGGAGGGGGAAATCATTGCCATCGTCATCACCAATGATCCTCTCATCGGGAGGGGTTCAATCTCCATCAACATCTTCACTAGCACCATCTCCTCTCAAACCCTACTTCATCTCTTGTATCCAATTCTTGTCTCCAAGTCTGGGATTGGTACCTGTGGGTTGGTAGTAGTGTTGATTACTCCTTGTAGTTGATGCTAGTTGGTTTATTTGGTGAAAGATCATATGTTCAGATCCTATATGCATATTAATACCCCTCTGATTATGAACATGAATATGCTTTGTGAGTAGTTACGTTTGTTCCTGAGGACATGGGAGAACTCTTGCTATTAGTAGTCATGTGAATTTGGTATTCGTTCGATATTTTGATGAGATGTATGTTGTCTCTCCTCTAGTGGTGTTATGTGAACGTCGAATACATGACACTTCACCATTATTTGGGCTTAGAGGAAGGCATTGGGAAGTAATAAGTAGATGATGGGTTGCTAGAGTGACAGAAGCTTAAACCCTACTTTATGTGTTGCTTCGTAAGGGGCTGATTTGGATCCATATGTTTCATGCTATGGTTAGGTTTACCTTAATACTTTTGTTGTAGTTGCAGATGCTTGCAATAGAGGTTAATCATAAGTGGGATGCTTTTGCAATAGATGAAACCTAGCTTGATGATAATTCCCATGTGTCATCAGGAGCGCTTTTCTCTATATAAGAATTTGTCCAGGCTTGTACCTTGCTACAAAAGGGATAGGGCCACCTTGCTGCACTTTATTTACTTTTGTTACTTTTTGCTCATTACAAATTATCTTATCACAAAACTATATGTTACCTATAATTTCAGTGCTTGTAGAGAATACCTTGCTGAAAAACGCTTATCATTTCCTTCTGCTCGTCATTGGGTTCGACACTCTTACTTATCGAAAGGACTATGATAGTGAAAGGATCGATATGGTTGACTAGAGGGGGTGTGAATAGGCAACTAACAATTTTTAACTTTTCTTTACCAAATTAAACTTTGCATCAAAGTCGGTTGTCTAGATGTTGAACTAGGTGAGCAACCTATATGATGAACAACAATGAACATACACGCAAGCAAGAGAAGTAACACTAATAAGCTTGCACAAGTAAAGGTAAGAGATAACCAAGAGTGGACCCGGTGAAGATGAGGATGTGTTACCAAAGTTCCTTCCTTTTGAAGGGAAGTATGTCTCCGTTAGAGTGGTTTGGAGGCACAATGCTCCCCAAGAAGCCACTAGGGCCACCATATTCTCCTCACGCCCTCACACAATGTGAGATGTCGTGATTCCACTATTGGTGCCCTTGGAGGCAGTGACCGGACCTTTACAAACAAGGTTGGGGAAAACTCCACGACTCAATCGGAGGCTCCCAACAATACCATGAAGCTTCACCACAATAGACTATGGCTCTGTGGTGACCTCAACCGTCTAGGGTGCTCAAACACCCAAGAGTAACAAGATCCGCTAGGGATTAGTGGGGGAATCAAATATCTCTTGGTGGAAGTGTAGATCAGGGCCTTCTCAACTACTCCCAAGCAAATCAACATGTTTGGTTGGCTAGGGAGAGAGATCGGGCGAAAATGGAGCTTGGAGCAATAATGGAGCTTTTGGTGGAAGAGGTAGTTCAACAAAGAAGAAGGGGACCCCCTTTTATAGTGGGGGGAACAATCCAACTGTTACCCCACTAAACAGCCCCACAGAGGGCGGTACTACCGCAGTGGGCAGCTGTACTACCGCTCCCCCTTACGGTACTACCGCCCAGCCAGAGAGGGCATGAAAATAGAGGAGGGACAGGCCGAGCGCGGTACTGCCGAACAGGCCCAGCGCGGTACTGCCGCGGTGGAAGGGCGGTACTACCGCTCTCTAGCGGTACTACTGCACCTACTACCGCTGCAAGTGCCGCTCAACCTGACACAAGAAGTGCCCCCCTCGAGTCGAGGCGGTAGGGGCCTGGTACCGCAGCGGTACTGCCGCTGAGGACACACAAGCGGTACTACCGCTGGGCACCGTGGTACTACCGCTGGGGCTAAAGACTGCCCAAACAGCAGGGAATAAGACGTCCAACGATGCGGGAAGGCCCAGAGGGTGTGAAACGAAAGTGTACCACCCTAGCCATACCAAAGTGGACCCCCTCTTGATAGTATGGTAACTCCTATGAAATTAATCCACCAACAAGAAACGAAAGAGCTACACCATCTTGAAAAACACTTCGAGGGGAAAGAAATCGTCTCGAGCCAAAGGATGAATCTATGAAATGCTCAAAGCACAAGGTTAGTCCGCAAATATGTTGTCATCAATCGCCAAAACTACATCGAGAGAGATATGCCTTAACAATCTCCCCCTTTTGGTGGATTGATGACAACCAGGGATTTGCACAGGGAAAACACATAAAAGTAAGGATACTTAGAACTACAAAATATAGATGGGCTCCCCCTGAATGTGTGCACCTAGTTAGTAGTGCCTTTGGAATGCAAGGCACACACATTCGGATCAACACTCCCCCTATATTTTATAGTCCAAAAGTTCTAAGCACGGGATACAAGAGAGCAGGGTATTGAACATGATAAGCATGCAACTCATAAGATACTACAGTACTGAATAGACATAGATAATAAGGTAAAGATAGGGTAGCATATGTATCACACCATATGTCGAGAACTTAGGTTTCACTGGCACCAAACCAAACCAAGCAAAATGACAAGAAAACACAAGACACCACAAACCACAAAGACACACTCTCAACACGGAAACAACACAAATCCCTAAACTCTCTCCCCCTTTGGCAGCAAGACACCAAAAGGGCAAAGAGCGAAGCTACGGCTCCAGGTGATAGCAACCTCGTCACATCCTGGCAGGGTCATCCGCACTGCCATCCTCAGTCGAAAACTGCTCGGTG